>NW_009650252.1:535696-556212 GCF_000708025.1 Charadrius vociferus
AGAGAACTAGAGAGCGTCGCTGTCTCTTCTGTCGGCGTATCTGAGCACGTTTTTGAATCCAACAGTAACTTAGCTGGTTTAAGACACAAATTCATGTGCTGTTTTGTGCAGCACTACCCATAGTTTTCACCCGTAGCCTAACAGAAATTAGGTCAAGCATCTTGTTTATGCATTTGTGACTTCCCACATGCCCTGGGTCCGCCTTCATGCTTGGTTTTATGCGTGGGAATGCGCGTGATATTTCCTGCGGCTGCGTTCCCTGTGTTATGGGCCACTAGTAGTCCACAAGCCATCAGTTAGGAAACACTGTTCTAGATAAGCAGCTCAGAGCCCTTACTTAAGTTGGCTTAATTACTGTCACCTCCTCCAGTCTGACACCCTTGAGTGTTGCCACTGGTCCCGCCAGCTGCCCCACGTCTTGCTCGGAGCTGGGGGGCTGGTGTTCGGCTCTGTGCCAGGGTCTGCAGGGCCACTGGTTGCCTGTGCGTGGCTGAACTTTGCCTCGCCAGCTGCTACCGCCCCACAGGACTTTGGAAGTTGATGGTGGTTGCACTAGGTGCTAGAAAAACTGGTTATGATTTTCTCAGCGCACAGAGCGCTGGGCTTCAGCAGGCTTGAAATGACGTACTGATGCTGAAGGGTTATTGTACAAATTGGGAATTGTACCAGTTTCCTACAGAAAGTGAGTGCTGATGGATCCAAACAAGCATCACTGCTTTATTGCTGCTTCTTTTTTCACTTGCATTTTCCAGGCAAGTCGGACTGAATTCAAGGAACACGGCCTCTTGTCAAATATCTCCTACTTTTGCTTCTCCATCTTTTTGCATCATTTGGGGTTTTATATTGAGGTCAAGTCCGAATTGGTGCAGAGCGATTACAGGAATACAACCTATTTTCTCTTTAGGCTGTTGAGTTTGTATCTGCAGATAGTCCAGTGCTCCAAGAGGAGAGTGTTTCCAATGCTTTGCTGAAGGAGTTTTGGGGTCTTTTCCTCCTTCTCAATTTTAAATTGTTGCCCCTGGGAACACTAGTTCCCCCGGGAGCCTGAAAAAGTACAAAACACCAGATAATTTTGTCTAGAAAACTGTCCTGAATGAAGAAGTTAAATTGTCAGCAGTGAGATACTGGGCCTTCTGGATGTGGAGTTTCACCCGGTAAAGCATGGCCAAAACTATGGTTCCTCCCATGGTGTCCTCAAGCTTTTCTCCAAGGGGGTTTGCTGGTGGGACCTCTGTTGTAAGCCGTGGCCACCCAAATGCTAGCCAAAACGCTTTGGCTTGGTCGTGTTAACCTTCCTTGTGTTTTTGTTTTCACAGAGCTGACGCTGAACCCACCAGAAGGGATAGTAGCAGGTGAGGAGCCGAGCAGGGCTTGTGCACTGTGAAGTTGTAGCCTTGTGTTCAGGTAGGGCTAAGCATTGCTTTATTCTTTTTTGTCTTAATAGGTCCCATGAATGAAGAGAACTTCTTTGAATGGGAAGCTCTGATTATGTGAGTTAATACTGTTTTGTACCTGAAATCAGCGCTTGCACGTTATGATTAGCTTCTAGGAGAACGAGAATGTGAAAAAATAGTATCAGTTGTGCGTAACGTCAACCTCGGCCTCCCGCTGGCTGGGAGCTTCTTTTCTGACCCAAACAGTGAGTTATATTTGGAATTTAAACAGTGTGACAGAGGCAAGATTGGGACTTAAGTGACCATTTGTTGTGCAGATGTCATTATAATAAGCAATGCTCAGCATAAATAACTTGCAAAAGGAATCCTCCTTTGGGCTCCCTGGGATATACGTTGCATATATGAACACGGTAGGAAACGATGAACTGCTTGTAGATCACACAAGCTGTTGGGAACATTACTCAACTGCAAATACAGGACAGGTTTTTCTCTTGTTTCAATTGAGCAAAGCAAACAGATTATCAGTGATAGGAGAAAACAGTGTCTAAAGTTAGTTGATTTTACTGTTCGGATTCTTTCTAGGAAAATGGAAGGGGACTGATCTGAGAAAGTTATTCAAGTAAAAAAAAAAGATGATTTGTTTTGAAATTCTTTATGCTTCAGGAATTGGCTGGTGTTGTAAAGACACTGGGTGCAATGGTTCCGCGTAGAAAGCTCTTCTATTGGTGAATAGCGCTGATGGCTATTGATGAACCTGTTGTGTTTTGGGGGGTGACAAAGACACAAAGCTGTGCCCTCCTCCTTCCACTCCTGAACAAATGGGTACAGTTGTTCATAGCAAAACTTGCCATGAAAAGACAAAATCTTCTTACCCGGCATCTTACAAATTGTCTTCTCTTGCTTGTCCTCTCTTACTTGTGCCATACCCTTTTTTGGGAACTCTGAATACATGGAATAACTGGTGATTTTTACAAAATAAAGTTCTAAAACAGTAGGGTGGAGGAAAAGTGACCTTTGTTACTCGGGTCTGGCAATTTGGGCAGATGCTACAGAATTAAAAGATTAAAAAGCTCCTAACCGCCAAGTCTGGCCTGAAGCTAATGGTCTGTTAGGGTAGATCCAGACTCTGTATTTCAGGGTTTCTTTAGTAAGAGCCTGTGATTTCCTTTCCTTCAGCCAGGGCCCGGGGGATGCTGGGGACAGCAGGCAGTGGCCCCGCTTGCAGCGTGGCTGCTGTGCTCTTGGCAGGTTTGCGCTGCAAACACCGGTGCTGACTTCTGAGATTCTCAACTAGCGTGGGTGGCAGAATTTTTCTTAGCTAGTGTGTTGTCTAGGGATGAAAAACAAGACTTCTGTCTCTTGGGATCAGGCACGCAACCAATACAAAAGCATCCCAAGCTGTAGCATATCACCTATTCCACACAAGCTGGCTGCGTGGGTGATCCTACTTTATGGCAAGCGTGAGCCTGAGTTATTTTAGGCCTTGGTAAATGGAGATTTGGATTACCACTGCTTGTTTGCTGATTGATATGAAGAGCTGGCAAAGTGCTTCTGCTTATGTGAAGCAATTTATCCTGTGATGAACAGGTTGTACTTCTTGGTAGCCCTGAAAGCAAACACAAAAATTTGTTGCCCGACACCAAAGCTTTTGGCTGCAGTGGCTTATGCTTTCTCTTTCTGTCTGTGGAATAGTAATCTCTCTTCTGAAACTGGCACTTGGTGATGTACCAAATTTCAGTTCAGGCAGCTGTGTGTTGCTTGGAGTGTAGAGATCCCAGAGGATTTAATGGACTTCTTGGAATATGGAAGGAAGTTCCTGCCTGTTGGTACTCTCTCGCAGCAGAGATTGTGTGGTTGAGTAGAGCTTTCATAGGGGACGTGCAGAAGTACTTTTGGATTTGATTCATTACCTAGAAAATACTTTTTTCTGATGTTTCCCATAACAAATTCTTAAACAACAGAGGAACCACTTGTAGACTTGAAAGCCCTTTAAAGTGCTGAGTGTTGAGCTTTAGGTCTTTGTCAGCGCAAAATGAGAGGCGGAGGTGCTTTAATTTTGGTTTCTGTATTGTGTGTGTCATAATAAAATTATATTTTAAGATCTGCTAAATTCTGAAGCTGTGGTACAATAGAAACATGTTTGCCCTAAACATGTTTGGTTACTTTCATCTCTTTACGAAAGTCTATTAGTAGAAGTGTTTGTGTACATTTGGAAAGCAAGCTAAATGACTTGTTTATATTTGTCTGTGATAATCTTCTCGAATGTTTGGTAATCTCGAATGTGCTCTGTGAGATTATGGGAATGAAAGAAGTGCAGATGAGGAAATTAAAATAAAGTCGGCTTCAAATTTTTAGACAGATGAAGTGCAAAAGGGAAGTATGTAGCGTAATAATGAAGAAGAGAACAGAATGCTTTATTTTTTTCTTCCCTCACCCAATTTATGTAAAGCTAGAGCATGTGTAATGGCAAATAAATACCAAAAAAAAAGAGACCTGAGAGAGAAAAGACATCGCCCATTTATCAGTTCAGAGGTGGGCTCGGTAATCTTACACAGATTGATGTAAGAGCTTGGCTCGAAGATAAAATAATGCCTTTTACAATAATAGTAATAATAATTTGTATTTCTGGTGTTCTTGCCTGCAGAAGCAGTGCTGGATAAATGCTAAACATACAAAT
Organism: Charadrius vociferus; assembly: GCF_000708025.1. NCBI lineage: Eukaryota > Metazoa > Chordata > Aves > Charadriiformes > Charadriidae > Charadrius > Charadrius vociferus. The sequence continues at coordinate 539,768 of NW_009650252.1, forward strand.
GTTAAGGCTGTATTGACATGTCTGAATGATAGAACAGTCCTGGTGCTCCCAAAGTGAGTGTAATAGATCCAGAACTGAAAATACAACGCAGTAATCTTTCTGAACCGTAAGGGTTTGGAACCTGGTGGAAAGTGCACCCTTTTGATAAGACGTCAAGCAGTAGCTGCATTGGAGTATTTATAAAAGCTGAATCTTTGCAATGAGACGTCTTATTTGTGATGATAAATAATTCTAACACGTAATCCCATTTACCAGAATGCTGCTCAGTTCCTTAGTGCTGCGTGAGGTCTGGTAGGCTGTTCTGTCTTGTGGAAGTTCTTGAGTTTAATGTTTCAAGACCAAGTTTGGCTGCCTTTGGTTGGCATATACAAGTGTGCGTTGCTATTAAAGTTTATCCCCAAGAGACAAAAACCCATGTAATAAGAGCTTTATTAGCCTAAAGATTGCTTGAAAACTAAACAGTATAAATTGAAGTCAACCTATCAAAAACCTGTCCAGAAAGGTAGTTAGATCTATAATTAGGCTTAGGACTTCTGTTTAGCATGGAATTCCCCATTTCAGCATCTAATGACTGTGGGTTTTGGTGTTTTTCCAGCATCTTTTTACAAATTAGAAGCCATTTACAAAAGTACATGAAGCTATGATTATAGAATTAGTTGTCCTCGTCAATGCACTTTTCCCTCCTGTTTTGGCAGATACCTGCCATCCTTTTCTTCCCCTTGCCAAAGTAGCAGCCAGCTCACGGAGTTCGGCGTTTCTTATTTTTATGTTATGTCCTTTGTCAACAAGAGTTGTTTATGATGTCTGTCACACAACTAAACAGTCTGGCTGTCTAGCAAGTCATTTAATGCCATGTAATGGCTGGAGGAGAACTGACGTCCATTCCTCGGTGCTCTAGGGAAGTCTGTAGAGTAGCATCACGCGCAGAAAACGATGCAGCAAGTGCCTGCTTTGCAGGCTGTAAAGAGTCTTAGATGGAGTCTTAGATGGGTTTTTCTTAGAGTTCTATGCCTCAAACCTGTGCAGAATGAGTGCATTCCCTGGGCATGCGGTTAGTGACGGCAAGTGCTTTGGCTTCTCTGTGGTACAGATGCTGCTTAAAGCAACTGGCCTGTTGGCTTGGTGGGACCGGTGGCACTACTGCATGGTCTGGGTGTTTCTTGGAGGAACCCTACTCAAGTACTGCGCAGTCTGGACTTTGACTGGCGTAGCAGCTCAGAGGAGGTCCTAGCATAAGACATGGAGGCTTTGACAGTGGTGTACTTTGGAATCTTTGAGGGGCGGGTGCTGTGATTGCAAAAGATGCTGTGCCGTGCTCCATCCCTGGCCCTGCCAAGGTCCTTTTTGAACCGAAAGTGATGGTGTCAAGTCTAAACGTTGTGGCCTCCTGAGTGTTTTGCAGTTGCAAGTGCTGTCTTGGATTAACTTTAATAATTTCTTTGAAGTTGATCCTGGCAGCAATGAATGCCTAAACCAAAAGCGTTTTGCTCACATAATACAGGGCCTAAAATGGAGCACGTTGGGTTAACATATTTGACAGAAGAGCCCTTAAGGCTGTGTGTTTGCTCTCAAAACAGAACATCAGACACCCACCAGCTTTTCAATGCGTGTATGTACACACTCTTAGAAGTTCAACAATAAGCTTTTAAAATGCAGCTGGAATTAAAATGTTCATGAAAAATGCATTCAGTTTACTCTCAGATGTGAATTGAATCCTGACTAAATTTAGGGAAAAGGCCAGAAAGGGAACAAAACGGTTGAGATGGTTTAGCTTTCATTCTTGCAGTGTGTTGATGCATTTCTCTAATCTTACCTGCCAGTGTCAATATTCAGGTTTAAATCCCGTAGTTCTTGGGTTTATCTGTCAGCCAAGTCTTTTGAATCCCAACGTTTAAGAGAGTGAGCCTCCTAGGGCTTTAGGTTTTGCTGGTCTCGATTTTTCTTTTTCTGTAGGTTACCAATTGCAGTCTGAGGAGTCCTTCAACTTTTATGTTCTTTCTGGCATGGAGAATGTGGATTGGGAGGAGGAGGAGGAGGCGGATGCATGAATATATTTCTAAACCTTATTTCCCTGACAGTACAGCCCTTGTTTGAAGAGTTTTTTTACTAAATACATGAGGTTTCCTTGGCTAAGATTTTCAGCGGTGAAGCTTGTTTTGTGATCTTTCCAATCGGGGGAGATCATGTTTGTGTTATAACTTCCAGATGGTTCATCAAGTTTGAATAAATCATGTTGAGTAAACTTTTTTTGCTCACCTCCCAGAAATGTTTTATGTAGGGAGAGTAACATAGTTGTCTTTATATTCTGCACTTGATTGCACTTTGAACTAGATTATGAACACAATAAGGAAATGTTTCTACAAGAACCCTGACGAAGCTGTTTGTTCTCCGCATGCACTTGAGGGAGTGCAAACTAAATACCTTAAGTCTGTAAGTCTGTTGTCCTGCGTTTACCAATTATGGTCCCTGAGCTGTGTTTTTATTTTTACAAAATGTTGCTGTGTTTTTTTTTTGCATCAGATAGTGATAAGTGTTGATGTGTGGTTATGCTCTATACTGGGAGTTTGAAACTCCGTAGGTTTTATAAATTATTTTTGAGCTCCAGCGTTTGACATCTGTCTTGTGCAGCATAACAGTATCTTCAAAGGTGCAGGAGTCCCACACCTGCCTCTGCTTTCTCTTGACGTGCAGACGCTCAAATCCTGGAACATGCCTTGGAGCCAGATACTCCTGTTATATCCAGACACACCCTGCTAATTAAGCAGTGTTGTGACCTTCCTAGTAATTTAGTGTGCAAGCTTTGATTTCCCCCTTCCCTCCCAAAACCCGTATTTGGATTTAAGTTTGTGAGGTGTGGGGTAAGACTGTGTTAACCCTTTGTTTTCTGGAGAAGATGTTACAACCCAAACCTCAGATGTCTCATTAGACAAGAAAGTGAAAGAACTATTTAAAACTCTGGTGAATAGCTTTTTATCTGTTTCTAGGGGTCCTGAAGACACCTGTTTCGAATATGGGGTTTTCCCTGCTATTCTGAGCTTTCCACTCGACTACCCATTAAGTCCTCCGAAGATGAGGTTCACATGCGAGATGTTCCATCCAAACAGTGAGTCTGATGCAGCAGGACATACGGGGGAGTGGGCTGCTTGTGCACCTTAAAACCAAACTTTTGCAACAGGAGAACTAATGTCCTTACCGAGGGTTGTTCTCTCTCTCCCTTTCCAGCCTTGAGTACGCAGTAGGAGTGTTCAGCTGTCCAGCAGTTTTGCTCTTTATCACATTATTCGTCATATACCTTTTGGTCAGAAACAGTCCAACAAAGTTTCCAACAATTTCACTGCTTTTAAGATCGTTCTAGGAATGCTTGTTACTCTTGTATAAATAGTCTAAAGATAAATCTTCTGTACATGATATGAGATTTAGAGAATTAATACAGACTCTTCCAAGTCTTGCTCTGTGGCTTTTTAAGTAGCTTGCTATTATTTCAACGAGTGAAAATTCATTCATATTCGCCAAAGTGTGGATGCAGCTTTACTAGGCAGCATGGCTTTTTCTCTGTTAAGTCATGAGTTTAGTAACATTTCTGATGTGATCTTTCTGCAATACAGAGTGCCCCTGTCCAAGCAGATGACACATTTGCAGACTTTTTAACGTTAAGACTTCTATCCTTTTCTCTGCAATTCTGATGGTGACAATATTATCTTAAGACTTTTCAGTGGAAGTAATTGAAGTAACAAGTGCAGCTAACAGGTTTGAGCCTTGGACAGGTTAAAACCTTAAAGCCTTCTTTCACAGCCTGCAGCAGTACTTCCTGGAGCCAGCCGTGGCATTCTTCCTAAAATTGTTGCTTATGACATCTGCTAAATCAACGTGGATTGCGTAAAGATCGTTTATCATCACCCAGATTTGATGGGCTATTAGGTCTCTGCCACTTGAGAACAATGAAAGCAAAGTGCCGCCCTCCTGCCTGGTGTTTCCTTCCCAGCTGACATTCCTGCGCTTGCATAACACAAATCTTAATCTCAGCTGGGAATTGATTTATTTCATCCTATTCCAAGGAATTTTGCAATTTCTTGAAGTTCTTCTGTTCTTCCCTTCTCAAAAAACCACTGATGCAGATTCTTGCCCACTTAATCCACATCCTTCTGTCCTGTGGAAGACACACCTGCACGTCACAGGGTAGAATTGGGCAGACGTGCCCAAGACACTGTAGCATCTCCTCTGAAGCGCTGATGTCTGCAGCAGTGCAGCGTTTGGCACCTGCAAGCAATGTGGCCGCATTGGCACCTTGGTTCAGCTGGACTAATTCACCCCAACTTCTTGGCAGGACTGGTGTCCATGAGCAAATCCTTGTCCACGCAATGCTTTGCAGCTCTAGTTGTGGCCTTGGCTTGAGGTTCGCTGCTCACAGCTGCTTTGTGTGCAGTGTAGCCAGGAGGAGTGGGGTGCGGAGAAGCACAAACTGCCTGACTCTCATATGTTATAGAATGGCTTTACACATGGACACTTCCTCTGTGGGGTTAACTGGAACATACTGAATGGTCAGCTCAGCTTTTTAAAGTCCTGTAACTCTGAGTCATGTTCATCTGAAGTTGAGATCACCTAAAGCAGACACTTGAATCTTTCTAAGGTGGGATTGTGATGGTCTGGTTATAGCCAGACAGGCTGTAGAAATGGGTGGCCATGCTGTGCTTTTTCTGTTCCTTAAGTGCTTACTCCTCCACCTGTGAGGAAGTGCGAGGAGAATGTTTTAAAAGTCTGCTGTGTTCCCTTATCTTTGCAGTTTGTGTTATGCACAGGGGGAATCGAGATGCCACAGAGCTATCTTCTCTTAAAATAAAATTACGTTCGTGGATGCTCTGGCGAAGATAACTTCAAAGTAGCGATTAACAGCAAGTCTTGCATTAGGACTTAGTGACAAAGTGGGAAGATGCGTACATCTTCTCGGAATCAGCCATTGCTGTCTTGACTGCAAGTCAAGATCAACAAGGGCAAGGGTATGCACCAGTACAGGTTGGGGTTGACCTGCTGGAAAGCAGCTCTGCAGAGAGAGACCTGGGAGTCCTGGTGGACAACAAGTTGCCCATGAGCCAGCAATGTGCTTGGTGGCCAAGAAGGCCAATGGTCTCCTGGGGCGCATCAAAGAGAGCATGGCCAGCAGGTCAAGGCAGGCTACTCTGCCCTGGTGAGGCCACATCTGGAGCACCATGTCCAGTTCTGGGCTCCCCAGTTCAAGAAAGACAGGAAACTACTGAAGAGAGTCCAGCGGAGGGCTACAAAGATGATCAAGAGACTAGAGCACCTCTCTCATGAGGAAAGGCTGACACCTGGGTCTGTTCAGCCTGGAGAACAGAAGGCTGAGAGGGGATCTCCTCAATGCTTATTGATATCTAAAGGGCGGATGGCAAGAGGATGGGGCCGGACTCTTCAGTGGTGCCCAGTGTTGGGACAAGGGGCAACGGGCACAAACTGGAACATGGGAAATTCTATCTCAGCACGAGGCAAAACTTCTTTACTTTGGGAGTGCCAGAGCACTGGCACAGGCTGCCCAAAGAGGCGGTGGAGTCTCCGACTCTGGAGATATTCCAAACCTGCCTGGATGCCTGCCTGTGCAACTGCTGGAGGTGCCCCTGCTCTGGCAGGGGGGTTGGACTAGATGATCACCAGAGGCCCCTTCCAACCCTGACCATTCTGTGATTCTGTGACTGTGCTGCTGTGGTCCAGCTGTTTTAAATGAGGCACGCTGCATAAAAACATCAGAGTAACTTACAGGTGAAACACCTTCTACCAGCGTGTTCCTAACTTGCAAGGAGAAGTGCTGATTCAGCACATGCTGTTTTCGTCTCTTCCAGCTACAGCGAGAACCAGCTCCAGTCCCCAGCCTGGGGCTGCAGGACGGGATGTAAATAAGTCTTCCAAAGCACTTACATGTTGCAGGGCTGTGCAGACGTTAGCTGGGTGAATAGAAGGAACTGGAAATGAGCAGAAATGCTTCCAGCGGTCATTCCCTCTTTTTGTTTTGTCTTGTTTTCCTGGCAATGGCACAGATTTGGTCACCCGAGGGATAGCAGAGCACTGCGAGTACTGAACTACATTTGTGATTTCTTGGGAGGCTGCAGAATTAGGCTGTGTTGCTAAAGCAGGGTTTCGACCTCTGTTCTCTTTGTGTCTCCTCTTCAACCTTTCTTTGGCCTCATTGTCAGGTCAGTGGAGTCCAGTGCCTGTGAAGACTAATTGTACTGTCGCAGGTGCTTTGTTTACGCTAAAGATGGGAGGGGAAGATATCTGTGTCCTTAACTGATAGATTACTTTTTTCCATGCGCTTTTATGCAGCTGAGCTTTAAGCAATATTAAAAATAATAAAAAAAAGTGGTGTGAATTCTTCTGGTTGCACCTCAGTAATGTCCAAATAAGATCAATTCTGTTGTTTATAATATATACCACTTGTCCTTCCTTGCTGCAGCAGAGCAAGTTTGCTTAGTTCTTTTTACAGTTACGGTGCAGTGGAGGACTCCAAGGTGCATTCAGGGCTGTGTGACTGCTACCCTTTGATTTAAGTAGGACTAGTTACCTATTTGGAGCTGTGTCTGTGCATAAATACTTGCCTTGTTCCACCAGGCTGCATCTCTCATTTTTTCCATGGAGCCTGTCTCTTGGTATTAAATGATACGACTGCTCCCAGCAGGCTTCTGGTGGGGCAGGATGACCCAAGTTTGTTAATTTGCTTAAAGGAAATTTTTGCTAGATTTTTATCTTTCAGATTTTGTGTCCTCTTGCCTTTGGAAGAGGAAATTTAAAACTAGGTTTAATGTCAGTCATACGAAGGCCAAGTCTGAACATTCATCTGTGCTAAAGAACTGGAGAGGCAAAACGTTTCCGCTGAGTAACCATCAATCCCCTGTACTTCTCGTGCAGTTTACCCGGATGGGAGAGTTTGCATCTCTATTCTTCATGCTCCTGGGGATGACCCCATGGGATATGAGAGCAGCGCTGAGCGGTGGAGTCCCGTGCAGAGTGTGGAAAAGATCCTCTTGTCAGTCGTTAGCATGCTGGCAGGTAAGGACTGCTGTTTTATGAGACAGCAGTTACTGAGTTAGCTAGAGCTGCTTCTTGCTGTTTGATTTGTTAAGTGAGCAAAGGATGTTTAAAAATGCTTGGCAGCTACCGGACTTCTTAAAGCCCCAATATTTATTTATTGATAAAAATTTGTCTGAAAATAACTGGGGGGTGAGGGGGAGACTGAATTGTTAAACAGGTGTTTCCAGCTTTGGGAGGAGCTGCACTGCTTTCCTCCCAGGTCAGCGGCAACCAAGCAGACAGCACTGGTCAGGTGGGTCCTGAGGCTCAGCTGGTTCCCTGCTCCTGCACAAAACCTGTGCTCTCTCTTTGCATTTGCTGTGATGTCTGTTCAGCTTTTGCAGGTCTTAGAGCTATTATAGCCTGTGTTGGATTTGGCTTTAGCAGCTGAAGCTTTACTGGCCAGATCAAACCAATATGGTAAACTGGAGTCCATGGCCTGAGTCACAAACCAGCAGCCTCCATGTCTGTTATTTGCCAGCCTGGGAACGTTCCCCATTCTGCCATCTCTGATTCAGAGGAAGGCTTCTTGAGAAGAGAGGTGGGGTGAAAAGCTTTTGGTGCAGTCTTTTAAATGGCTCTCCCTAAATCTGGCAAGGGCTATGGATCAGCTCTGTCATGTACGGCTCCCTGAAAGATGGATCCTTTTCCACATAGCGGACAGAGCCACTGAACTGCCTGAAAAGGGCAGAGCTGTGTCCCTTAGAGTCAGTTTTGAAGGATAAAAGGTTTTGGAAGGTTTAGAGCAGCAAGGTTGATCAGAGAGCAAGCAACAGATTCCTACAGGTGACTGTTTTAGCTTCAGAATAGTGACCTGCTGTTGGGAACCCGTGCTGACAAACAGTACCTGGCTGGGCTTCCAAGAACTTGTTTTGTGGTGAAACCTTACCTAGACTGGGAGTCACCTGAACTCCCTTGTTCTCTGCCCGTGCGTCCTGTTTTCCCATGGCTTTTGGAGGAATTAGTCTAAAACATCAACGATCAGCTTCTCTCAGTGCTCTGCAGGTAGTGTAAGCCCAAGTTTACCAGACTGGGTGACCTGCGCATCTCCTGTCCCCAGTTCTGGCTTTTAGGGGCAGACCATCAGCATTGTGTCGAGACAGACACGAGCCCAGGATGTCTGTCGTGAGCTGGGCTGGGCTGGATTTGGACTAGTGTGTGAAGCAAAATGGGCAGAGTATGTTCTGTCTTAGTGACTTGTGTAATCCCGTGACTGTTGTCTTTCCGTGTGCTGACCACGGACCTGATAAATCCCATGCCTCAGCTCACCTCTGTACAAAATTAAGTGTTTTGAGTCACAGGGGCTTAATGTACTTTGCAAAACGCTCTGAAATCCTGGGATGAAAGACATTGCAGAAATGAAAGCATTCTATGGGTTTTCTTGGTTTGTTTTGTTGTTTTTTAATAGAACAAACCATCCCAAAGCATGACAGAGCCTGTTTGGGTGGCCTGGTCGGGAGGGCTTTGTGTCTGTGAAGCCGCAGAACCAGAAAAAAAAACATTTTGCAGGGAGCAGCGTGCAGTTTTATAAACCCTTGACAGCACTGGTGGTGCCGCATTGTGGTGTTCCGTGTGCATGCTGGGGCTCAACTGTTGAGAGCACAAGCAAAAGAAAGTCTTGCCCCTCTGCCACTTGTTTCTTACCTAAACCTCACCTTGCTGTGATATTATCTTGTGATCAGTTAAATCAGAACCATTTGGGAATCCGGAAGCTGTCACTGGGTTTTCTTTAGTGGTGTTTCTGTAGTCCCAAGCAGGGGAAGTGTACCAAAGCCAGAGGGAAGCGGCGGTATGGAGGCATTATTGAGAGAGCGCGACGGTCTTGCTCCATGACCTGCCTGCCCACCTATCTTCCCATCTTTCTCATTTCAGAGCCAAATGATGAAAGTGGAGCCAACGTAGACGCCTCCAAGATGTGGCGGGAAGACAGAGAACAATTTAACAAAATTGCCAAGCAGATTGTGCAGAAGTCACTCGGACTTTAAGCTCACAAAGAGACTGAGGTGTTTTGTATTTCTCTCCACCTGAAAAGGAGCAGTGCTCAGTGCTGGTACCAAAAAGGAAAACTTTGCAAAACTATTGGCCTAGTTCTTTTTATCATTTGTTATTTATTTACCATGTCTTTTCTTCTTCCGCTGCTCCAGAGAAGCCTCTAGTTCACTCACAAAATTATGTGGAAAAGGGATTTAATCGTAGGGGAAAAAATATGGAGACAATGCTGTTTCAAAGGCTGCTTGTTGCTACCTCACTTCGTGGTATGGAAAGCTTGGAGACTTTGCAGTCTGCAGCCTGCCTCTGCCAATCTGCTGTTTTGAGAACAGAGCTGGTTTGGATCACCTGCCGGAAGAATTAGTTGTATGTTTTTATGGGTAGTGTTGCATCTGGAGCACCAGTAGACAGGAAAGAATCTTATCAATTTTATGATACGTGCTAAGTTAAGGACAGTGTTTGCGGTCAGAACTGATTTGAAGAGTATCGTTAGCAGGAGAGGCTAAAAAACCAGGATGCTTTAGCAAAGGAAGGGATTGTGCAGCATGTAACTCTAAGAGAAGATGCAGGGGGTTGCTCTCAGTGATGCTGGGGGTCTAGAATGGGCTGGTGTTCCCATGTAACACTGTGAGTTTGGATTGAGCCTTTGAGTCAGAGTTTGCTTGGAAGAAATCCCAAGAGCTGCTTTATTACTCCTTAAAGACACTCAGTTGTAAACTTTACATTCAATTAGAGGTGCAAGACGTAAAGACAGGATTCTTAAACACTTTTGGTCAGGTTCACCAGGGGCGAGGTAGGTCATTGGCAGCTTGAAGAGCCAGTGAGAGTGTGTCTGCTCCGCTGGGCACGTAAAATATCTCTGCAATAATGTCATCTTCTCTTGGTGTTGAGAGGATTAGGCACTGCTGTCCTTTGGTCGCCCGTTTTTCAGGTGAACGAGTGAAGATGGATTTTGTAAAATTAACTTTTTTTTATGCTGACTGCTCTTGTGTATTTTAACTACGAGTCAGAGAAGACACGGAACATGTTTTCTAGAGGGGGGTACGATGCACATCTAGAACTGCAAAGTATTGTAGCTGACCGCTGGTGTGGAGGGTGCGGGAAGCACCAGCTGCAACGATCAGTTTGTGAAACTGCTTAGGGGCCACTGGTGACCTTTGTGCTTTGCAAGCGAATCTCTTGTGTAGGTCCAAATCTTCTCCAATTTACTACAAGCAATAATGTGCCCATTGATAGCACACGGAATCAAATTTTGTTGGCAGCTTTAAATGGACAAAATTTGAGAAGGGCTTATTTTATTTTATTTTTTCCTTTGAAAAGCGTGTGGCATGGAAGGAGTCACACCGTGAGGAAAGCTTTACAGAGGTGATTGTGTGCATGCGCGTGTCTACAACTCGTCAGTATTCATGTCTTGCTGTCTGTGCTGCGTATTCACGTGCTGCAGGTCATGGTATGCCGTCATTCTGCACCTCTGAAGAGTTTGTATTGCTAGAACTTGCTGATTTTTACCTCCTTGTAGAAGTAATTCTTCTTTGGTGTAAGGGTGGGAGGGGGAGCCGACATAGTTTGGGGGCAGAGATGATGACATAGTGTTGTTGTACCTAACTAGTATTTCAAGGCATACAGGAAAATGTAGCACTTATATGCAAAGTGAGAGGGTTTTTTGAATTGTAGTAGACGGAGCATTGCTCCTGGGAGTACTGCAGCTGCTCGTGGAAACAATGCTGGAGAGCGGCGCGTGCCACGTGGCAAGCGATGGATTCGGCAGACGTGGCAAAAATGGGGGGTTTTTAAGTGCGGAGTATTTTATTCATGTGTGCTCACTCATTATTTTATGGTGGGATTTAGTCTGTATACTGAAAATAAAGTGATTATATTTTCTCCTTTCATAGATGTGTGCAAATGTATTGCAGTGGTGTTTTTTATGGGTCACTCAAGAGAGTCCAATTCTGACTTGGTCCAAAGAAGTGGAATGGTTTATTCTAATGCAGTTAAAACACGGGGCGCTTTAGATGAGTGGAAGAGTTGACGCAGTCCCTTAGGCTTTCCAGGCAACTACCTTGTCTCTAATAATGACAAGAACTTGATAATTCAAAGAAAACTGAAAATCTGGCGGTTGGCAGATGTGATGCAGTTTGCTTCTTACAAAGGTCTTGTTGTGATCCACGTGTCTGGCCTCGGAAAGTCTTGTTATGGCAACAGGTGAATCGTGAGTTTTAATGTATCATTCAAAATCTGCTGATGTTAGGTCTTGGGTTTGAGAAGGACAATTCGATCTCTGATTCCTACTGAGAATTTTTATAGTCCCCAAATCTCTGTTGCTTAGAAAGAAAATAATTTCTTCTTAAGTGACTGGCATGCAGTGGGCTCACTACCTTGGGAGTTTTAAGCCACCCAGCGGACATACAGAGCAGGTGGTCTTGCAGGTGACAGAATGTAAGCAGAATGCCACCCCAGAGGACTGAAACTCGCCTTGTTGACATGAGAAGAACCATCCTGACGATGGCTGTTTGCTTGGCTCTCTGTGCCCCCGAAACCAGCGCTGAGTGTTCATCTTCATTGAAAGGCTTAAACATGGCTCTGCCAGCGGCATTCTTAGATTCTGTTTGTTTTACAGGGAAAGCAATAAAACTTCTTTCTCGTTATTCCCTAATGAACTGAAGCCTTGCGCACAGCATGAGGGTTCCTCTTGCCCGGCTCCTTAGCTGTGTGGAGGCGGGTGGCCTCCTGCCGTGCCTGGATTACCCCAAGAAGGTTTCGGCGTGCAGGCAGCTTTATACAACTGGGCAACACCTGCGAGTTAAAGCCCATAAAGCTCCTGTGTCGATCCCGTGATGGACTTCCCTGAAAGGCTTAATCCTCTCCCTTCGTGAAAGGATACTCACTTTGGCAGCATGTGTAATACTCGCCAGTAGCAATGTTTTTCTGAGCAGTTGCCTTTTTCCAGGCTGAAACGGTTACCGTAAAACATGCTCCTTGGGGAGTGTCGGAGCTCTACAGGTGTTACGCGCGCAGGTAAAGTATTAAAGACTTTAAAAAAACCCAAACCTCTCTCTGGATTAGATTTGCTTTAGGCTTTTATATTTAAAAAACAAAACAAAACAAACCCCTTCAACAAAGCTGTAAAAATGCAAGCAACGTCCTCTTTAAAGCCTTTGTATATACATACATAGACACACGCACCCTTTTTTTTTTTTTTTTCCCCCCCCTCCTTGGCAAATGGGGCTGTGTCAGAACACACACAGTGGGATGTGAGACATTCATTAATTGTGTTTTGTGTGCCTGTGTGCATGCAAGCGGTTCTTTGAAAGTGTGAGCTGCCGGGCGAGAGGCGTTGGAGCCACATGAAACGGCTGCAGCTTCGGGGCAGAGCCAGCCCCAGGCTTCTTTCCAGCTTTTTTTTTTTTTTTTTTTTTTGGCTGGAGCTATATCATGACTTGGAAGGCGGCGTGCTGCCTTCGAGATGCAATGGTGAAAGCTCCGCGTCTCTGGAAAATCCTCGCTTGGTGAGGATGCTGCGTATGTCTTTCCCCTCTGTGAGAATTGAAAGGAGACCTGAAATATCTGGCCCCAGTGCTGGCTGTGCTGCTGCGACTGGGATTGTCTCAGATGTGGGATCGGTGCAGCTGTTAAGAGGTGGCTCCAGAAAGGGGCTGGAAGCAGCAGCTTCCCCTGCCCCATGGCGTGGGGAAAGGGCTGTGCCTGCCGGCGGAGCCCCAGTGAGCCGGGGCAGCACAGGGCATGGAGGTCCCCGTGCTGCCCCGGGCGAGAAGTGGTACTGGTTACCTGCCCCATGTTGTTTCTCTCCAAATTTCCCTGACTCAGTGGAAGAAGAAAATCACCCTGCCCTTCAGCAAGTTCGGGGGCTGGGGGGAATGTGCGAGGTGAGGGGTGCTGAGGGTCTCGCTGCCAGCTGATGGCATGGTTGGGGGTGGCAGAGAGAAGGGGAAGGTGTGGGAAGCTGGAGAATTCCTGGAGAACCCCTGAGGGGCTGATTGCGCTGAGTGGCCATCCCCATGTGTTGCCTGAACAGCAGGGTGGCCCAGCCCTAGCGAGGGCTCCCAGTATCACCTCTCCTGCAGCACCATTGCTATGGCTGCGAAAGGCTTCCCTGGTGCTGCGGAGGGCATTGCTCAAGACACTTAACGCTTGGTGCTCCTGCATTACGTGCTCAGATCTCTCGTGGTCCCCCGACAACACGGGGGTGGCTGGAAGACCAGTGCCTTGCAAGTGACTCCAGCGTTTCTGGAGTCTTCTGCCCATCCCAGCCCCGACCTTCACCGCCCCCGCCCATACCCCACCATGCGACTTAGCAGCAGTTAAGATTACGGGGTATGTTAATATATAATTAATGGTAATAATACAGAGGGTAGGTTATTACAGGGCAGCTGCCGGTGTTAGCAGTGTGTGCGTGAGCTCTCGGGGAGCGATTTGCGAGCGGGTCTGTCTGGTCATGTCGTTCCTGAAGGGGGTGTGGGTGTGTTTTGGGGGGAGAGATGAGCCAAGTCCTGTGCCGAGTCCCCTTCCTCTGTACGTGGGGCAGGGATGGCCGCGGGGGGTACCTCAGTGTGTTTAACGGGGGGATGGATGCAGGCAGGAGTCAGGCGTGTGCTGCTGGGAGAGGCTCTGCGCTGCTGTCACGCTGGCCGGAGCGGGTGGCGGGGGGACCGGGAGGGGGAGTGACCTGGGACGGGGCTGCAGAGCGAAGGGAACGCACCCACTCCGGGGTGATGCGGGAGGTGGGTTCAAAGCGGCAGAGATGCAGGATGCAACATGCTGGGGGGGGTATGTGGAGGGGGGCACCCACACGGCTGGGTGCTGAGCCCAGCACAGGGAAGCTCGCCACCCATGCGTGGGTTGAGAGTTTTGCCCCAAAACAGTTTTCCCCACGCCAAAACAATTTGGCAAATTGAACCCAAATTTGGGCTGGTGGGATGATGTTAGGTGAATCAGGGGGGTTCTTCGCTGAGTCTGCCCACGGTGGGGTCACGTGGACTCCTCTCCCCGTGTGCTGATCTGCCAAGATCCATGTCTTCCTCTGCCAGTCTGGTCAACATGTCAGTCCCTCCGAGCTGGGTTAACGGCAGCTGTTCTTGCAATGGAGGAGGGATGGCTGAAGGGCGGGTGTCTTCAAATCCACTTTGGCTGGAGTGGCAATTAGAGGTTGAGTTTTGTCCCTGGCCAGGTCCTGCTTTGACTCAAGATCTTCCACCTTGGAGTCTAGGTGTGGCCTTGGTGGGAGCGCTGGCGTTTGAGGGCCTTGTTAAGGTCTTAGGGCTCTACATGAAACTTTGTTTTATGAAGACATCAGTACTGTTGCTGAAGGCGCTTGTCCAAACTGTCCCTGTGCAGCCTCACTCTTGGCATTTGATGCTCTTCTGCATCCACCCTTTTAACACCCAGCCAGTAACCAGGGGGCATCTGATTTATTTTACCAATTAATTGCAATCCCCATCAAATGAGACTTGTGTTAGGTCAAATTCCTTCTCATGCATTAGATACCTCCTCCTTCTGTGGACACCCTTCTGCGGACACCCTTCTGCTCCTGCTGTAGGACCTGTGGAGACCCATTAGCCCAGGGTGATGCCGCACGCAGAGCACCCAGGCGGCAGGACCCCGGCTCCCTTCCTTGGCTCTAATCCCCTGGGTTGCACAAGACCGGCGCAGGGGTGGCCGAGCCAGGTTCCCAGCGGGAGCGTGCTCTGGTCTTCTCCTTCCTGACCACTTTGAGCCCCATGGGCTGGGATCGCCCCTTCCCCGCTGTTGGCATCATGCCTTGGTGGGGTAGATGGGTAGAAGATGGATGTCCATATGCCTGAGCATCTCAGGGATGCCCAATGATGCAGGGGGAGCGCGGAGCGGGAACAGAGCATGGGGTAACCACGCCGGCTCCGTCTCTCTCCATGCTAGCAGGGACCAGGCTCTGGTGGTTGGGTGGCAGGCGCCTGGGGACGGGCACCGCGTCCCCGCCGGCGTCTGCACAGCTCCAAGCGCAGCGGGGCCACCGTGCTGCAGCCGGAGTGGCTGGGCAGCAGCACCGCGCTGGAGAAACTGGCCCCAAAGAAAGTCTTTGAAAACAATAGCAATTGTTCTCTGCCTTTGTTCCCTTCCCTCCCCGGATGTCGGAGGAGATGGAGCCGCGCTGGGCTGCCGGCGGGTGGGCAGAGCAAGCGTGGCTGCCTGCGCTCCCCCTTTGGCACCCGGGGAGCCCTCTGCCCCCACCGCCCGCTCTGCCGCCCTCCTGCTCCCACCAGCTCCTCCAGAGCCAGAATCATCACTAATATAATAATAAAAGCTCTACGTTGTCGTACGGGTGAGCAATAAAATTGGCCCGTGATTCTCTTTGTCGTGGGGCAAGAGGTTTTCTTACGGCAAAGCGGTGCTGTTCCTCGCTGCAGGGTGCTCAGCCTGCCCGTGCTCTGGGCGGCGCAGGCTGGCAGGGCGGAGGACCTGGCCCCAGCCCTGAGTGCAGGCAGGGGGATCGCTGCCTGCGCTGGGGGCAAAGGGGCTGGGGCTGCCCACACCTTTTCCTATTGCCCTGGGGTGGTCCGAGGTGGGCTTCCACTGGGAGAGAAGGTGCTGGCCCCAACCAGGGGACCGTGGCATCGTTTTTGGTCCAAGCAGCATCGTGCATCCCCTTTTTTTATCCTTGATGGGTCCAGGCATGTGCGGGCAATTCCCTGGGCTTCCCTGCTGTGGTTTTTTTTTTTTTTTTTCTGCCCATTTCCCACTATCCGCGAGCTGGAGCGTGCGGTCACTGCCCGGATCAAAGAGGTGGGAGGCAAAGGCGGAGGGTTTCCCGCAGAGCTGCCAAGGGAGATTCCTCTGCGTGGGGAGCGGCTGTCCCCAGCCCAGAGCCAGCCCCGGGGCTCAGGCGTTACCCCACGGGCGTTCGGGGGGCTTTCCAGCTTACTAGCGTGAAATGTGAACGCTGCCTCCTTCCTCTTGGCCTGAGGAGCTGCTCTTTTTTCCCTTCGCGGGGAGATCTTAGCTGAGCTCAATGGCTTTTCCATGGCAGACGGAGCAGGGAGTCCCGGGTTTCCTGCACCACTGCTGAGCGACACGTTAGCCCCCCTGTTGCCTCCGTGTAGACACATAAGACCTACAGAAGATACCTGAAGCACCGTTTCCATGGTTTGCACACTCGTGGTCGCTTTGGGTTTGATGCCCTCCATCCGTACAGAGCCACCTTGCTGGAAAGCCGCAATTGCAGAGGACGTCTGGGGGTCCTGCGGCTGCGGGGAGGTGGCTCAGCCCCTCGCAAGAGGTTCGGGCGCGCTGGGGAGAGTTGGCAAAAAGAAAGAAAGCCATTGTCACCCAGGGAGAGGCAGCGGTAGAGGGCTGTTTGTCACGTGCAGGGGCGGAGCAGCTGCTGCGCGCCC
>NW_009650252.1:556532-557281 GCF_000708025.1 Charadrius vociferus
GCTGCGCGCGATGCGGGTGGTTCACCGCCGCCCGGCAGGGATGGCTCCCGGAGGCAACTCATCGCGCCTAGGCAGCTGGCAGAAGGACTCGCAGCGTTGGGGCGGCTTTGTGCTTCTTTTTTTTTTTTTTGGTGGCTTTCCTAAAAACAGTGCCTTTTGCAATCCTCCCAGTCCTTCCGCAAAACTTTTCCTGGCAGAACCCCTCCAGAACTTCTGGGAATTAAGTTCTTGAAAGGCGATGGGGGTTAAAGACATTTACACTTCTTCTACGACGCTGACAGGTTTCCTGGTGCGGAGATTTCTTGTGGGAACTCCAGTTTCTGTCGGTGGGTTGGGCTCAGGGAGCTGAAGTTGCTCCAGGTAACGTGGGGAAGATTTTCAGCCTAGGAGAAAGGGCAGAGGTGACGAGGGAGATGCCTCAGAAACAGCTGAGGATGGAGACCCTGTCCCTCCCCATCCCACCATCCTGGGGAAGGTGGTGTTCCCCATGTCCAACCTGAACTGGGATCCAGGGAACTGGGGTCTGGGATGTTGCTTGGAGAATGATTTTGCCCCATCCTTTTCGTAACTGACCCCGAAGGGCTGATCCTGACCCTGCTGCTCACACAGGCGAGCCGGGCTTCCTGTGCTCGCCGTTCGCCTCCAGCTCCATCCCCGTGGATGTGTGTGCGGCCACACTTGCCTGGTGGCCAGCCGGGCTCGGCTGGCTCCCCCCGCCCCGCCACCCTAGGCAGGAGGGAGGGACAGGG
>NW_009650252.1:557480-560510 GCF_000708025.1 Charadrius vociferus
TGCCTGGGGGCCCGGCCGGGCTCGGCTGGCCCCCCCAGCCCTGCCACCATAGGCAGGAGGATGGACATGGCGCTGCCCGCTGCCGGTCAGAGCCCGGGCTGGGGACACCCATGAGATGGGCAGTGCTGCCATTGTCTGTGCGTTACGTATAGGGTCCCTGAAAGCTTTGCCACGGCCAGTGACCGGACACACGCTGCGTTTCAAGGGAGAAAGCTCTTGCAGATGTCAGGAATAAAGACTGAAATGAATAGGGCATAACAAGGCCTGAAACATGACTTTGTGTCTGCAAATAATAAAGAATGAGTTACAGTCTTGGAAAAGCAGGAACATTACCCCATGTGCAGGGTCCAGCCTGTCCCTGGCGTTGATTAGGTGCCCTCTCTGCACTGTCCTCTGCATGGAAATGTATTGTCTACAGATGGGTTTCTCAACCTTTCCTAACCCAGGGATGGCCAAACCTTTTTGGTGGAAATCCAAGGATCATTTTGTTCGAAGCCGACACATGGTTTTATTTATGACCCATGCGAATTAGGCAAATGTCTTGCTGTTTGTCTCTTTTATTTCATCCTCTTGCGCTTGCTTGTGCGCATAGGAATGTGTGCCTGTGTGCTTAGGAACAATTTTGCAGACCACTTCCTACTGTCGTTGGGACGTGGAGCAGGTCCCGGACCCAACACGACAGTGGGCAGCGATGGCCCCCTGTCCTTATTTCACATCACAGCTGGGTTCCCTGCGCAGGTCCTCCTGGGGAGGGAGGAAAGCACTGGGCACTGCCCAAGCCACTCCACCATCTTCTGCCCTGCCGGGCTCCCCAATGCAAAGGTGGAGAAAAATCCTTGAGAACCATCAACGTTCCTGTCCTCACCAGGAGACTGTTTATTAATGGCACGTGGCTGAAAAGCAGCATGAGTCCACCATATTGGGCTGAGTACTGCCTGGCGTGTCCTCTGTGCTCATTGACGGGGGCAACCTGGGCTGGTGGGAGGTGTCCCTGCCCATGGCAGGGGGGTTGGAACTCGATCATCTTTGAGGTCCCTTCCAACCTAAACCATTCTGTGACTCTATGATTCAGTTCCTCCACCTCCTGCCTGGAAGTCCCTGGATCCCCATACAGCTGGAGGGGACACCCGCGGCTGTGTCCCTGGGTCTGGAGGTATCTCCACCGACCGGCTTTTTGGCCGAGGAAGTGCTCAAAGTGCATCCCCTTTGGAAAGACCAGTTGCCCCGGCATCCCCGGCAGGACTTTTCCTCTCTCCCCAGCAGGAGTCACATGGGCTGCCCGGACCCTCGCAGAGCCGGGGCTGGCCTTGGCGGGAGACTTCCCAAAATCCGGCTGCTGTGCAAGTCCCCCGCTTGGCGCAGCGCTGCCAGCTCCCAAAGCCACACTTAACTTGACACATGTGTGCGGCGCTGGGAAACGTGGCGGCTCTGATTCTCTTTTGTGCCGCCTCACCCTGTGCCAACCTGCCAGGAGGCAGAGCCCTGCCAGCGGCTGCGCTGCGTGGCATGCCAGCCCCCCCCCCTTCCGACGCACCCACCGGTGGGACGGATGGACGTGGCGTGCCGGGACCCACTCCTGCCAGCAGCCACGGCGTGGGGGCCCGGCGAGGTGGCTGCTGCCAGCCCCGGTGCTGGCGAACGTCCCTGAGGCCGCGGGGAGCAGCACGGGAGGCCAAGCCCCACAGGGGGGATGGGATGGTTTGCACCTCCCACATCCCTCGCGGGAGCATTCGGGACCCCCGGGTTTGGGCGATGGCCATGCTGGTTGAGCACTGTCCCCAGTGTGGGGATGAAGAGGGATGGGGAGCCAGCGGCTCCTCGCCTCTGGTGCTCTCTGGAGAGAGGTTAAGCCCTGCTTAAGCGTGATCCTGGTAGGACCCTAATTTGGGGGATACCCAATGAGAGGCTTTGTGGGTTGGGGGGCGTTCTGCGCAGCCCTACTCGGTGTAGAGCATCCCCAGACACACGCACAGCTGCTTTCCCAGGCTTCAGGGGCTGTTTGAGATGGATGCACCAACGGTGTTTGGGTGTCTCCGGTGGCAGCTCCCCCCAGGATTTGGGAAGGCGGTGCAGGGTGCTCCGCTCCGCCAGGCACCCCCACCCCACGGGATGTGCCCTCCTGGTCCCAGCACGGTGGGTTTTGGGACGGCAAAGGGTGTGGATAGACCGGTGGTGAGGCACGTCTGTGGGTCCGGCTCCGGCTGTTCCTTGCTGACAACCCCCCCCCCAGTTTGCGACACACAATTTTTGGCGTTTCGTCCTGGCCATCCGCTTTCTATTCTGGCGCTCGCCTTGCAGGAAGGCTTTGGGGACGGAGGGGGGTGGGAGCCCATTTCAATTGTTCGGGGAATGGAAGTAACTCGTTTTGCGGCTGGAGAAATGTGCAGGGAGTTTTTCCACTGCTGTCTCTCCCATTTGAACAGCGTAACCTCAAGCGTTTCCGAACCGGTGCTCTCCACGCTGCCGCCCTCCGCGTGGCAGGGCCTTTGGGCCGGAGCGTTGCCCGCGGCACGGGCTGCGCATCACCTGCACCAGGCCGTTTGGGGGAAAAAAATATGTCCCTTTGTGGGGTCTGAGTGTTTTTTGGGCAGGGTGGAGTGGACCTGAGGGGACAGAGGATCTCCCCAGTACAGGCTGGGATTATGTTGCCGAAAACTCAAGGCTTTTAGGGGCAGGAAGGTTCCCACCTTGGTCTCTCGGGGCAGGGGCGAATCTCCCACCTCCTCCCACGTGACTCTGGCAAAACGAATCACCGAAAATGCAAGGAAGCAAAGAAAAAAGAAGAAGGAGGAAAAAAAAAAATTTAAAAAAATCCCTCCCTGAAGCCGCCTTGCAGAGGGTTGGGCAAAAGATAAAAGCTCTCTAAGGAGCCGGGACTCCTCCTCTCCCACCACCGACTTCTCATTTAAATGTCTGCGCGCAGGCTGCAGCCGGCACTGGGGAGCGGCCACCAGCCCCCCCGCCCACAACCCCTGCCGTCCCCCCGCTGGCGATGCCCACGCCAGGGGACAGCAGCGCGCGCGCGTAGGG
>NW_009650252.1:560685-563336 GCF_000708025.1 Charadrius vociferus
CGTGGCAGCACGGCACAGGTAGGAGCGAGGGGCGGCGGGTGGGCTGTGCCGGGAGGGTGGCGTCGAGGCAGGAGATGGCCATGCCGGGAACAACGCTCCCACGGGCGGGATGGCCCCCAGTGTGCTACGTTTTGGGGGGGGGCACGTGGCCGCTGTGGGGTGCCCTGCATGGGGTGGACTCTCCTCAGCAGCCCAACCCCAGGGTTTTGGTGCCGGTGGACTGAGTCTCAGGGTGACAGTGCGGCGCGATGCCTTGGACGCTGCCGATGGCAGCACCCTGCCTGCACCCACGCGTGCATGGCGGGTGGGGGGGTCATCCCTGCGCCTGCAGCCCCCCGGCGTGGGGGGAGAGCTGCATGCCCTGCGGCACAAGCGTTGTCCCAAGGTCTGCTGGCCCTGGGGACCAACGCGCGGGGAGGGGAAGGGCTGGAAGGAGAAGTAGAGGAGAGCCATGAAGTTCCCCCCATGGGAAGTCCCTCCTGTGCTCTGCCAGACACAACGTACACCCTCCCAGCAGCAAAACCTCCCGGAAAGTTTCCATCCCACCACCCGGAGCTGAGGAGCTGGCACTGTGGGTAGTGAACCTTCAGCCCAGTTTTGGGGCTGCTCAGGCCCCAGCTCCATGTGCTTAGGGCTTGTCTTGGTTTGATGGTGCCTGTATTTACAGTTTATTACAGCCCGGCCGGTGGTGAGAAGGAAAGCGGGGAGAGATCGGGGAGTTTCTGCCCACCGCCTCCTCCTCTAGGTGCTCCAGTCTCTCCGGGGACATCCCTGCTGTCCCCAGGCAGCCTCGGCTGGAGGGGTGCTGGGGGTGTCAGCACGTTTAACCACCCTGGCATCCCTGCTGCTGGCACCGCATCCCAGCTCCCGGCACAGCCCTGATGCCGTCCGGCCATGGGCAGCCACCCCGCAGAGCGGGCAGCTGCTGGACACGTGCACTGCCCAAAACACCCTGGCTGCTCGCCCAGCCGTTAATTGCCCGCTGCGCTCTGGTCGTTAACAGTGACTGATGCGGGAGGCAGATGGGGACGCACACCTTGGGCTTTAGGGACTTTAGTTTTGGTTTTAGGATTTGGTCCCATCCCGGCCCACAGCCTCCAGCTGTCCCCCCACTCATCCCAGCCACCCCCAGGGCACTGGAGAACTCCGAAACCCCTCTGCAAACCCAAACCTGAATTCAGCTTGTGCCATTTTGCTGCAAAAAATGTGAACCAGTCATTCCCTGAGCTGCGCATTTCCGAAATAAGTGGTTTGAGTTAAACCTCTCCCATCAAGGCTGCTGGCACCGCGTCCCGGCTCCCGGCCCAGCCCTGATGCCGTCCGGCCATGGGCAGCCACCCCACAGAGCGGGCAGCTGCTGGACACGTGCACTGCCCAAAACACCCTGGCTGCTCGCCCAGCCGTTAATTGCCCGCTGCGCTCTGGTCGTTAACAGTGACTGATGCGGGAGGCAGATGGGGACGCACACCTTGGGCTTTAGGGACTTTAGTTTTGGTTTTAGGATTTGGTCCCATCCCGGCCCACAGCCTCCAGCTGTCCCCCCACTCATCCCAGCCACCCCCAGGGCACTGGAGAACTCCGAAACCCCTCTGCAAACCCAAACCTGAATTCAGCTTGTGCCATTTTGCTGCAAAAAATGTGAACCAGTCATTCCCTGAGCTGCGCATTTCCGAAATAAGTGGTTTGAGTTAAACCTCTCCCATCAAGGCTTTAGGAGCAGCTTAAACTGGTGTGGGGGGGACAGGCGGGGGGACGCGGAGCTGTCAGGGAGTGGAGGACCTCTCCGGTATCCCTTCTCTGGGCTGGACGGAGCCACACGAGGAGATTCCTGCCCTGCCTGTCTGGGTTTGGGCTGGCTGGGTGTGCCATGGCGGGGAGAACGCTTGCTCCCTCCAGCTAGTTTGGATTTGGACACCCGCCGGTCCAGCCACGCTCACAACCCCCTCCCGCTCGGCTCTCCCGCTGCACCCCGGCAGCCGAGATTTATTAGTACAAATCGGAGCTAAAAGCCTGGCATCGCTGGGGAAGGGACTGACCCAGGGAGGTTTTTTCGGTTGAGCCAAGCACTGCTTCATCCTCTGGGCATCACTACCGAGCCCCTCTGCCCTTTGCTGCCGACCCCGCCATCCTGCCAGGGAAGCATTCAAAACTAAAAGCCGTGAGGGTGCCGAGGTGGGGAAGGTAGGAGAAGCGCCTGGCATGGGTACAACCCTCCTCGGTGGCTGCCGGCACGGGGCTCGCTGAGATATGGGAGTGATGGGGAGCCTGGCACCGTTACATGGGGACGGCAGTGCTGTTCTTCACCTGGGCGATGCGCTGGGGCTGGGCACCTCGTTTTCTCCTCTGGGGAGAGGATAATTATTTAATGAGCGTTTTTGGTGCCTGCCAGGGGAGTACGTGGCACGTGTGCGATTAGGGCTGGGTTGGGAGAGCCTGGAGCGCGACTGGAGGAGGGGAGCGCCTTGCCCCACCACCCTGGGGACAGGGATGGGTGGCCATCTGGCGAGAGAGCCTGTGGGTGCTGGATCCCCCCTGCCTGCTCTCCTGACTCTGGGTGAGGTTGCTGGTGCCAGTGGCACCCAAGGAAGTCGGTGGCGTCCCTGCTCTGGAGATGGAGAGGGCAGCCTCCGTGCTTGGTGGGTAAACCTTCC
>NW_009650252.1:563619-578679 GCF_000708025.1 Charadrius vociferus
CCCTTGCCTTCCCCGCCTCCCGCCTCTTCGTCCACTGCGACTGCTTCCCCGAGGAGTTCTCCATCATCGTCACGCTGAGGGTCCTTGGCGTCCCCGCCAAGGTAAGTGCCACCGGCCGGGCAGGGAGCGGGCACAGCCCGGCCCCGCAGCTTGCGGCACGCAGGTTTGAGTCGGTGCCCTCCCGCAGAGAAATGAGTACATCTTCACGCTGATGGCAGAGGAGAGCCCCAGTGTGCTGGTGGGGCTGCGCTACGCCCCCCACAAGCTCCACTTCCTCTTCTGGAGCCAGGAGCGCGCCGGCGGCTGGCAGACCCGCGTCACCTTCCCCAACGTCTCCCTCTCCGACAACCAGTGGCACACGCTCATCCTGGCCGTCTCCGGCCAGTCCTTCTCCCTGACAGTGGACTGCAGCGTCCCCAAGGACGTGTAGGTTGGGGGTGGCAGTGGGGGGCTCGGGAGGGCTGGCAGGGTGCTGTTCCTGCATCAGCATCACCTTCAGCCAAGCATCACCTTCAGCCACCAGCTGGGTGTGTAACGAGGGTCATAAATGTGCATGAATCCCATGGAGGCTTCCACAGCTCAGGAGGGAGGGCAACGAGCAAGAGTCAGGAGGGAAATCCAGGGAATAAATCAGCTGCAGTTTCCATCTCTTGGTCTTGCTGGACTTGCTCTCCATCCTGCTGAGAGAGCTGGGGTTGTTCAGCCTGGAGAAGAGAAGGCTCCAGGGAGACCTTCGAGCCCCTTGCAGTATTGAAGGGGCTACAAGAAAGCTGGGGAGGGACTTTTTACAAGGGCATATAGAGACAGGATGAGGGGGAATGGCTTCAAACTGGAAAAGGGGAGATTTAGATGAGATATCAGGAAGAAACTTTTCACTCTGAGGGTGGTGATCCCCTGGCACAGGTTGCCCCGAGAAGCTGTGGCTGCCCCATCCCTGGAGGTGTTCAAGGCCAGGTTGGACGGGGCTTGGAGCAACCTGGGCTGGTGGGAGGTGTCCCTGCCCAGGGCAGGGCGTTGGAACTGGATGATCTTCAAGGTCCCTTCCAACCTAAACCATTCTGTGACTCTACGATTCTATGAAATCGTCCCCTACCTCTTCTCTGCTTGCCTGCAGGATGGTGGAGACGCCGTTTCCAGCCTTTCTGTCGGTGAAGAGAGCCAGCTTCTACCTGGGCAACAGGAGGAGAAGAAAAGGCCTGTTCACGGTAGGTGCCCCACTGGGGCTGCTCCTGGCTGACCATGGGGCGAGCTGCAGCCCCCTCTCAGCCCCCCGTGCTGACAGGGCTTGGGCCACAGCGTGGGCAGCGGAGGTGGCCGGGGGTCCTGCTGCTGGGCCTCATCCCTGGCCGGCTGCGGGCGTGCAAGGGGCAGCGCTGGCGACTGGCTCTTCTTTGTAGGGCAAATGTGTTTTTAAGAGGACGTTGCCAGCAGAGCGGTGCCAGAAGGACACAGTCTCGTTGATCACTGCTTGATCCTGACCAGTAGTGAAAAGTGGAGGCGGCAAAAGCCATCTGCGGCTAACAAGCCCCTTGCCAATCCTCCCCTTGCACCAGCTGTTAAATTGCCTGGGATGAAGATTTTGGCAGGCTTGGTGTGTAACGAGGATCTGATAAACATGCTTGGGAGGGAGGGCAATGAGCAAGAGTCGGGGGGGAAATCCAGGGCATAAATCAGCTGCAGTTTCCATTTCTTGGTCTTGCTGGACTCGCTCTCCATCCTTCTGCTCCCACTTTCCCAGGGCTTGCTGAGGCAGCTCATCCTCCTGCCAGGAGCCGATGCCACCCCTCGGATATGCGCCGCCAAGAACTTTAAAGAAGCAACGCTCTCAATCCCCGCTGTCCTCCAGGATCTCCCTGCGAAGCCAGTGAGCAACGAGGTGCTAAAATACCCCTACGGTCAGTAACTGCCCCCCGGCGCGGGCTCGGTTGGCCGCCTCCTGCTTTTGTTGAGGAAGGCTCTTTGCGTGGGGCTGGGCACGGAGCAGTAGTGCATGGGAAGAGGGTTTCTCAACGTGTGTGTGGGGTGGGATCCCTGTCTGAAACCCCTCTGGAGAGCCAGGGTGTCCCTTGGCAGTGCTGGGCTCATGCCCATAGCCCCACAGGTGCCAGCCCCCAGGCTTTTCTCAGCCGGTGACTTCCCAGCTCAGGGCTTGGATGCCGTTTCCCCCATTCCCTGCTGCTCATCGTCAGGATGAGACCGAGATGGCCAACCCTCCGTGGGCACGGGGACGAGCCTCACTGCTCCTCCATCGTGTGCCCTAAGAGGCGCCCGCCTTCCTCCTCTCCATGCCCAGAGACCGACACAAAGGTGACCCTGGGCTCCCGTCCACCCTGCACCAAGCAGGAGAAGGCGCAGTTCTGGTTCAACGCCTCCCGGCGAGGGCTGTACCTCTGCAACGGCAGCACCTGGATTTCCATGCTGGAAGGTACTGGTGTGCAATGCGCTCCCGGGGGTGGAGGGAGGCTCTTACAGCAGAGGAGGAGCAGAGGTTTGCCCTTGGCAGCAGCTTGGGGTGGGAACCAAGTCAGGCAACAGCAGAATGATGGGGTTGGGGTGTCCTCCTGCCTCTCCCCTGCCTGGATGGACTTCGCTTTGCTCTCAGTGTCTGCATTGACACTTCCAGTGCAGCTCTGGATTCAAGCGCCTCTGTGAGCCAGCTCCCCAGTCATTCACACAGGGCCCGCATTGTCTGTCCATGTTATCTGTATTGTCCGTCCCTCCTAAGGCTTCTCTGACCAGGAACAAGCCCTCGGTCTGTCCAAACAGGACAGCTGGCCCCACAGGGAGCCATGGCCACGGTGCTGGGGTGCTCCCTGCCGCAGGGTCCTAACGGCGCCGGTGATCCCAATGCCGAAGCGCTTGTGGAGTGGACAAGAAGGAGCGGAAAGACTCATCAGGTGCCAGAGATACCTGAAGGAGCGATGAGAGGGTGGCGGAGGCAGGTGCCCACATCATCCCGGCTCTATTGGCCTTTGTATGGTGGGGCAACGCTGGAGCAACAAGGTGGCAAAGCAACCAGAGCCTGGAGGGATGGACATTATTCCATACCAAAATGGATTTTGCCCACGGGCATTCTCCTGTTTACTCCAGGCAGTCTGCCCAGGGTCCCTGGTGAGACATGGAGGATGAGGCATTCCCGCAACCGAGCCGTCCTTTCTCTCTCTCCTGGGGCTTTTCTTATGCTGGTGCCCACGTGGTGGGTTTGGATAAGCCGTTTGCTTCCCACAGGAGCTGGCAGTGGCTGGACTCCCCATCCTTCCCTGCCTCTGGAAGTCATCAGGATTAGCAACATGTCTTTGTTTTCCCAAGGAGACCTTGTGCTGGAATCTTGCTGACCTGTGCCCCTTGGTGCCACCAACACTGGCCCTTCTTGTAGCCTTTCTCCTGCCACTTGTCCCTTCCAGTGCCCACCCATCTGCCATTGGGACCAGTCTTGGCCTTTCTGTTCTAATTTCTGGCAAGAATTCTGTCTTAAGTCTTCTCTAACTTCTTCCAGAGCTCATGCTGACTCCAGCCAGAGAAAACATCTGGTGCAGGGCTGCTGCAGGTGGGTACGCGTTAACCCAGCTGGTCTCAGCAGCCCAGGCCCTTGCACCGTAGGTCTCCTCTTCTCCTCCTCGTTCTCTTTAGGACAAAATATATCAACCAACTTCGTAAGAAACAATCAAAATCCATGGTGTGTCCTTCTCCCTCTTGGCCCCCTCCCAGAGGAGCGTTTTGCACCCCTGCCCTCTGCCAGAGAATGGGCAGGGGCAGATGGGGCTGGATGCGCTGCCCAAGGAGACCGAGTCAAGCCTTTTACCACCCCCTCGGGTCTTGGCCCTTCGCCACCAGCAACACCACAACCTTCATTTTCCCCCCATAAAGCAGCAAGCGCCGCCGAGCCTGTTCTGCTGTGGCCCTCTCCAGGCAGGGTTTAACCTCACCACTCCTTTTTTTTTTTTTTTTTTTTTTGTGGTCTCCTAGTCAAACAAAAGCTGGACTATGTGGAGGAGTACCAGAACCTGGTGACCAATTCTGAGACGATGGGAGTTGAGGTCTTCACCATCCCGAAGGTGGGACTGTTCGCAGCCACTGCCAACCGGTACACCCCCCCGGGATCGGCCATCTACAAGTGGACCGACGGGAAGTTTGTGCCCTACCAGAACATCCCCACCTACCAAGCTCAGTCCTGGAAGTATTTCACCATAGGAAAGAAGGTAAGCCTGCTTGGAAGGTTATCTCAGAGCCTAAATATTTCAGTATATTAAACTGCAATTGCCCGACACTGGCTTCTCTTCACCTAGCCCCAAGTCTCAGGCATGGTTTAGGGGGTGAATCTTTCTCTCTTCTGTCTTTGGGGTCATGCTGATATACCCATTCAGCCAGTAAAGGTCTGTCCTGGGGAGTGCTGGCTGATCTGTGAGCTGCCCTTTGTGTTTTCCTATTTTTGCTGAGACACAACTACATCCACCCAGGCCATTTTCAACAACTGATGCTCACAGCATCAGCGCTCAGATCTCTTCCCCGGGGATCTCCAGGGTGCCTGCGAGGTCAGCCTCCAAAGCCAGCTGTTGGAGCTGCATCCCCCCGGTGTGTCCAGGTTCATTTCTAGCAGGCTCTGCCCGTTCCTGCCTGGGGCGTAGTCAGTGCCGGTGTCCAAATGTCCTTCGTGTGCGGACGTGCATCGTGCAGCCTGGTCTTGGTGTGCTCATGGTGCAGCCTCCACCCCGGCCAAAGGCTGACCCCCCCGGGGAAGCAGGTTTTGCTGCTGTTCCCGGCAGGCGCCGTGAAGGGAGGTGGGAGTCACCCCAGGCAGTGGCTGTGGCATCATTCTCAGGGGACACACCGCTCCTGACATGGGAGCACAGAGAGCAAAGCCCCCCCAAGCTCTGACTGTGGCGGGCATCCTGCCATGCTTAAGGTCTGCTCTGGTCTCAGAGATCTACCTGTGGCCTTACAGAGCCATCAGAATGCGTAGCTCCCTCCCTGTGAGTCCAACCTCCTGCATTTTTAAGCCCTCTTGGGTTTAAATCATTCCAGGACTTTGGAGCCCTCTGTCCTCCCCTGGGCAATCTGCCATGGGACTTCTGCAGGGTCTCTGCTTGGTTCCTCTCCATGGGGAGTTCCTTGTCACTTGGCAAGGAGCCCCAGTCCAACCAAGCAAACATCTGCTGCTGGTCAGTGTAGAACTCCCAGGGGAGCTGGGACCGTCCCCCCGCCTCCAGCATGACCCCTTCTGGCTTCGTCACCAGACGCTGCGCAGGGTGGCTGCAGGGCTCCCCCATCACAAGGCCACCTCCTCCAGGGTACAGAGGGGTGGGCAGAAGCCTCCAGGCTTGGTGGCACCAACAGTCCTTTGGATACAAAGGGGCCACGTCCCCCATTACCTGCCTGGCGGTGGGGTCCTGCAGAAAACCTGGCCAAGCCTCGAAAATGCAGCTGTGCTGCAGAGCTGGCTTGGGGCTGGGAACGCGCCTGCCGTCCCCAGTGCTGCGCCTGCTTTGCACCCTCGTGGGCGGGAGGTGGGAAGGAACGTCGCTGGCTGGACCTATCTGCTGATGGGAACCACCCTGAAACTCCGCAGTGTTAGTCTGGACCCACAACACCCCCTTGCAGCGACGGCTGCGGGGGCAGAGAAGACCACCAGGCTGGGGAGTCCCAACTCCCCATGGGTCCTGCGCAGCGGAGCACCCGTGTTGGTGCTCCCCAAGGCTCACGTGTTCCAGGTTTGCCTTCAGGTCTTCAGCCAGAAGAACTTACTGAGACTTACTAGGCAGGATGGCCCCTCTCCTGCACAGATGGGGACAGGTTTTCTGGTTGGGGCTAGCTGGGTGCTCCAGAAGGGCTGGGGACAGCGCAGCTGCCCCTGCTCAGTGTGTTTCTGCCTGGACATGGTGACCAGAGAGGTGTTGCAACAGCAGCGGTAAAGCCCTCTCCAGATAGCCCAGGTTCCTCACACACGTTGCAAGTGTGATGCACCTCTGCAGGTCTCAGTACATCATTACTGCACCAGGACCTGCTGGTGGTCTGCTGGGATGGGGTGAAGAGCCCCAGAGGGCAGGGCTGGGGTCTCCTGGTGGCTCCTGTCAATGGAGATCAAGGGACCTGCAGGCTCCTGAGTTGCTGAGTTGGACCCAGGACTTTGTCTTTCCTCTGAAGCTGTATTTCTGGGGTTGCCCTGAAGAGAGTCCCTGGACTGGGACTCGCAGGGAGACCTGCCCGGTGCTGGGGACGCACCTTCCCTGGAGGGATGTGTGAACCCAGCACAGGCCACCGCCGAGGGGGAAAGGTCTCCATCCTTGGTGGCTGAGCCCCAGGCTGGTGCTGGTGGGGGTCCTGAGCTGGGCAGGAGGCAGGAGACCGGTCCCACTGACCCTTCTGCTTGTGGGCTGTGTCCCTGTGTGCACTGTCCCCCTTGGGGGCAGCTCGGGGTGGGGGGTCCCTGCCAGCCAGGGTTGTCTCACCCCACACCGGCCACCTCGCTCCCTGGCCCCATATCCCATGGGTGCCTGCCCCCACCCACCCCATCTTCCCCCCCCGCAACCCGTGCTTGTCTGCACCCCATTGGGAGAAGAAAACCAAGATGTCCTGGCTTGTTATTTTTCAGATCTTCCTAGCAGTGGCTAATTTTGAGCAGAATGACAGGGGTCAGGAGTTCTCTGTAATATACAAGTGGAGCCGCAGGAAAGAAAAATTCATCCCGTACCAGAGGATCACCACGCACAGCGCTAGGGACTGGGAGGCATTTGTCATTGAGGGAGAGGCTTTCCTCGCGGTGGTCAACCACAGAGAAGGTACCCAGCCCTTATATTCCCTACCGACCCAGCTCAGCTGGGGCGGGTGGCCCTGGGGTGACGCTGGGGACCACGGTGCCCCATCAGAGCATCCTCCCGTTGCTGTGGCAACACTGCAGCTCCCTGCGCATCCTCTGCCAGAGCGCAGGGCAAAGCTGGGGAGTCAGTGCCTATGACTCGGAGCGCCGTGTCCCTCAGAAAGCCCGAACCCTTGCAGATCCTCTCATTTTAGGAGAGAAAAGCACTCAGGGAAGTGGCTGATGTGGTCCCCTTCTGGGTTTCTGATGGCGGGGGACAAGGGCAGGAGTGGGGACGGTGTCTTTGCTGAATCTCTCTGCTTCTTTTCATTTGTTCCCCCAACGCTACGGAACATGGTGGGGCACTGAGGGCAGCAGCTGCCTGAGTTTGCAGGGGCTGAGCCTTTTGAGGAGCCAAAGCGTTGGCGTGGTGGGCATCTCGCCCTCCCTGGGGACCCTTTTCTGGGTCGGGGGTTGAATGGGTCGATACCACAGCCCTGGATCTCCAGGATGCTCCCAGCCAGGATCAGATGCTGGGCTGGTAGGCTCCTTCCCTGCCCAGGCTGACTCCTGGGGCATCAGCTCCTCTGGCGCCAGGCTCAAAGCTGGCTGCAGGTTGCTTGGACGTCGACTGCCTGTGAGCTGGGCGAGAAACTCGTCTGTTGGACCCCACCACAGCCAGTTCGGATGAGGCCTATTCCTATGACAGTGGCAGCAGAAAGGTGCTTTGGGGGTGGTTGCGCATCATGCAGGAGTTGAGACCATCATGGCCAAGCCAAACTGGGAATGCTCCTCTTAGGTGGAGGGTCAGTCCCTGAGTAGTTGCCACTTATCCATGTGGCCGTTTGCCACACTACCTGCTCTCCCTGCAGCCTTTCTTGCTGAAGTCTCTTCCATTGCAATGAAGGTTGCCCATAAACCCATTAACACGTGGTCCTGCTGCTGCTCAGCCACCAGGAAGAGCAGTGGGGCCAAGCTGAGTACAGCAGGGCTTAGTGAGTGTGGGGTGGAAAGGGGCTGGTGGTGCTCCCCCCCATCATAAAGCAGCCAGATCTTTATTAGAAGAATGGCTCTGGCTGGAGGAGTCGTGCCAGGTTGAAGATGCAGAAAAGTTTTTAGCTTTAAAGCCAGCTGAGTCCCATGTGGACATGAGGTTGAGATGCTTGGCTAGAGCCCGGGAGCTGGATGGAGGACATGCTTTGGTGCTGGTGGGCTTAGCCCGAGCACTCAGCACAGAGCAGGCTGTGGGCTGTGGCATCCCCTCCCTCGCTCTGGAGTTGGTGCCGTCGGCGGGGATCGGCATGTGGAGGTCCCTGACCAGCCCCAGCAATCAGGAGCTAAGCATGGGGGACCTGGCAAAGGAGCACTGAAAAATGTCAGGGTGGTGCCGTTCCAGCTGTGGCTCCCTCCCAGATGTGCAAGCTTGTGTGCGAAGGGTGACAGGGGCCCATGATGTTGGTAGCTTAGGGACTTAGCTGGGACTTACCCAGTCCCAATTGAGCTGGGACTCGACTGGGCAGAGCTTGGCCAGGAGAGTCATGAAGATGCTGCGAGGGCTGGAGCCCCTCTGCTGGGAGGACAGGCTGAGAGAGTTGGGGGGGGTCAGCCTGGAGAAGAGAAGGCTCCGGGGAGCCCTTAAAGCCCCTACCAGTATCTGAAGGGGGCCTACAAGAAGGCTGAAGAGGGACTTTTCACAATGGCATGTAGTGATAGGACGAGGGGGAATGGCTTCAAACTGGAAGAGGGGAGATTTCGATGAGATATCAGGAAGAAATTTTTCCCTGTGCAGGTGGTGAGCCCCTGGCGCAGGTTGCCCCGAGAAGCTGTGGCTGCCCCATCCCTGGAGGTGTTCAAGGCCAGGTTGGACGGGGCTTGGAGCAACCTGGGCTGGTGGGAGGTGTCCCTGCCCAGGGCAGGGGGATTGCAACTAGATGGTCTTCAAGGTCCCTTCCAACCCAAACCATTCTGTGATTCTGTGACTCTGTCACAGTGCCTCTGGTGTGCTGGTCATGTGGGGAGATGGCACCCTCCCGTCCCTCCTCTGTCAGGGGCTGCCACAAAGCCGTCACCGCGTGCTCGGGAACAAGGTGCCAGCATGGTGGATGGGGATGGAAGCTCTAAGGTAGGGGTGGAGGCTTTAGTGTCTCTGGCTACTTGGGGAGTGATCGGTCAGCCTGGCAGCCTGCCCGCAAATATTTACGTAGCTGAACCTCTTTCTGGGTCTTGTTTCTTAGGAGAGCCAGATATTCCTTTGCCTCACCCTCCATGTCTGTCTGTCTGCCTGTCTCCTCCAGGGAATAACCACAACATAGACAGCGTGATATATAGGTGGAACCCCAGGACGGGGTTGTTTGAAACCAACCAGACCATCCCTACCTCTGGAGCCTATGACTGGGAATTTTTCACTATCGGGCCGTATTCCTTCCTGGCTGTGGCTAACACGTTCAATGGCACGTCCACTAAGATCTACTCACACATCTACATCTGGCTCAGCGGCTCTTTCCAGCTCTTCCAGTCTATCCTGGTAAGGCTTGACCATGATCAAACTCTACTCCTCAGTCTCCCCTCTGGGTTTAGACAAGCCAGGGAATAATCACAGAGACAGATGCTCTTCAGTCCGCTGGAATGGTAGTGATAGTTTCCCACTGATTCTCCCATAGGGATTGACCAAGTGAGGTTTATTTTTTCCCTTGGAGGGTTTTAGGAGTGGATAACCCCCCCTGCACCTCCAACAGATGCCCCCCACCTCGCAGCAGCCTTGCCTTGCAAAGGCTTGTCCACATCCAGCTTCTCATGTGCCTTCATTCCCCACAGACTTTTGGTGCTGCTGACTGGGAGGTCTTTCGTATCGGGGAGAGAGTCTTTCTGGCTGTTGCGAACAGCCACAGCTATGACAGTGGGATGCCAGCGCCCTCTAACTTTTACGCTATCAACTCCTCCATCTATGAGCTGAACGTCACTGCCCAGATGTTTGTCAAATTCCAGGACCTCCTCACCTACAGGTACCTACGCAAAGAGTCAGGGTGCCCCTCAGTCCATGTCCTTCCCCTGAGCAACCTGAAGGTCTCCTGGAGGATTCATGCAGGCTTGCACACTGCCAGGGACCAAGACTGGTGGGGAGGGCAATGGGTGGC
This sequence comes from Charadrius vociferus, assembly GCF_000708025.1. Lineage (NCBI taxonomy): Eukaryota > Metazoa > Chordata > Aves > Charadriiformes > Charadriidae > Charadrius > Charadrius vociferus. The sequence continues at coordinate 573,547 of NW_009650252.1, forward strand.
AGGTCCCTGGCACCGAATCCCAGTGGGAGCTTGGAGAAGACCCTGCATTTGGGAACAAGGGTGGATTTCCGTGGATTTCCTTTCAGGAACGGGGTTTTCTGTGTATCATGAGGGTGGCAGAGATTGGTGTGGGGTGGGGTCAGCCCCGTGGACATGTGGCCCCTTCCTCAGCTGGCCACCTCACCTGCCCCTCTGCTTGCTTCATCCCCAGTGCCCTGGATTGGGAGTTCTTCTCGGTCGGAGATGACTCCTTTCTGGTGGTAGCAAACTCCTTCGATGGCTTCACCTTCTCCGTTAACAGTATTATCTACAGGTACTGCTGCAGGAGGGGGGCAGGGTTGGGGGGGAGGTGGTTGTTCCCAGCAGGAACAGCCCTGACAGGAGCCTGGTGCAGGGGCAACCTTGGCGGATACTGGTGCATCTGCCCAGGTAGGACAAAGAGGACTGCTCCCTGTTTCTTGCAGAGGTTTCTGGGCAGGAATGAGAAGCCTCAGTGAGGGACATCCCACTCGGAACTACAGTGGGGAGGTGGGAGATGCCAGTGCCACATGGCTCGGCTTTCCCACCCTCTTTCAGGTGCCCAGCTTGTGCCCCAAGAGCTAACTACCCTCCCCGTGCAGGTGGCAAGGCTATGAAGGCTTCGTGGCGGCTCACCACCTCCCCACTGTCGGCTGTAGAGACTGGGAGGCATTTCACACCGCCGAGGGCTCCTACCTCCTCTACTCCAGTGCCAAGGAGCCTCTTTCCAAGGTGCTCAAGCTGAAAACCACCTGAGGTGGCCCTCAGCTCATGGCCAGGATCAGGGCAAGCTGGGCATCGAGGTGAAGATGAACCGCAGCGCCCAGGGATGGCCGCAGCATCAGCCCTGCGGCCGGCTGGTTGTGCGCTCCGCAGGATGAGGAAGGAGGAGGAGGAGGGTTCCCTGCAGCCTTGTCCTGGGGGTGACAAAGGGGCTGTGGCCCTGCTTTTGGGCTGTTTCTCCTGGGCAAGCTCTCCTGCCACGTTCCAGAGCCATGGTGCCTCACTGGGACCCCGGCACTTGGCAGTCACCAGCCAGGAGGGACCCAGAGGTGCTGTTGGTTGCAGCCCGAGCTCGCGTAAAGCCAGGGAAGAAAGAGACTGAGCGGAGCGTGGGCTGCCAGGGTGGGCGTGTGGCAGTGGGGAGAAAACGGTGTGTGAGAAACTGGGGGGAAAAAAGGTGGGTTCGGGCTCAGCTCTGGCTGCCTGGCGCCTGGGGCTGTGACGCTGCTGAGGACCCGTCTGGTTCGACATTGCACACCACACTTCATGTCCCTCTTTGGTGGCCTCGCTACCCCAACCCACCCTACCGCTCCGCCAGGGCCAGTTTTGGGCGTCCTCGCCAAGTCACCTGTGTGTGCTGTACAAACCCAGCGATGCGTACAGGGACCGACGCCAGTCCTTGCACCACTTTGCGTGATGTTAGCGACTCCCAGGCAAACCTGCTGTGCATTTGGACCAATCCAGCTACCAGAGGGATGGGAAAGCAACCCCCCCCCAAAATTGTTCCACGTGAAACTGTGGCCTCTTTTCTTTTCTTTGCCTTTGTCTGGGGGAGTCTTTTGCTTAACCAGAGCTCTAATAAACTGTGTGCACCCAGCCTTCGTCCCCCGTGCCAGCCGCGCGTACCTGAGCTTCTCTGCCCACGGCAGAGGGTTTCCTCCACTCAACAAGCCACCTGCCAAGCGAGATGGGGCCATGTCCGTGGCCACAGGGACGAGGTGACCCTAAGCACAGCGGGGTGCTGGAGTGAGGGTGTCCATCTGCCTTTCCCCGACCCGGGACCTTCTGCCTCTCCCAACGTGCCTGGAGCATTGCCCAGCCTCCCCCAGCCCTGGGTTTCCCACAGGGGCTGGGCCACCCACCCTGGTGCCGGGGAGCCCACAGGAGGTGCCACCACCCCCCAGAAGGGGTTCCAGGCCTGGGAGAGCCACTGTGGGCAGCCCCCGCACCCCCCCCCCACTCCTCCCCCAGCCCAGCCACGGCTGCAGCTGGCTCTGCCGGGAAGGACCATTTCTTGTGTTGTGAAAGAAGGCAGAACGCGATTTGCTGCCATCGCGCTTAGCCATGAGCAGCGGCGCTAATTCGGCCCCCGGGGAAGGGCAAGATAAGGCGAGATGTACCAGACAAGATGCAGAGGCACCGTTCCGCCAGCTGGCCCCTGCTGGAGGCAGCCTGGGGTGAGGATGGAGATGGTGTAATCTAATGGGAGTCGAGCTGGTACATTGAATTTAAGCTTGTCTGCTTTGGGAGAGATTGAATTAGGACAAGCGCAACCCCATCAAGCGCTGCCGCCCTCCCCAGATGCCCGACTCCCAGTGCAGCGCAAACCCTGAGGGCTTTTCCTACTTGCGGGGCTTTATTGAGAAATCAAAGGTTTGGGACATCATCCCCGGGTTGCTGGTGGCAGGCAGAGGCTGCCGAGATGCTGCACAGGGGCTGGGACCCATGTCCTGCTCTCTGCAAGGCAGGTCCCTCACTGGACCCAGGACGAGGTGTCCCCCGCCCTCCCATCCCTCTGCACCCAGGCTCTGGGGACCTCTTGACCCCCTCCAAGAGCCCCCACCCTCATCTGCCTCCCCAGGGACTTGTTCTTTCCAAATCGCGTGGACCAGCGAGCACATGGCTGGGGGCTGCTTTCCCCCCCAGCCCAGAGCTCTGGCAGGGAAGAAGGGGTCTGCGTGTGTGGGGGGGGTGTCCCCGCCATCCCTCCACCATGTCGTTGGCTCACTCTCAAGTCCAGCATTGGTGGGGAGGGGCGAAGTCGGTGGCACTCATTTGCAGGACCGGAGCAAGCACTGGAAAATCCCACAGAGAAGCTTTGTCACGGCTGGCTCCCTGCAAAGAAGGTGGGAACAGGGGGCCCCAATCCTGCGCTACAGGGCAGTGCTGGTGGTCTCTGCGTGGCTCTGGGTGCTCGGCAGTGACTTCAGGTAGTCCACATGCTTGCAAGTGTCCTCTCGATTGTGCCGGACGTAGCAGATCACGTAGACGATGACCATGGTGAACCAGCCGAACATGGTGATGAACATGGCCACGTCCGTGGTCCTCTGCCGCACACTGCAGAAGTTGACACCGGCATCCAGGACCTGGAGCAGTGGTTTGCCCACGTACTCCTCACGAGGGGCCGTGTGGCAAGTGATGTCCTGGACGGAGTCGGGGTCCAGCCGCGCTTCCCATAACACCTCCTGCAAGGCACACTCGCAGTGCCAGGGGTTGTTGGCCAGCCGGAGCTTGGCATTGAGCGCCAACAGGGCCTCCTTGGGGATGCTGCGGATGCGGTTGCTGGAGAGGTCGAGGGTACGCAGCCCAGCGGCCACCCCTTTGAAAGCTGCCCTGTCGATCTTCTCAATGGCGTTCCTGGAGAGATCGAGTTCCTCCAGGTGGGAGAGGTGCCGGAAGGCATTGCTGGGGATCCTGGTGATGCTGTTGGCGTCCAGCTTGAGGAACACCGCGTCTTTGGGGATGTCCTTGGGGATCTCCTCCAAATGCCGGGAGCTGCAGAGGACGGCCTTCGCCCCTGCCCGCTCCGTGCACTGACAGCTCGGCGGGCAGGAGCTGCCCCACGAGATGCACAGCAGGAGGCAGAAGAAAGCCTGGGCGACGCCGGCTGCCGGCGTGGTGCTGAGGGTCATCTTGCACCCGGTCAGCTCGGCATGGCTGCTGGCCATTCCCCGGTGGCTGCAGCAGCTCTTGGGCAGCAGGGCGGCTCCTCCGCGCTCCTGCAAAGCCTCTGCCATCTCTGGAGGGAAGCAGTGGGTGGAGGGGATATGACACGGCATTATTTCCTGCAGTACACCCTTACCTCCCGCGTGTGACGTGCCCTAGCAAAGCGGTGAGAGGCTGGGCTCAGGAGCCGGGAAAAAAAGGTGGAATGATACTGGTTACCCTCTTTTCCAGGGCAGTTTAATTTGGCTTAAGCTTAATTATACCTGGACATAGAGCTGCAGAGATTAAAAACCCCTTCACTCCCCCCCTCCCAGCTGGGCACAGACCACCCAGGCAGGCAAAGGGTGCTGCAGGCTGGCGGGGCTTAGTTTTTAAAATCTCTCGTCTGTCTTAATTTTGATGCGAGTTGAGTGTAGCAAAATTTTTAGGTTTTTTTATCTTAAAACAGAAACGTGTGCCTTGCCCCAACCCCCACTGTTTTTAAAATAAAAAAAAAAAAAAAAAAAGATGATTCAGACTCCCCGGATCATCAGACTGGCTTAATCACCACCGGGTTTTTAAATAACAAGATGTGGATTTCTTTTGCTTTCCCCATCTGGTTCACGAGCTGGTACAAGTCACGTTTCTAAGGATTTTGCCAAAGCAGGGGTTTGGAGGCGACTTCATTTTTTTAAAGTAAACAAGGAGTATGGTTTAATAGCCTGACTCCAGGGGCTGGAGCTTAACAGAGGAACCTCCGAGTGTCACAGTGAAGGGGGTGATCTGGGAAGCCCATGGGCCATCCCAGCCCAGCTGGGGATAAGGCAGGAGGTGAAGCAGGTGGACCTTCTCTCATCTGCCCCGTGGTATGACTCGCACCTCTCCTGCTGCCTTGGTCAGGCTGGGTGGGGAAGAGATCCCCATAGAGGGGAAAGTTGGGGGGTTGGGACCCCCGGCAGGCCCAGGGAGCCTTTCACCCCAGAATGAAGTTGTCTGTGGTGATCTCATGAGGACACCAGCTGGGCACCGAGTCATTATCCCTCTGGTACCAGCATCCTTCTGATAATGGCATCCCCCTGGTAACAACATCCTTTAAGTACCAGGTATGAGCATCCTCAGGGTACCACTTGAGGGGATGCTCATACCCGAGGGATGCTGCCGGTGCACTGGGCCAGGGGTGTGGGACTCTTCCAGGGGAGACAAAGTCACGATGCTGGGGAACCCCTCTGGCCCTACAAGCACTGCCGGGGTCTGCCAGCCCAGTCTCTCCACTGGGAAGCAAGGAGGCACTTTGCGGTGCTGGTTCCCACCATCCCTGGAAGGGTTCCCAGGAGCTGCAGCCGCCCCCTCCCGCTGCCCCACCGGGGGTGATGCCCAGTCCCAGACCCGGTGCCGGACCTTCTCGGGCGAGGGGTTTGGGGGGACCCGCGGGGGCTCCATCGGCAGAACCGCCCCCCCCCCCCACCG
>NW_009650252.1:579712-599577 GCF_000708025.1 Charadrius vociferus
CTGCTGTTGTGCAAAAAACTGGATGGGTTTGGGGGGGGGGGGGGGGGAGATGAGGGGGTGCGAGTCTGCCAGCAAAGGGAGTTTGTGCAACAAGAATAGGGGGTGGGAACACTCAAACTGGGCTTATCCTGGAAGCACGCTCCAAGCACGGCCTCCAGGAAAGGCCCCTGGTGACACAGCCGTAACAGACCACCAGCCTCTGGTCATTTAATACGTGGTTTATTGAGCTGGGTTGACTAAATTGCCACTTGGACACACCACCCCCACCCCCCTCCCCCTCCACTTGCCAAGCCCCAAGTGCATCACTGGTGAAACTGCAGTTGTGCTGTAGTGGCCACCAGTGTGGGAAGAGCCGCCCTGGCTGACCGGTGGCTGATCCATCGGGAGAGAGTGGGGGGAACTGAAAGCTCTCCCTGAGCAGTCCCAGGCATAATATGCCACCATGGGGCTGTTCTGGGCTATGGAGAAATGTCTCCACTGTGCCTTGTTGTCCCCATGGCAGGCAACAGAAAAGGTGAGTAAAGGACCCCTTAAGAGCAGAGATGTCTGGGATGGACACACTGATGTCCCCTCTTCTGTCCCTACCTGCCCAAGGGACCACAGAGCACAGATCACCTGGGTCCTAGCAAGCTGCGCCTTTCCGTCCATGTGCACAGGGGGATGGGACAGGCAGGGGACATCTGCTGGTGCCTTGCCTCAGGCAGAGGGAAGGAGTTCTGCTACAAGACGGTGCTCAGCATACACACGCAGGACCACGTAACAGTATGGGATATGGAGGGGGTGGACCTGTGCGGAGCTATGAAACCATAGGTATATAAGCCAAGAGCTGCTCACACCTTCGGAAGTGCTGGAGCACAGCTCAGGACCATGTTGTTGGGTCTGAGGCAACCAGAGGTACGGAGACAGCTGCCACAGGAGCAACCTGAAGGGCAGTCAGGAGCTTTAGGTGCAAAAGACCCCCAAGCCTTCTCCAGAGCAATCCCCTGGGAGCTGTGCCAGTGGGGCTGCCAGGGCTCGGAGCGGGAACGGAGCTGCCCAGTGGGTACGCTGGGTGGAGGGGTAGCTGGGGCTGGCAAGTCCCAGTGCCCACACCAAAGCAAGGAGCGGGTAGGAACTGAGAGGAGGAACACCTTGCAGGAAGAGCCCTGTGGCTCTGCTTGGCCGAAGCCCTAGTGATGTGGAAGCACCGAGAGACAAGCTGGAGCTGAGCTTGGTGGCTTAGGTGACCAGGATGCTGCGTAGGCGCTGCCCAGGCAGCCCCTGCCCCCGGCTGCTGGGGAGGGGACAGTTTTCCTCCCAGAGACCTGCTATGGACATTCACCGAGGCGACCAAAGTACCTAGGCTCCAGTAGCTGCCCATGGTCTCACAGGTGAGCTGTGGTAGAGCCGCAGGTCCCAACCAGAACCTGGTCTGGGGCAGCAGGAGCCCTGGCCTGTGGTTGAGGACTCAGTAGTAGGCGCCCAGGAGGGTTGAGACCTTGTGCAGGAGCTCCTTGTGGTTGGCATGCAGGGGGATCCTCTTGTCCAGCACTTGCCAGCGGATGCATAGCTCCGGGTCGCAGCCCTGGAGGAACTGGAAGGGTACCAGAGATATCACCTACACGCTGCTGGCGAGGGGACATGCCAGCCATGCTCAACAGCACCTCCAGTCCCCAGCCTCCTGCCCTTTTTCTCTGGAGCCCCCATTGCACGCCACCCCATGTTCTTCCTCCATGAAGCTGGAGAAGCCCACTCTTGATGAGGACGAGATGTGGGTCGGGAGATCTGGCTCCTCTGCCCCACGTCTGCTGCGAGCTGGGTCAGGGAGCTGCGGAGGCGAGGGCCCCGTACCGAATTCAGCCGCTTCATCTCCACATCGTTCTGGTTGTCGAAGTGCACGCTGACGGCGACCGTCTCGACCCAGGCGTTGTCCGTGTTGCGGGGGTCATCAAGGTACCCCTTGTGTATCTGTGCAGGAGTGCCACATTAACAGAACCCTCACCACCTCTCTGGGGACACAGAGAGACCCCTGGGGGTGGTGGTGGGGCATCACCCCAAAGCTCTTCTGCCCTGCTGGAGACCAGTGCCCTGTTCCCACTGCAGCTGGAGCTGTGGAGAGCGATCGCAGCAGGCAGAGGCACTGGCATGTGCAGCCCCCCCTGGGGTCCCTGGGCTGCCTCCCAGCACCCTGCGTGGTGTGGGGCCATTAGGCATGTCTCCACCTCTCCCAGCCATTCTGCCCTGGTGGGAGCAGTGGCCAAGGGGTGACGCACCCTGCCCCTGTATACCCGGGGGACACCCACGAGTCCCTGTGGCACCATGGTGTCCACATGTCCCTGTACTGCAGTGATGTCCCCATGTGCCTGTACTGCTGTGACACCTACATGCCCCTATACTGGAGTGACACCCGTGTGCCCCTGCACTGCTGTGACACCCACATGGCCCCCACCTCAGTGCCTTGTTTCAGCAAGTTCTGGAACTGGGGCCAGAACTCCCGGCGCAGGATCCACTTCAGCTTCAGTGGCAGCGTCTCGCCCGGCTCCAGGGACCCCTGCGCCAAAGCAGATGTCAGCCCCGGGGCCTGCCATCAGCTCAGCTCAGCCTCCCTCACTGCCACCAGCTTGGCCATTGGGTGGTTGCCACCACCGCAGAACACGCCACAAACTCTTGGGGGGGGAGGGGGGATATCAAGCAGCAGTGGTGCCTCCCTCCCTCCTCCCTCTCCTGCCAGAAGTCCTCAGCTGTGCCCAAGCACGTGTCTGAGTTGGCCTGATTCAACATCCGGACCTCCCTGTCAAAGGACGCTTTGCCAATTGCTTATGTCATGAAGGACATGTGAGAACTGAAGCCATGGAGAAGGAGGAGGAGGAGGAGGGAGAAACAGGAGGCAGGGGCTCAGGGTGGGTGGGGGTATGTGATGGGACCACCGCTCCCCCAGCACTCCTGGCAGCGCAGCCCCGCACTCAGATGCTCTGCGGGAGGGGTGGAGGTACCTCCTCAGACAAGGCTGGGACACCCGTCTTGTGTTTCTCCCTTTTCTGCAGGGCATCTAGCTGTCGGCTGGTCCCCATGTCCCCAAACCCTTCTGCACCAGCTGCTTCCACCAGCTCTTACCCCGGGCAGAGCCCAGACATCTGACAGTGGGTACTGGGCCACTAGGACTTCCAGCATCTTCTTTAGGCTCTTCCTTATGATGGACCCATCCAAATTCCTCCTCCAGCTGTGAGAGAGGCCCCTGTTACGCTGCAGTTGGACTCAGCTCCCCCCTGCCCAGCAGCGGTTGAATGGGCAGTGGTGACTTTTGCCAGGTCCCGGTCTCTCTGAGATAGCTTCGTGCCCCCTTTTCCATCCCACCTCCCCAGCCCCATCCTGGAACAAGGGCACCTCTCTGTCCCCAGGTGCTCACCGGGTCACCACTGGGTGCAGAGCATGGTTGGGCCCAAAGCAGTGCAGCCTCCCACGGCCTCGCAGCCCTGTCCTGCCCATGGGGTTCCTGGCGGGGAGAGAGAGGGAGCAGGTTAGGATGGCACCGGGGTCCCTCCATGCACCCCGTGATGCCAGTCAAAGCCCTGTGCTGCTCCCCCAGATTTCCCACCACTGCACTGCACTTCTTCTGGGTGCTGCGGTTTTTTTTGGGAGGGGGACAGCCCTGAGGATGATGTGTGCCATTATCCCTGCACCACTATTAGCCGTAGGGAAGCGGGAAGGGGATGGATGCACCCAACACCTCCCGGATTCTCCATCTCCCTGGTGCTTTGCCTCCCACCGAGCCCGTCTGTGCCCATGGCGGATGCACTCACAGGGGCAGCCCATCCTGCACGGTGTAGAGGCCGTGGAAGCTCTGCCGGTCGATGAGCCCGTCCATGGTGTTGTAGTTGATCTTCAGGAGAGACTCCAAGGAGCTGGGGGGGCGGCAGGCAGCCCGGCAGGGAGGGCTGGCTGTGCCGCCCAGGGCAAGGGGCAGAGGAGCGGGGAGCCGCAGGGGGACACTCACGGGCTGAACGGGTCCTGCACCGCCATGTCCTTGTGGTCGGCTGAGTAGGCGGGAGGGTCATAGAGAGGGAAGTCCACCTGTAGAGCACGTGGCCATGTCAGGTCCCCCCTGGCGTCGCGGCTCTGACCCTGAGCCAGCCCCGACTCAGCAAATGTGGAGGTGGGTGGTTGTACCCTCCATCCCCCAACCGAGCACCCCCAGGCAGCCCCAGCACTGCAGATCCCAGCAGGAACAGTACCCGTTCATCCCTCCTCATCCCTGGGAGGGTCTCACGGAGCAGCTGCTCCAGGAAGCCACTTGTCCCAGGGCTGGGGAGAACAGGAGCTCCCAAGCATGACGTGAGTGCAAGGATGGGTCCATTCCTTTTCCCACCGCTGGTGGATCTGCCCCATGGTCCCCTCTCCCAGCCCTGCTGCCCAGGGTCACAGCTCCTACCTCCCAGGGCACCTTCTCGTCCGGCACAGGGAAGCGGAGGGTGTGAGAACCTGGGTACAAGAGGTTTCGGGCAAGCACGTGGTACGGGGGCTGGCTCTCCTCGGCTTTCCCCTCCAGGTCAACCTCCTTCATCTCTGAGGGTTTGCTGGAGCCTGCGAGGCAGAGACGGACAGCAAGGCCCCACAAAGGGGGGTCCTGAGTCCGGTGCTGCAGACCATGGGTCTCCTGAGGGGGCTGGCTGGGTCTCTCCATGGGGATGCCGATGTCCCTTGGGGACCTGGCCCCCAGGATCTCTTCCAACAGACCCCGGAGGAACTCCCCTGGGGATGCTGGAGTGGAAAGCCTCAGCCATTGTCTGCAGGGAGGGCTCTGGAGTGGAGGGTGGGAATGGCCACAGGAGGGGCTGGACAACCTCGCAGAGCCCCCAGACCTCCCTGGGCCAAAGGACCCTCTGCTTCTTAACAGAGGGGTGCGAGGAGCTGCTCAGCCCTGGTCCACAGCCCCACAGGTACCAGCACGGGGACCCCAAGTTTGCCCAGGTGGCGACAGGCTCCACTTACCCACGGGTGGCATGTCCTCCCCTGAGCCAAAGCCGTTGCCCTGCAGCGCCTGCATTATCCACCTCAGGGCCTGGGCATTCTGGAGCACCTGCGTGGGACAGGAGAGAGTCAGTTCCCCCCCGGAGCCCAGCTGTGCCCCGGGGCTCCCGTGCTGGAATACTGTGGGATACAGCCCTGGAAGGAGACACTGCTGCTCTTGGCTTCTGGCGGTACATCGCCCTGGGCAGCAGCAGTCCTCCCTGTGCCCTGACACTCAGAGTGGAAAACCACCTCCCGGGAAACATCTTTTCAAAGCAGGTGGGAATGCTCTCTCCCTCTGCTCTGCCCTGGTGAGGCCACATCTGGAGCGCTGTGTCCAGTTCTGGGCTCCCTGGTTTGGGAAGGACAGGGAACTGCTGGAGAAGGTCCAGAAAAGGGCTACAGAGATGATGAGGGGACTGGAGCATCTCTCTGATGAGGAAAGGCTGAGAGACTTGGGGCTTTTCAGTCTGGAGAAAAGAAGACTGAGGGGGAATCTTAGCAACGCTTATAAATCCTTCAAGGGAGGGTGCCAGGGGGATGGGAACAGTCTGTCTTCAGTGGTGCCCAGTGACAGGACGAGAGGGAACGGGCACAAGCCTGAACATAGGAAGTTCCATCTAAACATGAGGAAGGACTTCTCTGCTGTGAGGGCGGCAGAGCAGTGGCACAAGCTGCCCAGAGAGGTGGGGGAGTCTCCCCCTCTGGAGCCATCCCAAACCCGCCTGGACGCCATCCTGTGACACTGCTGGAGGTGCCCCTGCTCTGGTGGGAGGTGGCACTGGGGGAGCTCCAGAGGGCCCTTCCAGCCCCCACCAGTCTGGGATTCTGTGATTCTGTGAAGCAGAAACAGCAGCCATGCTACGGCTATCTCAGAAAGGAGATGCCAGAGCTGGGTCAGATCTAACTGCTTGGGGTGATCAGCGGAGGCAGGAGCTCATCCCACCACCTCCCACCTTCACCCTGTTCACTTTGGAGTCAAACAAAACATTTCCCATAAGCCTTTTCCTCTCAGATGATATTGCTTTGGCAAGGAAACTCAAACTGTTTGAAGGGGGATTGACTCAGGGGGGCTTTCTCCTGTGCTCTGATTCAGTTGACTCAGCCCCTGGAAAACCTTTCTTAGGCAGTTGCTTGGCTTTTGGCTCACCTGGTCTTCTAGAGAGGCCAGTCTCTGCTCCACCAGCCCCGTCCTCTTCACCCGGTCCAAGTCCAGCAGCTCTGCCAGTACGTCAACCCTTGGAGGGACAGTGCAGAGAGGAACCCCCTAAGCAGCCAGCCCTGCACTAATCCTAACTCTTCCCTGCCCAGGACACTGGAGGATAGAACGACGTCCCTATCTCAGGGTCACAGATACCTCTGTGCAATGTCTCGGATCTTCTGCTCCATGTTCTGCTTCTCCTGGCACTGCTGGTGCTGCAGGTAGTTCTCCTTCAGGTACATCTCCCAAGAGAGGAGGGCAGCTTCTTCATTCTTCTCCAGTTTCTCTTCTGCCAGAGGATGAGGACGGCAGTGCTGTCAGACCCCCAGGCAGCCCAAAGCCCAGTACCACAGCCCAGACGCCAAGCTTTGTGCCTCGGTGCACGGTGCCATGCCCGGGGGAGGGGGAAATGGGCAGGAGGGGACATGCTGGTCCTCACTGAGCTGTTTGTGGTGCGTGGCCGGCCTGCGGAGCAAGCCTCGCCGAACCAGGATCTGCAGGTGGTTGAGGAGGATGAAGGGTGGAGGCGCGGGCGGGCGGCCGTGGTACTCCTCGATCAGGTCGTGCCGCTGGAACTTCCAGATCTGGTCCGTGTGCTCCTGGACCTGCTGGAAGGTGTAGCTGGGGCAGAACCCAGGCGTCAGCCGTGCCACAGGAATGAGGGGGCACATCGTGTCTGTACGGTGCCCCGGCTCCTACCTGTCTCCCTGATCAGCCCTGGCCTGCACCTACTACTTCCACCACATCTAACCCCACCCTAAAGTGCCCTATGCCCTGGTCAGCATGTGCCCAAGGACCCTCCTTGTGCTTCCTCAGCATGCGGTGCCCTGGCCATGGCCAAGCCCGCAAGCAAAGCCAGCTCAATTCACTGTCAGGACCATGGGGCCAGGTCAAACTCACTTGAACATGGCGATGAGGAGGTTGAGGAGGAGAATGTTGGTGAAGAGCAGGTACAGGCACAGTAAGATGACCGTCAGCCACTCTGGGAAGATGGGTTTCTTGTTGTCCTCATTTGTCTCAGGACACTTGGGCTTGTAGGGGTCGGTCCCATTGGGGCTGCACTGGTCGATGTTGAAGTTGACCCCTGCAAGAGAGCAAGGCATGACTCCGCTGCAGCCAACCCTCGCAGTGTCCCATGGAGCACATTGTGCTCTCTGAAAGCGGACAGCATCAAGAGAGCTGAGCACCAGGCAGGGATTTGACCTCCACCTGCATCATCCCGGGTGCTCTGCTCGCTGCCAACAGCTTTGCAGCTGTGGCATTGAGCTGGATCGACTCATGCTAGCATGCTCTCTTGACCGCTTGGGCAGATGTAGTCCCTGGGTTTGCATTGGTAGTGACACTCCCAACATGCCGGAGCAGGGCTCCATCGCCCTGCCCCATCATTGCTTCCCTCCCAGCCTTACGTTGTGCTTGGAGAGGAGCCCTGTGCAGGACTTCCATGGGCCAGCACGGTAGGAGCTAGGCAGACCATGGCATGAGCTTGGTACCCCTCAGCCTTGTCACAGCCACCCCGCTCATGCCACTTGTGTCCCTTACCGTCGATGTAGGAGGGAATCTGCCCGAAGATGGTCAGGTAGGAGTGGTAGACCACGCCACGGAAAAGCCACTCCATGCGTTCCTCATTGTGGATCAGGATGGCCTGCTTGGCAACCCCAAAGGACACCACCCACACCGCTAGCAAGAAGAGGAAGAAGAAGACATCCTTCATCTGCAAAGACAGAGGGGAAGCGAAACCGTGTCCTGGAGCAAACCTCGCTCCAGGATAGGACAACACGGGTGGCACATCCATCCCATGCAGGCATCTGGCTGCCCCAGCCGATCACCCTGGCAGGATGGAGGGGAGCTCTCACCATGCGCTTCACAATGATGATCTTGGGCCCCAGCGTTTTACTGACTGTGAAAATGTGCATCAGACGCAGGCAGAAAATTATAAAAGCCAGTGACAGTATGATGCGCCCGGGATATAAAGTTGACGGGATCAGCCTGGGCACAGAAGAGAAGAAAGAAAACACCTCAGAGCCACCAGTGTGGGGATTTTTCTTTTTTCTGATCTCGCAGCGTTACATTTCTGCAATATCAGTGAGCTTCCCCAATATCAGTGAGCTTCCCCAGAGTGCTGGGTGAGAACTGTGGCATGAAAAACGTCTCTCCTAAAAGCGGAGGGAAATTGATCAGAATCAACCACGTGGCCAGGAAAATCTCCATTGGCCTTTGGAAGAAGAAATCGCAATTAAAAAACCTGCGCAATTCTCACGCTAGTTTTGTAGCCCCCAGCTGTGGCTTGAGCCTGCCCACCACGGGTGGCTCTGCAACTCACCTGCAGGTCAGCCCAGTGATAAAGACTAGGATGGCACAGATATCCAACTTATTCCAGAAGTCCTTGAAGTACAGGGAAGCCATTTTCACCACCCCAAACCCATCTGGATCATACAACAGCTGTTGGGAAGAGAAGAGGGGTTGGTGTTTCAGTAAAAGCCTTGTGAGATACTCACGTACCTTGTAGAGGGGAGGGACCACACAGACCTGCTGGCTGTCACTGGACCCTCTCGCTCACCCAAAGTTAACGTGAGCCTACAGGGTTTTCTCTCTCGGGGCATGGAAGGAGCATGGGGAGAGATACCTGAGATATGGGGCTCTTTAGTCTGGTGAGGGAAGGCACTGAGATGCTGAAGCAAAAGCTGAAAAAAATCAAATGTCAAGCAAAGCCTGGAAATGCTACTGGAAATAAGTGCCCAAGGAAGGAGGTGGTCCCTCCATCTCCTGATGTTTTTAGCTCAAAACAGCATGTCTTTCTGCAAGTACCGGGGGCCAGGCCAGGCAATGCCAAGGAGATTCTCTGGCCTCAGAGATGAGGGGATCTGGCAGTCCCTTGTGCTGGGAGCTCTCCAAATGGATGGCGACATGAGAAGCAGCACAGGAATGTGAGCTACGCAGAACCTTCCAGGAGCACCCATAGGGGTGTCTCTCCCTCCTCTCACCTCCTCCCAGCCTCTGCTCTGCCTGCTCCGTACCTGGCGGGTCTCCTCACACACCAGGGAGAAGAGCCAGAAGTAGATGAGGTACTCCCGCCAGGACGGCAATGGCTGGAAGTCAACCATCAGGACATAGGCGAAGAGCAGGAGGAAGGTGAAGTAAGAGAGGATGTTCATGTGGAAGATGACGACGGGTGCTGTGAAGAAGGCTCGGAGGCGCGTCAGGCAGCCCATGGGCTGCAGCCTCTTCTCCCTGCGGGGAGCAGGGGTGGAAGGGGGCTCAGCCACCCAGGGAGGTGCCACGGCAGCTTCTCCCAGCCAGCCTTGGTGCACGCGTGGCCCGGCTGCAACAAGTACCTGAAGGTGATGAGGCTGGTGCAGAGAAGTGGGAAGAACAGCATGCACGCAATCACCCGCCAAAGCCCGTTGTCCACACACATTTTCCCCCACCAGACTTTGGTTAGAAAGGCCTGTGAGGAGGGAGGAAGAGGAGCACTGGTTACAGAAGCCCCCCCGCCAAGTCAGAACGGGGCTGCAGGGCAGAGCCCCACCGCTGCCGAGAAGGAACCCTGCATCTGGGGCAGGGGACGCTTGGGCACTTCCCTTCCAAGCACCACTGCTGGGAACCCACCTGGACACCCCCATGGGACACAAAATTCATATTCTTGGCCTCCAACGCCAGCTGCAGACAGGTTGTCTTCCCCCAGGCCTCAGAGACACGGGTGAGGAGTTTCTGGGCTCTCTCTTCATCCTTGCGGTAGCACTCTGTGAACACGCCTGGCCCGGCAGAGACCAGGGGTAGAAAGCTGAGCTCCAGGGCCAGCTTGGTGCTCAGCAAGGCACCCGCAGAGTAGCCCTTTGCAGCAGGATCTGGACATCGCACCACCATGCAGTGGCATCCTCTGCGTTCCCACCACCACCCCGGCACAGCCCTCACAGCACCACCACCCCAACCGTGGCGAGGGGACCCCTGTTTGGCACTATCCACCCCACCCATCACCCCCAGACAACTCCTGGGTAAAGCGAGCCAGCCCTGTAGGGTGTGAGAGCAGTTCTGGCTTGCTGGTCCCCTCCCGCTCACCGATGGCCTTGTGCTCGTACTGCTCGGCCAGGGCCAGCATGTCATCGGTGGTGTCAGTGTCTTCCTCCTCCTTGGCGAGCTCCTTCAGGATTTTGCTGCAGGCCAGAGCGGCCACCATGCAGTCCTGGCTCTGGAGTAGAAGAGACAAGAGAGAGCATGGGGCTCTGTCCCCTGTGCTCCATGTCCCGGCAGTCCTGCCAAGCCCTCCACGGGTCCCACCGGAGGGAAGAAGGGTGTCCCAAGGAGACTGCTGCTCAGGATGGACAGCTTGCTGTGACGGGGGCTGAGCTGTGCTCCCCTGTGGGTGTGGGGGTAACCCACCACCACGGGGAACCCGGGGACACCCCTGCTCTCCTAGCAGGAAGCCTGGGGTGACGGGATGGTATGACTCCACGGCTCTGCATGGCACACTCGCCATGCCACCAGCCACCCTGGGGATGCTATTTATGGGTGGAAGCCTTCTCCAGCCCAGCTGCCGTGCCCTTGTGTCCTGCCTGCGGCATGCTGAGACTTCTCTCAGCCTTTGCAAGGAAGAGCACACTTCTGGCCCAGCATGTACATTTTGGCTGGGAAGGGAGGGACCTGGCATCACGGTGTGTGTCTGGGGATGGACATCAAGTGTCCTCAGGCTCCCCTTTGGCCAGGGTCAGGCTGCCATGGGCCAGCTCGCCTGCTGTCCCAAATGCCAGCAGGCGCAATCTTTCCTCTCGGGGCTGGGAGGTTTGGCTCCATCTGAGCCTCTCAGCTGGGACCGACAGCTCTGGGCTGTGATACCTGGGCCCAGATGATTTCTGCCAGCTCCTTGCGGTTCTGGACCAGAGCCCAGATAAGCAGGTCACGGACCGGATCCATGGTGAAGGCGACTCGGCCGGTGGAGCGCTTGTAGAGGGACCGGAGACTTGACCCCTGAACCTGCAAGGTGTGCAATGGTCAGACCTGTTCTCCTGCAGAAAGCAGACAGCCTCTCAGCACAAAGCCACCCCCGAACCCTGGGTGCCTGCCTCCACCACCCATGGAAGGGTCTTTGCTGCAGATAGCAGGGTGGCCAAGGCTGGACTCATCCTGGAAATGCCATTTTTTCTTGGGCCGGGATCATGAAAGGCTGAGAGACTTGGGGCTTTTCAGTCTGGAGAAAAGAAGACTGAGCGGGGATTGATAAATGCTGATAAATCCTCAAAGGGAGGGTGCCAGGGAGATGGGAACAGTCTGTCTTCAGTGGTGCCCAGTGACAGGACGAGAGGGAACTGGCACAAACTTGACCATAGGAAGTTCCATCTCAATCCAAGGAGGGACTTCTCTGCTGTGAGGGTGGCAGAGCACTGGCACAGGCTGCCCAGAGAGGTGGGGGAGTCTTCCCCTCTGGAGCCATCCCAAACCTGCCTGGACGCCGTCCTGTGCCACTGCTGGAGGTGCCCCTGCTCTGGCGGGGGTGGAACTGGGGGAGATCCAGAGGGCCCTTCCCACCCTGACCAGTCTGGGATGCTGTGACGTGGGGATGTGCCCATCCTGCCCAGTGCACCCAGTCCACGGGGTCCTGCCCACCAGCGTCACGCAGCCACATGGTGCTGTGTGTGTAGGAGGGTGGGAGTTGCACCTTGAATGTGGGGCAGATGACTTGGGCAGGGCTTTAAGGAACTTTAAGTGGGATTCTTGGGCAGGCAAGAGGACAGAGACCCAGTTGCAACCCACAGGATAGTTTCTTGAGCCAGCATTCCCCTCCCTAACGCAACCCTACCACCACATAAACTGGAGATGCATACGTTCAACTTGATGTGCGGGACAGGGATGGAGAGCCGGGGCCGCTCCGTGTGCTTGGGCTTGGGGTAGAGAGGCTGCGTGGAGCAGCCCAGGAGCTCCCGCAGCACCTGGGAGACGTGGTGCAGCTGGATTCTAGGCATTTTGGAACCAGCTGTGTGCTCTCTTTCCTCCAGCAGGACCTTCTGCAGCTTGCTGTGGAAGAGGCAGGATGGTGCCATGTTGTCGTAGAGGTAAACAAGGGTGTCCCAGGTGACAAACTCCTTGAGGCGCACTCCCTGCTCCAGGACTGGCACAGGCTGCCCAGAGAGGTGGGGGAGTCTCCCCCTCTGGAGCCATTGCAAACCCACCTGGACGCCGTCCTGTGCCACTGCTGGAGGTGCCCCTGCTCTGGCGGGGGGTGGAACTGGGGGAGATCCAGAGGGCCCTTCCCACCCTGACCAGTCTGGGATGCTGTGACGTGGGGATGTGCCCATCCTGCCCAGTGCACCCAGTCCACGGGGTCCTGCCCACCAGCGTCACGCAGCCACATGGTGCTGTGTGTGTAGGAGGGTGGGAGTTGCACCTTGAATGTGGGGCAGATGACTTGGGCAGGGCTTTAAGGAACTTTAAGTGGGATTCTTGGGCAGGCAAGAGGACAGAGACCCAGTTGCAACCCACAGGATAGTTTCTTGAGCCAGCATTCCCCTCCCTAACGCAACCCTACCACCACATAAACTGGAGATGCATACGTTCAACTTGATGTGCGGGACAGGGATGGAGAGCCGGGGCCGCTCCGTGTGCTTGGGCTTGGGGTAGAGAGGCTGCGTGGAGCAGCCCAGGAGCTCCCGCAGCACCTGGGAGACGTGGTGCAGCTGGATTCTAGGCATTTTGGAACCAGCTGTGTGCTCTCTTTCCTCCAGCAGGACCTTCTGCAGCTTGCTGTGGAAGAGGCAGGATGGTGCCATGTTGTCGTAGAGGTAAACAAGGGTGTCCCAGGTGACAAACTCCTTGAGGCGCACTCCCTGCTCCAGGAACAGCTTCACAAACTCTGGCTTGTTGGAGATCAGGGCAGCTGCCATCACGGGGTGGAGATCTGTGGGCTGGCAGGCCAGAGGCAGAGGTGAGGGCCTCCATGGCCTCAGAGCAGGACCCCACCCTGCTCCTCACTCAGATGGGGGAAAGTTTTTGCCCCTGAGCACACAAGGAGTTTCCGGGTGTGAGAGAGCAGCTGGGAGGTAACGGCACTTGTGGGACATCCACCAGAGATGCACTTCTGGATTAGTGTGCCCTCTCCTCCGGCAGTGAAGCCCTCTGCTCTCTTGGCTGCTGGGTGGAGGGATGGGGTAGGGCAGAGGGTAGGCCCTCTCCCCAGCTCATGAGGATACACCATACAAATGAACAGGACCTCAAAGGCCTGTCCTCTATGCACAACTCTTCAGCCGAAGGATCATGGTGCCCCCAGCTGGATCTCAGCCAAGAGGGCACTGGCTGCTCCTGATGGTCACCCAGTTTGTGGGGTGTTCCTTTCCAAGGCAACATCTATGTGGGCTCAGAAGTGAAAACAAAGCTGGTGGGTAAGGGGGTACATGTCCGTCCTTGCAAGAAGGTACCTGCTGACCTTCTGCCACAGCTTGGTTTCAGCCTCAGCTTTTCATACCAGCCACATCAGTCCAGGGCTGCCGCACCTCTCAACAGCCCTGGCCTGCGTCGGCAAATCTGAGGGCCTGCCTCATCCTCCCTTCCCAAGAAAAGAGTAGATCTTGTTCAGGCTGTGCATTTTCACACCGTTAAATATTTCCTCTTCAGGATCCTGGTTCCCACCAGCCCTTCCCAGTCCCACAAACAGCATGTGAGCTGGGGGAATTCAAACTGTCGAACAAAATAGGAAAATCCCTCCCATGTCCCCCAGCAGAAAGGACAGAGAACCCTGCTCGGCTTCGACTTTTCAACAGTTGGATCAGGCATGGGCTGGCAGAGCTGGCTTGTGCTGCTCTGCCCCACTCCCTAGTCAAGTTTGAGCAGGGGAGTGCCAGGCTGGGTGGGATGAGTCTAGAGACAACGTGCCATTTGACAACACGGCATGAGCAGCAACCACAGGGCAGAGCTGGCAAGAGGTATTTTTGGCTCTAAGTTGGTGGATTGTCTTTAAAAGACACCAGTTTTGAGCAAAATACCCATCAATCACCTTTGTAAACATTTTTAAGCCAAATAGGACCTTTACAAGCCATGAATTGCAGGGTGCGCTCACCTCTGCTTTGGGTGTTTGAGTGCACTTCTGAAAGACAGGACAGATTAAGAGCCCCTGGCAATGTGATTGTGGGAGTTTAGGGTCCAAGAGAAATGCCCTCAAAAATTCTCCTGAGGCACAGCCGAGGTGAAGAGTGCCCTCAATACCCACAGTCTTCAGATGGGACCTGACAAGCCATAAGCCAGACCAGACAAGCAGCACAGGTACTCCCTTACCTTCCACTCGTGGTCATCCGTGAAGATCTCACTCCGAGCAATGTCCACCCTGTTCCAGGCCACAGCTAACTTCAGCTGGTGGTCCCAGTTCTCACGACCAAAGTGGTCCTGGTTTCGGGATGCTACATGCAAAGTGCATGTGTTAGAATAGAGGATCATATGCACAGTGAGAAGATACCACCTGGAAGCCCCCTTGGAGGCTTGAGCCTTTGGGAGAAACATCTCTCCCCAGTCAGTTCAGCATCACAAGGTCTGGGGACCCCTTGGTTGACCCCATAAGTCAAGCAGCTGCAGGAGGTGACTTGTGACCCCCATCCCATTCATCTTGCCCCATCCTCCCAAGCAGCTCCCCACCACTCACCTTTGAACAGGGCCTGGAGGATGGCCACATCCACGTCCTGCTGGCCATATTTGCCCTCTCTGAAAATGGTCAGGAGCTGCCGGCTCCGCACTATGTCTTGGATCTACAAGGAGAGCCATGGGCAAGCAATCACCAGCGGCATCTCCTTCCTGCTGCTTCCTGCAGCCCCCTTTCCTGCGTGAGTCAATTTCTTGCCCCTCTCAGGTTGCCTGCAGACACCCTGCACTGGGTCTCCCAGCCTGGCTGGGGCTGGTCCTGAATGGTACCACTCTGCCCAAAGGGAGCAGGCAGTGCAGGAGCAGAACTCAAGCCCTTGGGGTGCCCACCAGGACAACGTAGAACACGGCTAGGGGGCAGATGGTTGATCGGCAGAAAATGAGCCTTAAACTTCACACTGGAAGCCTTTCTACTCATGGGCAAGGACCCCTGGGGACGCCTTTGAGCTCTACAAGCTCAGTGAGTGGAGCTGCGTGCCTGTAAGAGGCTCACCTTCTTGGTCCACTCCACCAGCTTGCTCTCAGTGAAGAGCTCGTAGGTGTCGTGGAAGAACACACTCAGCTTCTTCTGTATCAAGCCAATGGTTATCTTGGGCACAGGCAGGTTGGCCACCTGTGCGATGACATCGGCCACACGTCCAGAGCCTTCCACAATCACACAGGGGGTCCCGTTGGTGATGGCATTGTAGATGGTCTGCAACGGAGCAGAGAGGCTGGTCCTAATCCTACCGAGAGGCCAGCAGACCCTCTCTGAGCCTGAGACCCACACTGCCGCTCTGCAGCACTCCCATCCAGCTGCATTTCAGCTCATGTGGCACCACACTCACACCAACACCGGAGAGCAGCACCCCAGGCAAAGAGCTGCCCCCTCCCACCACCACCTCCTCTCAGCTCTGCTGGGAGCAGGCTGGACCAGCTCCTTACATCGAGTGTCCCGGGGCCTCCTTCCAGCACCACGCACACGATGGGGATCTTGATGGCAACACCTGTGAGAAAGCAGAGCCCAGGGTCACCTCCCTGTAGGGCAAATTCCCCCCCATGCAGCTGAATATGGTCCCCTCTGAGCGGTGGGGTGTGAAAGGCAAAGTGGGACCACTGCCCCTGATATGTTGGGCTCCAGGAGGGACAGGAGATGATCTCCTGGCAGTCTGGAGCATGTGTGTGCATGTGTTAGAATAGAAGATCATTGACACAGTGAGAAGATACCACCTGGAAGCCCCCTTGGAGGCCTGGCCCTTTGAGAGAAACGACTCTCCCTCGTCAGCTCAGCATCACAAGGTATGGGTACCTACCTTTGGTGACCCCGTAAGTCAAGCAGCTGGCAGAGAAAGGCTCTTTGGTTTCTGTCACTGAGGAACCAGGTTCCACATCTATCATGACAATCCTCTCAACCCCCTTGCCTGGATCCTCCAGAGAAGCCAAAACCTCCCCTCTCACCAGCGGCCAGGATGGGCACCACCGAATGTCCCATCCCACCTTGTGCCCTCCCCTGTTGCCATTACCTCCTTTCACCTTGGTCTGCTCCGAAATGAACTTCTCCAGTCTGGTCCTCAGGGGGATTTCCACCCCATACCTCCCATGGGTCCCATCATCCACCAGGATGAAGTGGGAGTGGTTGCTGTCCAGGCATGACAGGCTGCCTTGGTTCTCCTCATCCAGTATGTACTCAGCCGGAAAGCCACCCTGTAAGGTGCAGGAGGAGAGGCTCTGGAAAACGCCTGGCAGGGCTGCAGAGGAGCACCAGATGCCCAAAGCAACCAGCATGTGGGACAGGAACAGGCCAGCACACGGACAGTCTGGCCAAACAGCCGTCCCTGCAGTCCTCACGTCAGCCTTGCCCCATGCTCCTCTGTCTCTGCTCCACCTGCCCTCACACCCACAAGGGTCCTCCCAGGAGAAGCGCAGCACCCACACAAGACTGTGTAGGGTAGAGGGGCTTCTCAGCAAACAGCAGCCGGGGACCATCACTCCTAGTGTGGATGGGTTTTACCAGGGCCACCAACCACAGGTATGTCTTGAAGCACCCGTTCCCACCGCAGTCTTTGGCAGGACTTGCCCAGCAGTCCAGGCGTAGGCAAAGCAAACACATCTCCAGCTCTGCCTGGCTCACCATGGGGCAGATGAGGCTCTCTCGGTTGTACACGGTCCCCCAGGTGGCTATGCCAATGGTGACAATCTCGCCCTCCTTGTGGCTGCAGCTCAGGATGAAGTCTCGCACTGCCTCTCCCACCTGTTTCATCACACCAGCGTGGGACCCCCCTGTGATGATCCAGGCCCCTGGGGGTCAGAGAGGGGCTTGGGAAGGGAGAAGCTCCGCTCACAGCAATCTCCTAACGTCCCCCTATCTGACTGCAGGAACACCTGGTCCTCAGAGATGCTCCATTGCCCAGAAGATGTCTTCCCTGCCCACTACATCAAGCCCTGGCAGCACAGGAGATGCCTTTTTCAGCACAGTGTTGCATCTCTCGGTCCAGTTCCCTGTGAGCCTGTGTGCAGCCATTGAGCAAGAACAGTCCATCCCTGGTGGTGGTGGTCCAGACATGGACTTACTGGCCTCCTGGGCCAGCTTGGCATCTCCACTGCAGCCCAACTCACTGAACCTGCCATGGCCAGATGACAAGCCCCTCTCCCACCACAGTCATAGGGAGACCCTCTGCGTCTCTTACCAGTGGTCTGGGCCACTTTGACCAGCCCTTGCCGGAAGATGTTCTTCAGCCTTGGCTTCATGATGAAGTTTTTGGCTCCCCCAGTGACTGAGATGAGCAGGTTGGGTGCATCGAGGCCCCAGTGCTGTGTCATGAGGTGGTAGATGACCCGTGGAGGAGTATCCGAGGAGACACGCACATACTGCAAAAAAGGGAGCATACACACATTTTGGGTAAAAACAATAGGCTCAGGGTAACAAGGCACCTCCACCACAATTTCTCCTGTCCCAACAGAGAATCGGGGGCTTCCCACGCCATTTCCCAGCAGAGTCCTCTTGCTGCTGCCCCAGGCCTTTGTGCATGACCCCATTCCCCTGGGACCAAGCATGCCCAAGACGAACCTAATGACGAGGACAGGGAACAGCCACTCCTTGAAGCATGGGCCTCACTGCCTGAAGATCAGTCTCGTGGTTTCAGAAAGGGAGTAGGTACAGGGCTGGGAGAGAGGGAGGATCCTGTCCCACCCCCCTTTCTTCTGCTTGGGTCAGGGTTGCCTTTGGGGCATTTCCATGCTTTCCTGACCTCCTCTCATTCAGGAGGGAAACACCCGCATTTCATCTGCTATGGCAAGACCTCAACACTGGCTCCCCATCCACCACAGGTGAGAAAAATGGATCACCTTCCCCATCTTCTGTCCCAGGCCCGTGAAGTGGATATCACCGAAGGCATCTGTTGGCATCTCCTGGATGTGCCTGCTGGGGTCCCATTCCTTCCCCAGGAAGATGGGAGGTTTGGCAGCATCTTCCAGGTGCTGTTCCCTGAGATAGCCGCATTCGCACACGATCCGCCTGAAACACACACCGCCAACTGTGCCCAAAACTGTCCAAACCCAAAAGGCAAAGCCCAGCCCTGCCTCGGGCCAAGCAGGAGGTGGTGGCGTTCTCATTAAGAACACTCCAGGCGCCGGCACCTCCTGCCCACCTTGTCCTCCAGCTCACAACTTGTGCAGAAAAAAAAAAAAAGGCATTGTTTGGGTGGAAATAGCCAAAAATTGGTATTTCCGCCTGTAGAGGTTTAGGACAGAAATATTCAGGTTGCTCTGGATAAGCGTGGGAGGAAATGACTGCATGCGAAAGCATCGGGAAAGTTCCTCACTGGGAAATGGAATATCAAGCATGCGGTAACACACAGCAGGGTGAAGAACAAGTCAAAAAGGAGTTTGTGAATCCCCTTGACGCCAGAGCCCTTGACAGAAAGGTGGGATTTTCTGGTGCTGTAGCTTTGTCACCAAACACCCCTTCTGCTTTCCGGGCAGGGGAAGGGGGCTGAGGGACTGCCTGACTTACCCAGAATCTGATGTCTGGGAGCTTTCAACAAAGTAGGTGCACTCCTTCTTCCGGATGTTTTCAGGAATCCACGAGATGAGATTTTCCTGAGGGAGCAGGAAAAGCAGCAAGGGGTGAGGGTTTCTGCAAAGGGCCAGAAGTTATGCCGGGGGCCAGACGCCTCCGGTGCTTGGAGCGTGTCTGGGGGCTTCTTCTGATGTGAAAGAAAGCTCCGTCGCTATCTACAAGGACAAAGCCAGGTGTACTCCAAGGAGAGGAGATGTGAACCCTGGACATGTACCTCCGATGTCTGGGGGGTGGTTCTGCCTGTCCCTAAAACTGCAGTGATCTGTTATTAATGCTCCTGTTTATGAGTCACTGGATAACCCACTAATGTTCTTCCCTCCTGTGTGGTCAACCTCCCCCTTCTTCCAGCACCTCCTGAACTTACCTTTTCATTGCTGCCGGTGGGGAAATGTGCCTTCCGCCGGCTCTTTGAGACGCTGCTACTGCTCTGTTGGAGATTGGGGACCACCTCGAAGTCGCTCATCTTCCTGGGGTGTGTGGGGGGGTCGTCTCCTCTCTCGGGGCATACCTTGTTCAGTTCGGAGGGGAGCACCTTGGTACGCCGGCCACGCACGGCCATGGCTTGCCCCGCTTGGCCTCCTCTCTCCTGTTCCTAGGCTGGGAGGTCCTCAACATCTCCATCCTGAGTGCAGCAGAAAAGAAGGATACCCATGGACTTAAAGCACTGTCTGTCACTCCCTGGGTGGAGAGAGGTCCCACGGGAAACTTGCCGGCCCCTCGCCACGGTCCTGCCACAGGGGCCGCGTCGGTGGTTAACCAGCCTCAGCGTCCACCGTGCTGCCCCAGGGAGCCCATCAGCCTCCGAAAATCGCCGCTGTCCCCCCCAGCCCCCAGCCCTCCTCCCATGCTCTCTGCTGCAGGCGCCTGCGATATTTCTGGCAGCAGGGAAGAGCAGAAACCAGGTCTCTCATGCCAGCAGCCCAAGCACGGCCCTGCGTAGAAAACCCGTATCGACACAGAGACAGAGCGCTCCTCCGCCATGGGGGGGTCCTGCGCCCCCCACGGAGG
>NW_009650252.1:599770-601712 GCF_000708025.1 Charadrius vociferus
AAGCCGTTGGGGAGGACAAGCAAACTGTCCCCGTCCCCCGGGCTCGGCGCTGCTGCAGGCAGGGAGCAGAGCGAGAAAAGCCCTTTTTTTTTTGTCAGCCTCCTGGAACCATAGAATCATTTAGGCTGGAAAAGACCTCTAAGTTCATCCTTCCCCGGGGGTACGCAGCCCCGCCGCCCTGACCGTAGGAGCCAGGTTTTTGGCCAGCCGGCTTTCTGCACCAGCACGACCCGCAGCAGAGCCAATAGCTTGCAAAAGAGCGGTCTGAAGAAGGTCAAACACACCCTTAACTCTTCCCCCCCCTCAGGGCAGGCTGGTGGGGGTACGGGGCATGGCCACAATGCAGGCAGGGCTGTCACACCGGGTCCTCCATGGGCATCTCGAGGGGAGCAACCCATAAAACCCCCGGAATATGTGTCCTTAAGGGCTCCGGGGCCAAGGGCACAGCATCTCCGGCAGCGCGCCCTTGGCAAGCACCGCAGGAGGGAGACCCCCTCACCCCAGGGGCTCAGGTCACTTCTCGGTCGCAGCACCCATAGGACAGGGGTGCAAAGCCCGGACCACTGCCTGTGAACGATGCTCACCCCCCCTCACCCCTCCACCGGCACAACCCTCAGCGAGGCTGCCTCTACCTTCCCCACAGCATCCTCCCGCCGCATCACCAGCTCTGCTGCTCCGTGCCTGTCATCGGGATTCAGCCCCTTATCCCTCTCCTCCGGCGGGTCATTTTGGTCACGGGAGATGCAGGCGACGAGTGGAGGAGAAGGCGGCAGAGCTGCCCGCAAGCTGCCTGCAGAGAGGAGGAGATGGCTGGGCGGCTGGCAGCCTCCCAGCAAATCAGGCGGCGGAAGCCGTGCCTCGCTGAGGAGCCGCAGCGCCCAGGCAAAGCCCCGAGTTTGCTCGAGTGGCTGAGGCACGCTCTCCGCCGCGGCCATTTCCACCCGCAGCTTCCCAAGGCCCAGCCTCCCGCAGCCCTCGGCCCCACGCCATGCGAGCCCCTCGCGCCCCAGCCCCTCGGGGGCAGGTGTGACGAGCAGGGGATGCTCAGGGGACACGGTGGGATCCCGGCACACGGATGCTGCTGGAAAGGAGCGGCAGCCTGGCAGCTCTGATGGAGGCTTGGCAAAGCGTGATGAAAAATCCCTGCCCGAACTAGCAATATCAATCAGTCTTTATGGTCTGAAAGTGTATTGACTTGGTTTTTATATATATAAAATACATATATTAGTTATATATCACTGTGATGTGATGAGGTAGTGGAATTTTACTGGAGACTCTGGTATTGCTCATGCTTAAGTAAAACAAGCTAAAGGACAGCCCGGCCCTGGAAATAAGGACTTTGCTTCTGTGAAGCTGAGAGCTCTCCATGAAGGATAAAGGACAGCTTTATCCCTGGGACAACGGAGATAACGCCAGGGTCCTGGCACCTCTGACCCGTCTTTGAAATCCTCCCAGCATCGTCTGGCATCGCAGATCTGTAACTCGAGCAAGACTGACTCCAGGGATGCCTGGATCGACGGACAAACAGCGAGACCGCTGCAGAAATCGAGTGGCTTTGCAGAGTTTCGCCGTGATTAGCAATTGCGCCCGTGGGCGTTCGCAATTAGTCGAGTCATGTTGTACCTGGCTGCTTGAAGGGTTGTGAGAACCCCCTGTAAAACCGCATTTGGGTGCCCCGATTTGGCTGCAATGCCTCATATGCATGAAGAAATATTTACTCGTGTAATTCCCTGCTGTGCACCCCAGCCTCTCGCCCAGGTCGGCACGGGTCAGGTGTGAATTTTTACAACACGAGCCATGGGGTGAGGAACCTCAATGTCACACGTTTGGGCCGGTGCTTCCCACCTCTCCATTTCAGGTGCTCTCCTCCTCCCCTTATGCTCTGTGCCCTCAATAAAGTGGCTTCTCCACTGGATTTGCTGTCACTTAACTTGCATTTGCC
>NW_009650252.1:601908-627678 GCF_000708025.1 Charadrius vociferus
GGCCCCAGCCATCCCCGATGGCTCTTGCTGGAGAAGAATGTAGAAGACCACGGGGCAGCTCCAGGAGATGGCTGGGGAGAGAGATGGTGCTGGTTCTCAAACGCAGGCGCGTCACCCTTCAGGTCTGGGGCTGAAGCCCCGTGCCCCGCTTCGTGCGGTGATGGGCTGGGGCGCTGGGGCAGCGCGTTAAACCAACAGCCAAAGGCAAACGCGGTGGGGCCACCACAGCCTTTAGCTCGATTTCCACCCGAAGCATGTAGATGGCATGGGCCATCTATGCAATGGGTTCTTCTGGTTTTCCTTGAGCAAGAGCAAACAGCTGAGACGTTTCACTGGGAGAACAGATGCCACTAATAAGGCAGCAAATAAAATCCATGTGCAATGCTTTATGGTTCGGTTGTAATTAACTCCGCGCTGCCAAAAGAACTGAAGCCAGAGCTCCACATTAATTACACATTAATGTGAACGTTCATCCGCTCTCGGCTGGCAAGCCCTCTGGAGACCGGGGCTTTTATTTCACTTTTGCCTATGCCAAAACCACCGTGGCCCGCTGGGACCCGTGTGGAGCCAGCGCGCTGGGGCGGTTCCCGCTGCTCCTCCTAAAAGCTCAGCTGAAACCCAGCAGGGCTGAGCAGATCCGGGCAAGTTAACATCCATTTGTGACAGCAGGAGGAAGGAGGTAGGAGCACGAAAGGCTCCAGCCACTCGCCGGGAGCTGTGCCGGCACACACGTCCCATGCCCTGGGTCAAATTCAGCCAGATTAAGGTTTGTGGACCAAAATGCTTTTTCCTGGCAGCGCTGCGGAGCCTTTGCCGGGATCAGCCCATTGCTCCGGGTCCCTCTCAGGGGTGACCAGATGAATGTGTTCCATCAGAACATGAGGAAAAACTTCTGTATTTTGAGGGTGCTAGAGCACTGGCACAGGCTGCCCGGAGAGGCTGTGGAGTCTCCTTCTCTGGAGATGTTCAAAACCTGCCCGGACATGATCCTGTCTAACCTTCTCTAGGTGATCCTGCTCGGGCAGATGGACTAGGTGATCTCCACAGGTCTCTTCCAACTCCCATCATTCTGTGATTCTGTGACTCCGGTTCTGTGGGAGCCCCCTCTCCTGCCAGAGCTCGGTCCTCCCAGAAGCCATCGTGGTGCTGCCCAGGCATGGCTGGAGGCTGTCCTGAGCCAGCGAGGAGGAACCTCACTGCAGAGCAGGGAGGTCGCCCCCCTCCTCAGGTTCAAATGACCTGGCGAGGGAGGACACATGCCCTGGTCTGCCAGAGGAAGCGGGTCCCTCCCGCATCTTCCCCCTGCACCCCAAAGGCACCGTTTGGGCCCATTTCTCCAAGGAGTTCCTGTGAAGGATGTCTCCTTCCAAGGGTCTTTCCTGAAGCGATGCCTTTTGTCCGGTGGAGACAGAGCCCAGCACCGGCTGGGAGGAAGGGACTGACGGGGTTACAGCGCTGGTGGATACGGGGAGAGCAACAGACATCACCTACCTGGATGCTGTCCACAACACACTGGAGAGGCACAGATTTGATGGATGGACTATTTGGTAGATAAGAAACTGACTGGATGGTCATACTCAAAGAGTTGCAGTAAACAGCTCAATGTCTAAGTGGAGACTAGGGATGGGTGGCGTTCCTCAGGGGTCAGTACTGGGACTTTGTCAGTGGCATGGATGTTGGAGTGCACCTTCAGCAAGTTTGCCGATGACACCAATTTGTGTGGAGTGGTCGCCATGCTGGAGGGGAGGGATGCCATCCAGGGGGACCTGGACAGGCTGGAGAGGTGGGTCTGTGCCAACCTCACGAAGTTCAACGAGGCCAAGTGCAAGGTTCTGCATCCCCGCAGGGGTGAGCAAACCAGCGCAGAAGAAACCAGGCACGGTCACCCTCAGCATCCCCAGCACTGGTCCTGGAAATAGCAGCTCAGTGGCTTGGCTCCAAGCCTTGTCCCACGCCTCGGGCCAGTGGAGAACGATCAGATCTGGTCACGGCACCTGACTCTACCCACGACCAGGACAAGTTTTGGGGACAGAGGAAGGGTTTTGCACTGGCCGGCACAGCGAACAGGTACTGACGGTGGGTGATCTTTGGCAGACAGACCTGCCGCACCACTACCCGGACATCTGTTACCGATATCCAGCCATGTTTGTGTTCCTTCCCTCCACCGCCATCCATTATATATGTCCAGGATGGGTTAGTGGGGCTCGGTTACACGTGAGAAATTCCATCGAGGGGCTGGAATAGAATCAAAAAGCAGCAGATCAAAGCCTTTAAACACCGATCACCTGTCGAGGATTCATTACAGATTCAGACTTTTAATTGCTCCCAGGCCCTGGCGTGGGCTGACGCCGGGCACAGAGCGGCTGTTGTGGGGGGATGAGCTGACACCACCCTGCAATACAGCCACAGCGCCAGAGCAGGTTACGCTGTGCCGTAAGGAGGGGATTTTGCCAAAAGCCCTGTGAGGGTTGGATCTTCCTCTAGGCATCAGGAAGCTGCTCGCAAACGTCCTGCCTTTCCCTTTTCCCCTTCCTGGGCTGCATCCCTACGGGGACAGGGATGGAGGAAACCAGTAATGACCCTTCTCCTCCAGTTCCAACATCCACATCCCTCTGCACGAGTTCCTGAGCCCTACCCCACCCTCTCCCCCAGTTCCCAGGTCCGCATCCCTCCCTCTCCCCAGCTCTGCAGCAATGAGCTCAGAAGCAGAGCCAGGGGAGGCTGCGCGTGGTCCCCTGAGCCTGGCTCTTCCTCCCATGCCTTCCGTAGCCATGACAGATCATTGCTGGTCTCCAGCGGGTAGCGGAGTCGGCTGAGCCCATCGCTCCTGGCAGCTCCCGGCACTGCCAGCTCCTGCCTGGACACCTCCAGTGCTGCTGCTGGGGCTGGGTGTCCTTTCAGCTGCTGGCTGGACTTGAGTGTGGTGGCGGGACTTGAACGGTGTCATGGTCTCCAGGACCATGACAAGCTTCTGTGCTGCCATTTATTGGCCCCAGTTAGCTTTTTCAGCTTCAAATACAGGAGCTCGGGAATATAATGGTGGATTGTTTGCCTCCTTCTCTGCTTTTCCCGAGAATACTGTTGTAGCACGACATGCTGAAACCACCTACCTGAATCATTTTGCGCTTCCTGCAAATACACTGAGGACACCACCGCGAAGCTGAAAAGGAGGGTCAGGGAGCCACCAGAACAGATGTTTCCCAAACAGCAAAGGCTTTAAATCCCTTTTGCTAAGGCGGGTCTTGGGTGCCAAAGGAAGTCACGGGTGCAAACCAGACCTGTCGTGCCCTCACACACAGTTTCGACACAACGGTTGGCATCAGAAAGCTTGTGAGAAAGAAACGTCACCACCAAGGCCTTCCCTAGAGCCACACATTAACCACAGAAAACCTTTGGAGACAACAGATGGAGAAACGCAGCCATAACCATCTCTCCTACCCCTGCCGTAGACCAGAAGCAGCCCTAGGCCTTTGTCACCTTCACTGCCGAGGGACTCGGTGACGGATTTCACGAAGGCCACATCACAACTCCCAAGTTCGAAAAAAGAACCGCCAAAATCCATCCCTACTGTTTGCAGTGTGTCTTGCTGCCCGCTGTCCCACAGTTGTCACCCAAATTCTTGTGATATTCCGCACTGAAGCTAGGTAAGGTCTGGTCCTGACATCCAGTCCTTCCAAGTCGGCAGCACCAGGATGGGGTCCTCCGACAGTTCTCTCCATCCCACAGCAGGCAGGCATGACACATTAGGCAGGAGCTGGAGTTCTCAGGGTCTGACCCCATAGTGCAAATCCATTCCCGATCCTGCTGCTTCTGTGGCATTATTCAGGTTGCAGAGGAGCATTCAGGAGGTTGGATCCGCAACCCAACACCTACTAACAAACAAGCATCAAAAAGCCCCTCTGTAACCACTGCGGGAGCAGAGGGACGCGCAGACCACTCTGCAATCACGCCCAAAGACACAGCCATAAAAATAAAAGCTTTTTATTTTTTTTTTTTAATATACCATTACAGAAACATCTGAGTAACATTCTCAACAGGACGGGCAGCTCACGGCCCCGGGGGTGAGTGCCGGCAGCCAGCTCCGGGATCTGCCATGCTGTACTCCCGAGCTGCTGCTGCTCCCGGTGCATGATGCTCCGCTCCTCGCCCTCGGCGGGGAGACACGGCCCTCCCGGTGTCAGGGCGTCACCTTTTTGTAGGTAATGTGGAGGTGCTGAGTCATGGGCTGCGTAGTGGTTGCCATCGAGACAGTTTGTTCGAGTTTCCCATCGGAATTGAGCCTGAATTTTCTGGTAATCTAAAAAGTAGGGGAAGACAAGAAATAAGGAAATTAAGCAAACGGCATCCACAGGCTAAATTCCTTACTTGCACTTTCTACCTTCCCTTTGCCGTCCTTGTGTTTGTGTCAACACACCACAGATGGAAGGACATGCTCACTACAGCCATGCGAGTAAATGAGGAGAAGTTTTCTCTCCTAACAAAGGACCCCTTTCCAAAATACCAGCTCCCCGCCCCAAAACCATTATCCACAGAGCAGCGCAGTGTGCCGGCACTACTACTGACATCCCTCCATCACAAGAGCAGCTCCCAGCTGGTGGCTCAGGGAGATGCTCTGTGCTGGATGATGTCTCCAAGGCAGCCTTCAAAACCACTTGGGCTCTCTGCAGGTCACCATGCCGAGCCAGAGTAAGGTGTTGCAGGGGCTCCACAGGGGACGTCACCACCATTCCTCCACCTGGGCACGCTGCGAGTCCATCTGCACTGCACCAAACCTCAAAAGCAGCAATTTGGCGTTGCCCTCTGGAGCTGGACCACCTGGGACCCATGCAAGCAGACGCCTGAAGCCAGGCTTCAGCAGCTTCCAAACTGGAGGAGGCAGCGGCTAAGCATCCAGTGTCCAGCACAGGTTGTCGGTCTGCTCCTCGCTGTTACCAAAATAAAGGAGAGAAGTGGGACCATCTTTTTTGAACCTCAGCTCCTCTCCAAGAATAACACTCTGGAGGGTGTCACTCCAGCTGCCCAGCCCAGCATGAGAAGGGCCACGCAATCGTGTGGAGGACACTAGGGCACGGCAGGTCCCCGAGCAAGCGCTGCTGTACGGAGGCAGTTTGGCACTGACCCACGCATCCGGCCCTTTGGCCCTTCGCGCGATTTCAGCACAGGTTGGCTCCACATCATCCTAAAGAGCTGCTTATACTGCCCGGTGGCCACTTGCTACTTCCCGAGCCAAACACAATCCCAGGGGTGAACAGAAACATTCTTTGTAACGCATGACAGTGTTCCTCAAATACCCCAAGCAGGAAAAGGCAATTAAAAGGAATACAAAAGACACTCATCTTTAACAAGAAATTATCTCACAATGTCTGACCTTAGCTCAGGGTTTCTGAATGGCTCATCTTTTCCCCGACTGGACCACTGTAGGTCAGACAACGAAGTCTGAATGCCAGAAAGAGGAAATGAAATGAACTGTGCAAAGAAAGAAGAGGGGGATTGTCTCTGAAAAGTGAGCATCAGTTGAAGGCTGGCTGATGGTACCATGGGAGGGCAAGCTCCGTGTACAGCCAAGATGCACAAGATGCAAGTCGCAAGACTGCGACTTCCCACACAGGAGAAGAAACATGAAGCACCGGAAAAGGGCCATGGGAAACTGCTGAATTCAAGGTAAGAGACATCCACTGGTCTCCCCTTGTCCACAAATCCAGTCATTCCATCACAGAAGACAACCAGGTCAGCCAGGCACCGTTTATCCATGGCAAAACCACACTGACTGCGCCCAATCATCTTCTCCTTCGTATGTGCAGAAATGTCCAAGGGGCTGCAGTGAGGCTGACCAGCTTGTAGCTCTCCAGGCTGACATTCAGACGCTTTCTGAAGGTGGGCGACTCCCGTGCCATGGGTCTCCAGTCATCAGGAAACTCTGCTGATCTCCATTGCCTTTCGAAGATAACACAGCAGCCCTGCAGGTGCATCAGCCAGTTCCCTCAGTACCCACAAACTGCGAGGGCAGTCCTGAAGTCTAAAAATATTTGAAAATGTGCCTGTTCTCCAGATGCTCGCAGGGGGAATTGAGCAGAGTGTTTGGAAATAAATCCGGTCTAAGAGCACTCCTCTGCTTCCTGTAGAGCATTTCATATCTATACACACAGGGTGGGAGCTGAGAGCCGCTTAGGTTGGAAGGGACCTTGAAGATCATCTTGTTCCCCCCCCCTGCCATGGACAGGGACACCTCCCACCAGCCCAGGTTGCTCCAAGCCCCGTCCAACCGGGCCTTGAACACCTCCAGGGATGGGGCAGCCACAGCTTCTCGGGGCAACCTGCGCCAGGGGCTCACCACCCTCACAGTCAAGAATTTCTTCCTGATATCTCATCTAAATCTCCCCTCTTCCAGTTTAAAACTGTTCCCCCATGTCCTATGGCTCCACTCCCTGATCAGGAGTCCCTCCCCCGCTCTCCTGCAGCCCCTTTAGGGACTGGAAGGGGCTCTAAGGTCTCCCCAAAGCCTTCTCTTCTCCAGGCTGAACATCCCCACCTCTTTCAGCCTGTCCTCCCAGCAGAGGAGCTCCAGCCCTCGCAACTCCTCTGGCCCCACTCCAACAGCTCCGTGTCCTTCTGCTGTTGGGCCCCCCCGAGCTGGAGGCAGCACTGCAGGGGGGTCTCCCCAGAGCGCAGCAGAGGGGCACAATCCCCTCCCTCGCCCTGCTGGCCACGCTGCTGGGGATGCAGCCCAGGGTGTGGGAGGCTTTCTGGACTGCCAGCGCACATTGCTGGCTCATGTTGAACTTCTCATCAACCAACATCAACCAACACCACCACCTTCTCCTCAGGGCTGCTCTCAATCCATTCCCCACCCAGCCTGGATTTGTGCTTGGCATTGCCACAACCCACACGCAGGACTTTGCACTTGGCCTTGTTAAACTTCATGAAGTTGGCACAGTCCCACCTCTCCAGGTCCCTCTGGATGTCCCATCAGCATCGCCTCTAGCAGGGACTGCTCCTCTCTATCCACACAGGGAGCTCCCCACACCTCAGCACGGCCAAGCCAGCAAGCGCCTGCAACACAGCCCCAGCTCAGGGAACAGGTATTCCTGCCTGAACTATGGCTCCGCTGAGCCACAGCCATCCCGAATCACTTTTTCAGCAGAAATACAACATTATGGTGAAGTTTTCTCAAAATGAGCAACTAAAGCAGCAGCACAAGTGCCTGTCTCACAACACTTGTGGTCTCCATTTCCATGGGCAATTTACGCTGTTCGCCCTCTCCTCCTGCCAGTCTATCTGCTCACATTTCAGGCAGTGACGCTGACAGAGTGGTCCATTTTATTTAAATGTTTGTAATTAAGAGCTCCCCTGCCTCGGTGACATCTATAGTATTTAACAGCTTTGTTTCTCCTGCTATAGAAAGGAGGCAATACAGCTGCTCCTGGGAAAGGAGAAACCCAACAACTTAAAAAAAACGCATCCGAAGGCGGAGGAGTCGAGACTGCCTTTCCGGAGTTAGGACATTGTTTGTGTAGGCACATACAATTGTTGGCACGTTAGTGAATTTAGGGAGCACACTTGTGACACTGGCTGCATAAGCACAAACTTGTGCTCTCAGTTACCTATGGGTTGGTTTTATAGTGCATGAAAAAAGGTTCCAAAATTAAGCCTTAATTCCAGAGTAAGACCATATTGTATTTGCCCCAATCAAAGTAGTGTCTTCTCTCCTGAGAGCCACACCTCACTTGTCACCCTTCAACAATTGCAGTCCATCACTTGGTTCACATGTGAAAACAAAACAGGTGCAAGAATGTGCCAGTACCTGCTCTTTGTGCGAACTTGTTCAACCTCGCTGTCTTTCTCAGCTGCTAGTCCGCCGAGACAACTTCATAAGTGACAGCTAGAACTCCAGCGGTGACCTCAGTATGCCACACTAACTCCAGCAGTGCCATCTTACACACAGCTAGCTGTACCCCATCCAGCTGTGTCAACAACAAAACACCGCTACACAAAAAAGATAAAGTCAAAACCCAAGAAGCAGTCCACCAAAACTAGAGCTGACAGCACGCGTCAGCCCTGCCAAGCAGCCACGGATGGGAAGAGAGCCCACAGCACCTTGTGAACGTCCTGAAAAGCAAGCAAGATCTGCCAAAACCAAGGTGGAGACCACTCCTAAGATATCCTGATGAGGCCCAATACTGGACATACCTCATATGTGTACCCTCATACTGTAATTAATCCAGAAGAGAAGCATTAAGAAGTAACATCACTGCCGTGAAAGGGTATATAGACAAGACTTTCCTGTTCACTTTCCTAAGAAGCCGCTACCGGCCACTGCTGGAGACAGGATTCTGGGTTGGCTGGTCTGATTCAGCACATCAATGTTTATCTTAACGATCCTTCTGGGTCTTGTAATGTATGAAATAGCTTCTGTTTAGAAAGGATAAGTTAGGATGCCATGCAATATTTCCAAGAACTCCTGATGGCGATCTGTAATTAAAGTACATTAATCAACCTGTCCTCTCAGCTAGACACCTTCTGGGGCCAACAATACTATGTGAATCGCTCACAGCGTGTGCACTCACCTGCTCTACGTGGGGCTTCTTGGCAAAGGAGATCCTGGCTATGGAGTGAGAAGCTATAGAAAGCTCTTGTCCGTTCACCTCCCCTTCCTCCACCTCCACCAGGCCTAGTGAGAAGCAAGGTCATATATAATTAGGCTACAAAGGTTACTTAACGATGTCACAATTATTAGGCAATGTAACAGACCACCACTGTCCCTTAAGAACGGTTTTATTTGACCTAGCACATATTGACAACTGCAAATCCACACAACCTCAGACATATAATGCTGCTTAGAAAAATCTAGCAGACTTACTCATACCGTGTGGGATGAGTATCGCATTGCAACTGGCAGTTTTCCCTTCAGCACCTGCTCTGAGTTTTAGATGCAAATTTAAGCATCAAATGGGTTTTAACACACACTTATAATAATTTAGATGTGGTTCTCTCTCTCATTCATTCACTGCAAGGTGTGTAACAAGTACCAAGGCACTACATCCAGGCAGTAGGGAGATTCTCCTCGTTTAGGTGCTAAGACTAAAGACTGCACTGAGATTATTCTCCAGGATTGTTAAGGAACAGTAGGAGAGAAGCTCCCCTGCTCCGGGGCTGCGGAAGCTCTTGGTAGTGCCACAGCCCAGGCAGGGTCTCTAACAGGGAACCTGCTATATGGGTCACACCAAACGCTCCTGGATGGAGAGGCTGCAAAGGGGGTTTAAAACCACCGCAGCCCCACAGGCTCTACCTTGGCCCCACAGAATCAAATACGGCAAGTGTTGAGATTGGTAACAACAGTTTAAGTGGGATGTTAAATCTGACCCTGCTTAGGAGCAGCCGGCCAAGTATGACAGTAGAAGGAAGGTTCTAGACCCAGGAGCTCTTGAACCAAGGCATGCACCTCTCTGTTTCCACCACATGGTCAACTGTGGCCAACTCATGGGAGCACTGGGAATGGAGCATCTTATCTGTACACGCTCCCCCTGCCGTCCCACAAAAAAAGACTAGGACGTTATGAAGACATCAAGAATGTCACCTCCTATCATTAAGGCTCAGACTGCAATTCTCGTTACATAGGCAGGGGTTCTTTTGGTTTACAAAGCTACATCTGCAAATACCAACATATTATTTGAGGGAAGGACACCCCTCGAGTCTCCCGCATGAGCGGTATTTCAACTTGCAGTCCTTTCCTGTCACAGAAAGCTAGTAAGCCACATTGTCTGGGCAAAGCCACATAAGTCAGTCCTAGAAACTCAGTGCTTTTGACACAAGCTCATTTATTAATTTGTTTTCGCTGTAGCTTCAGCGCCAAAGAGCAGCATCACTACTCTTTGGCACTGAACCTACAGCGAAAACAAATTAAATGGAACTGTGAGAGGTGCAAAAATTTTCTGGAGAAGTCATGAAATGGCACAGCAGGGTAAGGACCTCCTCTTTTCCCCAGCATGGATATCAGGTGTGTACCTGTGTTCTGGGCACTGATGAAGGCCACCTTATTAGTGTCAGGTTTGAGGCGGATGAATCCACATTCTCGATGCATGGGCTTCCTGGTGTCCGGATGGAAGGCGTTGAACCTGAGGAGAAATCAGAATGCAAAAGCTGCTGTTTATTGCACTGCAAATACAGTGTTTGGCCTGGTATTGTCTCAGAGGAAACTGTATTTTATTTAACCGCATGATTGCCTGCAGTATTATTTGAAGAGTAAAAGACTGACAATGGACTGACAACGCTTCATGGTTGGGAGATGTAAACATGTAAAAATACAGTTACTTTACAGGCACAGCTATTTCTTAGAGCAGGAGTTAGTTACTTAAGTTCAAGCTTCATACTTTTCACAGCTCTTGTGTCCTTCTAAGACCTAGCTCTGAAACTCCCTTGGGAAGTCAGACATTTCACAGATGTTGAAGCCATACTCTGTCTCAAATACTTCCTTTTCTCAAATCAATACCTGGCATTACAGTATCATCTTTATTTAGCTTTTAAACCTGACGAGTTGAGGGTTTTTTTATATTACTTGGCTGCAGGCAGTAACAGAGCAGACTTATTTCTCCCACCACCCTCTTCAAAAAAAGCTCAGATTCATATTTATTCTTCATGAGACCTAAGAGTTTTACATTTGACCACCCATAATGTGGGTGATTACATACATCGAGCATGTTCATACATTACATTAGTGCTACAGCAATTCCTGAGTCTACACAGGTAACTGAATTAAAGAGCAGCTTAAACACAACAGCAAGCTAAGAATTTACATAGCGCAGTGGACTATCCTATTGGTGTTTCTTTATTTTGGACTAATCTCTTTCTTTTCATACTTTTTCATAGAATTTCCCACTCTGCACCCTTCTACGGGAAAAGAGGCAGAACCAACCTCGAAGCTGCTGCTAAATCTGCAACCCAGAACTCCCTCATGCGACGGTTTCTATACCTGCCTCTGTCATGCAGCTGGGATGTGCCTGCTGGAAACGGTGGCCGACACCAGTCCCCTTGGCCACCATGACCCATCCTGGGACTGGGGATATGCTGCATCATCAGCTGCCATCCCGATGGTAACATGGCAAGTGTGCAAGAAGAGCTTGAGCAAGGCGCTTGTCCAGGCACATGGTGTGTGGCAAGCTGCAACAATTATCTACTGAAGAAGCACTGAGAGCTGAAAAGCCCAAAGCAAGTGCTTCCTATGTGAAGTAAAATATAGTGACTCACACAGAGTCAACATTTCCTAGAAGACCAGCAGCACAAGGTGCAGCACATGGCACAAGAAACCCATGGGCTCCAAAGAGACAAAGCCCCTTCTCCCCCTCGAGCACACCTAAGGCATGCAGTTAGGGAGGAGTGTGAGTGCCTCGCAGCTGCTTCTGGCTCCCTAATGTCCTCTGAGTACAAATACACTAATTAGTCCTCCTGTTTGGCTTTGTCTCTGTACAAAGGATGTCTGTTTTTAACCATGTGGTTATAGGAAGAACCAGGAACTAGACTTCCATCAGCAATGCAGGGCTGCATCCCTGCTAAGGGCTGCCCGAGCATCTCAGCCTCTGTGCCCTGCAGCTGTGAAGCCAGGTACTCTACAGAGTCGTGCCTCACAGTGGGATCGTCTAGAATCGAAGGAGAAATGAACTTAAATCAGGCTTCTTTCCGTGCTTGGAGTATCCAAGAGACATAGGGACTGTCTCAGAACAGTCAAGTGGCACTGCTCCAGGACCCAGGGAGGCACAGCGTCTCTGTCCTCCAAGCCTGCTGCCTATTTTCCTGACGCTTCCCAGAGCTCAACAGGTCTGAGCTATAGATCTCCTCTGAACAAAAACAAACCCCAAAAAAGTGACTCAAATCAGTAACCGTTCAAAAGTTAGAGAGGGAGATGTAAACAGAGCAGGACTGTCAGAGCTTTGTTTCTTTTGGAAACTGGACTAAAAACTTCACATGCTGAGCTGGCAGCTCTGTCACAACGAACAGTGCACACCAGGAACAAGCGTTGGCATCTTGTAATTATTCTTTTCTCTGGTTTTCAAAGCAACAAACTTTCCAACTCACCCCTCCCAAACGAGTATTGGAGCAGCACTGATCAGCTAGCTAACGTGTCACTTCTCTTCCTCCAGATTTCTCTTTTATTTCTCTTCGAACAATTACCTGCAGCCAAAGCAGTTCAGCTGTCTGCCTCCTATCCCATGTAAGTTTGTTAAACACTTCAACTTTTCTCAGATTTTCACAGTGGTGAAGACAGAGGACCACAGTTTAAAATGAACACACACTTGGCAGCTATGCCACAGCGCCTTCATTTATTAGATCTGTAAGGGGGAGTTTCACAAAGCAGAATGACAGCAGTCATAATACTGTTACCTGAAGACATTTCTAATCGGAGAGCTACCGCCAGCAAGAAGAACGGTGGGGTTTTTTTCTGGCCATGAGGACAGTACATCTTTTGGCTAACGTGTGCACCCAGTGCACATCATGTTAAAGTGGAAGGATCACTGGTCTTTCAAAGGCAGGTACCGAATTTGCAGAAACAACAGTGATGTCCATGCTGGGGCCATTCTTGGTACCAGAAGTTACTCCACTATTGTAAGTTACAGTCACATTCGCAGCACCCTGAGTTACTTACTATGTAACCCTCACAAGAACTGTACACTGCACCACGGCCACAGTCCCGATCCTGCACACATGTGCTCCTGCATGAGTTCACAGGTACGAACTCACTTTTGAAAACCTTTGTAGAAGCGCACTGTACTCTGGGGCTAGCAAATCTTCAGTGATTGCAGGTGTACAGCCCTTGGTATGCTGCAACAGCATGCCAATTCATCACAAGTTTTAAAGGAAAATTAAAGTCAGACCACGCAGTTGCGTATCATTACAGCGCCTCATTTGGTAGGTGAGCACTCGTTTACTTTGCCACTGGAAAAGAAACACAACCAACAAATCTCACTGGAGCCATGCCTGATCTGATCCAAAAGCTGCTGCCAACACGGATAAAGCCCTAGACTTACGAGAAGTTGAGCATGGGCTGCCCCACATGAGAGATGTGCACTTCTTCTAGGTACTGGAAGGGCTTCATGGTAGGGAAGGTGCCGTCTCCTGGCGGGTCTGAGAGCCAGGTGCCCAGCATCCAGGACAGGGGCTCCATCACAGGATTCAGCTGAGGAGTCTCTGTGGAGGAAGAAGAAACAATGAAGAAAGAAAATTCACAGATCTGCTTACAGCTGGGTGGAGGTGAACACAAAACACCTCAGAAACAGTCCAACGCAGCAGCATCGCTTTTCTCTAGAGCAGCGTCAGCTCCATGGTGCAAGGGGAGACAGGGAACAAGGAACAGTCACAGAAAGTAGGTCTGTTTTCAAGCTTGCTCTTGGCCTTACGTAGAGCACTCTTTCGGGTGGTCCATTTCTGACTTAGGTCTCTGTAGCTTGATCTGAAGAGAAAGCTCCCTCCCATCTACACACAACGAAGGAGAAGACTGAAATCTCAGCATAAAGAATTATCACTACATGACAACTAAATCTCTAATGCTCTGGCCTGATTTTTCTCAAGCACTGAGTACATATTGTTCCCATTTGTTTCAGAGATGAAGGAAACGAGTCCTCACTTCAGAGGAAAAAGAAAATCAGGCTGCATACACATTCAAGATCAAAGTTTGGCTGTAATTTTTTTTTTTTTTTTTGAAGAGGTTAACAATGACCTGCACTTCTACAAAGAGACAAGAATCGTTCAGAAGTTGTTCTGCTTAGGTCTGGACTAAGGCTAAGTAAAATGTTTTAAAAAGACTAGGGTGCCTGCAAGTTAAAGCGTAAATGGAAGAAGAGAAAGCTTTGTCATTGCATTTATTAAGAAGCAACAAAGGTCTGTTTCACAAAGTTAAAACTTCTTTAGTGAATCATTTTAGAAGAGCTCTGATAAACAACAGTTTTCCATTTTGCTGTGATTACAGAGGGTGTGACCTGAGATAACAACTAAATCAGAGAAATGGAGACAGACAATTTAAAACCATGTGAACAGCAAAGCAGACCCGTTCCTAAGGTGTAAGCAGGGAAAGTGATACAGCACCAACGTGATCTCAGGAAAGACCAATACCAATAGAAACAAGGTGCCCTCTGCTCTAGGTTAGCTATGTTATGCAGACAAGTATGACTGAAGTATACTTAAAGCATGTCCTCCTCCCACTCACGAGATAAATGACTCATACTGGCAGGGTGGGAGTTGAAGGGGGTTGTTTTCCACACCTAGCGATATCGCCTAATACAAGAACAAGCTACCTGTCCTACCTAAAAGGCACAAACTTAGCTGCAGGGAGAAACTATGACCTGAAAAGGTGATACTGTGGGTAAAAATTTGCTTGATCTGTCCGAGTTTCACTTTGCTTAGTCCCAAACATCAGGCTAAAAAGACAAAGAGCGAGGACAAAGAATGATGAGTCCGTACCTGGAATGCCAAAGGAGAGGGAACAGAAACTTTCCCAGGTAAAAGAGAATTAACACCCGTGTTTTTCATTCTCCCACAGATAGCAGGTTTAGAAAGCCAGCGAGATGCTGCTAATTACTCTTCTTTCTCCTGAAGTATTTTACAAATGAAGCAAGATGAGAAAACATGAGAGCTCGCTATGAAATAGGTGATAAACATCTACAGCATCAGAGCCAGCCTTTGCAAAGACTGTCCTGCCAGCCTGTGCATTCACCACCAGCTTACCAAGGTGTTAAGAAGGGGTTCCTACAATCCTTACAGCAGTGTTAGTGTACCGGACAGTATTTCACTGTACTTAACCTTCCACCTGTACTGCGAGCAACCAAGCAACAGACCATTATTTTCTGGTGCAGCAAAGACCTTAACACAGTGATGATGAATAACAAAAGTCCAAAATTATTGCTACAAGAAACCCCATACTTCTACACTGCTTCTTAGGAACCAGTTCCCTTTCTGCTTTCGCGTTGAGAGCACGCAGTTTTGCCAGTAAGGAGAGTATTGCTACCCCATCCAACTGGTATTTGCCTTTCACTCGCTACTGCATGCACTGCATTTCTTTCCAGGCTTTTTTGCAGGCTCAAACTCCCACCGTGGAAGAGAAGAGCAAAGCTTTGGAAAGGCTAGACGGGACCGCAGCCTGGGCTGCTGCTGCCCTCTCCTGGGTCAGGAGGTGGCAACAAAACCTAGGAGCTGGATGCTTTCTGTTACCAGAGCGCTTGTAATAGGGCACTTCATTTCCTTCTGCTTACCAACCCCGCAGCATTTCAGGAAAAAGCATCAAAATGACAGATGAAAAAAAAAATATGGCGTTAGCTATTTCCACTCTTTAGACTCGGTTATAAACCAAGAGAAGCCAACCAACCGTTTCCAGCACTGACAGCTTGACGCCATTGCCTCGCTGCGCAGCGTCCAGCCTGGCTGGAGGTGCTTGACAGGGCAGGCTAGACTCGCTTCTAAAGAGCTGGACTTCCAGCCACCTGAAAAGTGAAGATGTAACTGTGAATCCTGAAGTCTACGGCATCTGGGTAAACAACACAGCCAACCGTCCACTACTACTTTGCCAAACTACCTGGATGGCAGCAAAGTCAATGTGAGTTTTTTAGTTCTTACGTTGCTTGGAAAAGCCAAGAGCAACAGAAGTGCTGGTGGGAATAAGGACCGGAGACTCAGTGAAGTGCAGAATAGTAAACACATCCTGATCACATCCTATGCAGTGCTCTTCTTACCTTCGGTACTGTTCTCTGACTAGTGAACTAAGTCCTTTTTTCTCCCTGGCAGCCTTCAGTGCAGAGGGCTGAGCTGAGCGACTGGAAAAGCAAGAGTGGGGAGGCAGACAGGAGAGAGGCTGATTGAGTCCATCAGAAAAGAAAAAAAAAAAAAAAGCAGTGATTTGAAAAGAAATTTACTTCTTAAGTTGTGGTTGGGGTGGGTAAATGCAAGACTATTGAGGCAACAAAAAGTAGAGTTTAAAGAAGAAAATAAATTTGTCTGCAGAGCTGCTTTGTTTCAAACAACAGGTTTATAGATGCAGTCACCATCAACAGGAATATCACTAATGAAGGAGCATGTACTTTCCTTTTTGAAGAACTAAACTCTTGGCGCATCACTTTTACAAACAACCTGCTACTATGGCTTAAAAAGTAAGCATGTGACGATATCGGGAGTACAAACTATGTCTGAGAACTTGCAGCACAAGAGACATTGGCCACCCTTCTCCATGTTTAAAGCTTCACACTCAGATGGGGTTCTCTTAATCCTGGTCTCTTGCGTCCACGTGCAGAGAAATGGAGACAGACAATTTAAAACCACGTGAACAGCAAAGCAGACCCGTTCCTAAGGTGTAAGCAGGGAAAGTGATACAGCACCAACGTGATCTCAGGAAAGACCAATACCAATAGAAACAAGGTGCCCTCTGCTCTAGGTTAGCTATGTTATGCAGACAAGTATGACTGAAGTATACTTAAAGCATGTCCTCCTCCCACTCACGAGATAAATGACTCATACTGGCAGGGTGGGAGTTGAAGGGGGTTGTTTTCCACACCTAGCGATATCGCCTAATACAAGAACAAGCTACCTGTCCTACCTAAAAGGCACAAACTTAGCTGCAGGGAGAAACTATGACCTGAAAAGGTGATACTGTGGGTAAAAATTTGCTTGATCTGTCCGAGTTTCACTTTGCTTAGTCCCAAACATCAGGCTAAAAAGACAAAGAGCGAGGACAAAGAATGATGAGTCCGTACCTGGAATGCCAAAGGAGAGGGAACAGAAACTTTCCCAGGTAAAAGACAAAAAGTTGTCATCAATGCACTGGAGGAACCTCCTGGACTGTACGTGCCCAGCTGTGTGGCCTTCCCAGCAGATATCTTCTTTCTCCTGAAGTATTTTACAAATGAAGCAAGATGAGAAAACATGAGAGCTCGCTATGAAATAGGTGATAAACATCTACAGCATCAGAGCCAGCCTTTGCAAAGACTGTCCTGCCAGCCTGTGCATTCACCACCAGCTTACCAAGGTGTTAAGAAGGGGTTCCTACAATCCTTACAGCAGTGTTAGTGTACCGGACAGTATTTCACTGTAC
Organism: Charadrius vociferus; assembly: GCF_000708025.1. NCBI lineage: Eukaryota > Metazoa > Chordata > Aves > Charadriiformes > Charadriidae > Charadrius > Charadrius vociferus. The sequence continues at coordinate 618,971 of NW_009650252.1, forward strand.
TTAACCTTCCACCTGTACTGCGAGCAACCAAGCAACAGACCATTATTTTCTGGTGCAGCAAAGACCTTAACACAGTGATGATGAATAACAAAAGTCCAAAATTATTGCTACAAGAAACCCCATACTTCTACACTGCTTCTTAGGAACCAGTTTCCCTTTCTGCTTTCGCGTTGAGAGCACGCAGTTTTGCCAGTAAGGAGAGTATTGCTACCCCATCCAACTGGTATTTGCCTTTCACTCGCTACTGCATGCACTGCATTTCTTTCCAGGCTTTTTTGCAGGCTCAAACTCCCACCGTGGAAGAGAAGAGCAAAGCTTTGGAAAGGCTAGACGGGACCGCAGCCTGGGCTGCTGCTGCCCTCTCCTGGGTCAGGAGGTGGCAACAAAACCTAGGAGCTGGATGCTTTCTGTTACCAGAGCGCTTGTAATAGGGCACTTCATTTCCTTCTGCTTACCAACCCCGCAGCATTTCAGGAAAAAGCATCAAAATGACAGATGAAAAAAAAAATATGGTGTTAGCTATTTCCACTCTTTAGACTCGGTTATAAACCAAGAGAAGCCAACCAACCGTTTCCAGCACCGACAGCTTGACCCCATTGCCTCGCTGCGCAGCGTCCAGCCTGGCTGGAGGTGCTTGACAGGGCAGGCTAGACTCGCTTCTAAAGAGCTGGACTTCCAGCCACCTGAAAAGTGAAGATGTAACTGTGAATCCTGAAGTCTACGGCATCTGGGTAAACAACACAGCCAACCGTCCACTACTACTTTGCCAAACTACCTGGCAAAGTAGTAGTCAAAGTCATGGCAGCAAAGTCAATGTGAGTTTTTTAGTTCTTACGTTGCTTGGAAAAGCCAAGAGCAACAGAAGTGCTGGTGGGAATAAGGACCGGAGACTCAGTGAAGTGCAGAATAGTAAACACATCCTGATCACATCCTATGCAGTGCTCTTCTTACCTTCGGTACTGTTCTCTGACTAGTGAACTAAGTCCTTTTTTCTCCCTGGCAGCCTTCAGTGCAGAGGGCTGAGCTGAGCGACTGGAAAAGCAAGAGTGGGGAGGCAGACAGGAGAGAGGCTGATTGAGTCCATCAGAAAAGAAAAAAAAAAAAAGCAGTGATTTGAAAAGAAATTTACTTCTTAAGTTGTGGTTGGGGTGGGTAAATGCAAGACTATTGAGGCAACAAAAAGTAGAGTTTAAAGAAGAAAATAAATTTGTCTGCAGAGCTGCTTTGTTTCAAACAACAGGTTTATAGATGCAGTCACCATCAACAGGAATATCACTAATGAAGGAGCATGTACTTTCCTTTTTGAAGAACTAAACTCTTGGCGCATCACTTTTACAAACAACCTGCTACTATGGCTTAAAAAGTAAGCATGTGACGATATCGGGAGTACAAACTATGTCTGAGAACTTGCAGCACAAGAGACATTGGCCACCCTTCTCCATGTTTAAAGCTTCACACTCAGATGGGGTTCTCTTAATCCTGGTCTCTTGCGTCCACGTGCAGAGTTTCTCTTTTACCTAGTAACAAGGAAGCTCACACTACAGACTATTTCCTAACAAGAACATTCCTGGAGTTGCTTTTCCCTACCAGATGATACACTTTCTTGAAGCTGTTAGGGACCCAGCATCTTTGAGACCTCCGCTCCTCTACGAAATCCAACTGAAATCAGCCCCAATGCTCACAAGTTGCAACAGGAGGCAAAAACCACAGGCACGTAAGCAACCTGATCACCTCAAACTCTTTCCTCCAGGAAGCCACTCAGGCCAAAACTGCTGTGCCCAGATCCTGGGCACACGAGTCAGCTCCGTTTCACCATCTGACCCCACTTCATCCCTCTGAACTCATGGATGAACTGTTTCCACATCTTTCTCATTCACAGAGGGGTTAGAAGTCAAATCCCTCCCTGCACTGTAACAAAATCAGACTGTAACCGGCTGTCCACGCTTTGCAGCGGGAGACGGCATGCTCTCCCTGCCATTAGACAAACCAGACAAAGCGGCTGGACAACCCCCTCGGGCCATGTCTACACAGGCTTCAGCCAGCGTGGCTCTCAAGTGGGATCCCTGGCACAGAAAGCTACGCTGGCACACATTCCTACACAGCTTTATCAGTGAAACAAAAAACAAACTGACTCACACAGCAGTGCTTCTCAGTCTTCTCAGGGTCTACAGCAACAGCTGGGCAGCCTGCTGCGGTCCTTTCTTCCACCGAGTCGCTTACGGGATTTAAATCATCATCAAGGTTCTGGTAATTAAGGAGCGGCCTTGTTCAGCGCACTTTTTCCATATTTAAGTATAGAAGGTGGCTTTGTTCTCTGCTGCCCTTCCCTGAGTGTTGCACCCCTTTACGCGCTTTGCTGATGCTCCCCAAAAAGTAAACCAGTAAAGCATTCCCAGCACTGGCGTGCTCTGGCTCCATCTCTGCTCTAAAAAGGTGGGAATACAGTTATAGTCACGAATCCTCATCTTACGGCCTATCTTCATAATTAATTTCAGGACAAAGCACCAATGTGTTACTGCCTCTGTTTCTAACCTCTGCAGTAAAACGCGTCTGTAGTCACTGCCAGAGTTCTCCTGCACTACAAAATACACAGAAAACATTTTTAAAGTTATACACTGTTATGAGAAACTCGAGCATCCTACCTGAGCTTGCCTCAATATGTTTTACTTTCTCTCACATTTACCTTAGTTAGCGTTTTCCTTGCTTCCTAGTTACAAGCTGGTTTTCGTTGTGAGTCACTGCCGACTCACCGCAGAATTAAATGATTAATGCGCAAGCTGTGTAGGCTCTTAGGAAAAAAAACTAGAAAAAACAAGACTGAAAAAAACCAAAGCACCAGCAGAGCAAAAAGTCTTGTTTACCCCTTTTCCAGCCGCCTTTCTCTCCGAGAGAGCAGTGAAAGAGCCATGTCCCTGATCAACCACATCCCAAACTTGCCGCGTGTCAGGTCGGTGCCTGCATGCCAGCTGCTCCCATGCAGAGCATGAGGCAGCTCATCTCCCACCCGCTGCAGGGCAGCATGTGCTTGGGCCACAGGCGCTGCGAAGTCTCGCCTAGCCTCACTCGTGATGCCCTCTGCCACAGATTCAGCCCCACTCTTCACCTGTGTGCGCATATTGCTACTCCTTATCTCACTTCCAGCTTACTTTATAGCTCCCTTGTTCTTTGTAACACCCACTTTATTGACCAGCCTTCTACCCTGGCTGTTCCCATCCCAGACGAGACAGAAAAAAACAAAACCCAAAACCCATAAGCAGCACCTGCCATTCCAGAATGAAAGCATTTTTCTTCCAAAATCGTTATTCTACTTCGGAAATACAGGTATTATTTTCCAAAGAGAGTTGCCTGTAGGGAGCTGCTTCTGCAAAAGCAATTCCAGCAGTTTCCCTCGACAGACACGTCTCTCGCTCCACGTTAATGTGCAGCAGCCAGGTTAGCAGTGCCTGCCTTGGTGGAGGGAATTTTTCTGCCAGCACATCTCTGTGACCCATTACAATCGTTTCATTTCGAAGCTAAACCGCACAGAGACCTGACCCGCTGGGACAGATGAAAGCACAGCATCTCGCATCCTCACACAACCCCATTTCGCACTGCCACTGAGGAACATGATTTTGCTAATTGTTTTCTGCAACACAAACAAAAACCTGTTGCCACCTTGATGGGAAACACCACCTCAGGCCCCACAGACATCAGGACTCCATCTCGGCACAAAACCAGACATTTAATGTTCAACTCCTCCTGTGTGTCCCCAGACTTCAGCAACTATGCCTCATTCACATGTAAAAAGTATTATAAGCAATGACACTTCTATGTGGCTTTGTACAAATAGTGAAAAAAAAAAAAAAAAATCTAAGCTGGAAGGAAATACAATTTCGTATAGATTCTTAGCAAAATTCTAATCATTTTCCACATGGACTCATTTCACAAATTCTCCTGCCTTTAACATGACCTTCATGGGAACAGACATGGAGTTTGGAAGAAGCTCCACGCACACCCAGGCGGCTGAATTTTAACAGCTTTACCTCCCTGATAAATACAGCTACTTCAATGACATCGAATCATACCTGCATTTGCTCCACTGCCGGCCATAGTTTGCAGTTATTTTTCTATTGCTTGGTCTAGCTTTCTAACCCCCTTTGCTCACCAGAAAGTGTTTTGCGCAGGGTTGATAAGATGGCTATAAGGGAAGTGATCTCATGATTAGGTAAGACAGTTATGCCAGTGCCTGCTGGGAGATGTAGTTTCACAAAAGAAGCGACCTAGAGCATGTTAAGACGAGGTGATCTCGTGAAAGGAGCATCTCGGATCTCCTCTCTGTGCTAGCACCAAGGGAGTATGATGCAGCAGAGCTGCGAAACCTTCAAGCAGAATAAGATGGTCAGATGGTAGTTGTGTGCTGGAGGAGAGTGCTGTCAGAATAGTCTCCCCATCCTCAGGGCATTTGATCCATATTTGCTCGCTGGCTCTCTTTAATTTCTCCCAGTGCATCCTGTTGTTCTCCAGAAGATGCATCTAACCTCATTCTGCCTGGAGCACTGTGCCTAACCGTGCTCCTCTGCTGGAGTATTCCTCAACCTTTGGTCCACGGACCTCAGAAGCAGCCCATGAAACAGAAGGAAACATCTTCCCACCAAGCAAGTGAGCAAATTCGAAGTTTAGCATGGAAAAGTTCACCGTGGCAGCTGTGTGGGAAGCAGCCCAGGGTTTCTGCTAAAACCAGTTAGTCGATCCCCCTGTTGAGCCAGGTTGGGAAACACTGCTTGAGCGCACCGTGACGGTTCAAGCACGCTGTGAGCCAAACTCACCCAGACTGAGTCACCGAACCTCAAGCGTGGCTGGCAGGGACTGCGTGTGCAGCAGTTTTGCAGAAACCTGCTCTTTCCAACCAGTTGGAGTTTGGGTACAGCTAGCAGAAATTTACTTGTCTCACTGGAGGAAAATACCAGTTGACAACTAGTAGCAAAATGAAGATCTGCCTAATGGGGCGCGGGCCTAAAGCTCATTTTTCTGCTCGCAATTTTCTGGAAGCGGCTGAACGTCAGGCAGCAGCAAAGGGAGGTCCCGCCGCGCGTGGAGTTGGGATGCAGACACGTAACAACCTGTATGGTCAGTCCAGTCGGTTACTTTACTTACACTCCCCATTCCCAAGGCACTGCCTTTGGAAGAAAAAAATATGCAGGCTCAGGTTCACAGCTAATAACATCACCTCAACTACACATCAGATGATTTAGGACAACTAAAATGGAGCTACTAACACAGACTATAAGTATTATTAACTTAATTAGTTACCTGACTCTATTTTTTACACATACCAAAAAGTCTTTCTTTAATTCAGCTTTGTTTTACAGTAAAACTTAGTGCCTAGGCATAAACCAGACTCTGCCCAGCAGCAGCCAGCTGCACTTAATCAGGTATTTTGACTGCCATAAACTATTACCATGAACACATAAAAAGCAATGCAAGGCAGAAGAGCATGAAGATTAAGCTAAAAAGGGGGGAAGCCAGATAGTCACCAACAAAGCCTTTAAAAAAGTCACCAGCCAAAGGGTTCTGTAAGAACTTCCCATCACACCAAGCTACAATCCCCGAAACGGTTCATTTTCACATATTGATGTCCAGACGGCCAAACAGGTAACAAGTTGGTCAATTCATTAAAAAAAACATAATTACATTTTCCCTTAGAAAGTAGAATAAGTTCTTATAGATATAGAAGATATTCTCCATATATAATTCTCAAGTTCTGAAAGATGTATGTGTAAGAACATCCATCTCAGGAAAGAAAAGAAAAACCATAGTGCCTACTAGAATAAAGAAAAACATCCTTCAGGACACTCTTTTTGCAATTAGTATCTCAAGGTGTGCTAACAAAGCTAGACACCCCTTTTATATATATATATATATGAATGAATGACAATTATAGAACCCTAAAACTGTAATCACTTATTTTCTTTAGTTTGACACCAAACCAATACAAAAATACAGACCAGAAGGTACAAATAAGACTATGCTGATTTCCCATGGGGGAAAAGAATTTTTTTACCCCCTCCACCCAAAGCACGAGTTTTCCCACACTTTGGAAAATTAAAAACACATGGAAAAAGCAGCGTTGGGTATTGACCTTCAAGAATTTTGTCAGGATTTATTTTCTTGCACTTGAGTGAGGAAGTAGGCCATGCTATAACAGTCTGGAGAACATGTCTTTCTATGCCACCATCACACTTCTGACCATGTCTGATACTACATGGCTTTAGAAAAAGCTGTGAGGTTTCTTCTTTAGGAGGAGAAACCTCAGAATGGATGAGAAAATTACCATGAGGGGACACCTAACCATCCACAGGTGGCTTCTTCTTCAAGAAAGTCCCAAGTCATGCATCCTTCACAAGGCAACCCTGTGTCTTCTCAGCATCAAACATCATCAGATGTCCCCCCAAACTCTTCGCCCAAACTATATCATGCAACAAAAGTCATTGAGCAAAAGTTTTATCAGCAGTATATTAAAGCACTCTCTTGCAAAAGAGAGGGTTATGGCCTGCTTCAACTTCTCTGCAACCTTTTTACACGACCTCATCTCTCCCCGAGTTCCTCTGTGTTTTCAGGTGTTTCATTTTGTTTTGGTTTTTTTCAAATCGATAGAGAAGTCATTCTCCATCTCTCCCCACTTTATTGTCCATTTCCTGACTTCTTCTACCTTCCGAGGGAGGAAATGACCAAACCAAACACAGGCACTCAGTCACAAAAAGTGACCTCACTGTGTATCATGACATTGTCATATTTGATACCTACCACCTCACTTAGATTTCATATATCCTGAGTATTCAGTGCAGTATATGAAATCTAAGATCAGAAGTACTTCTTACATCACTGGAGAAGACGACAACAGCGTTCCCAGATACCTGCTACCCATGACAGCTCATTAATACACAAAAAAAATTCACAGGCACGCTCCAAAGGAAGACTATCAAGTAACAAACAAAAAAGTTGAAATAATCCAGGAAGGAAAAAAAAAAAAATTCATCAAGAGAGGTGTCTGCAACATCACGACCTAACTTCCCATTCCACGCCAGGAATCGCCTCTGAAACTCAGGATATAAGAAATAGCTTATGCGCCCAAAAACCCAATTCTTTCACCTCTATCTGTTGGTCTAATATACCTTTCTCATACCTTCTACCCACCACATCTTTACGACCTCTAACTTAAACAGCTTCTTATTGCTAAGAAAACGGGGAATTCTGCCTCAATGCAAGGCCGCTGGGAATACTGACCACAGTCCTGGGATAGCAGGCTGTTCAAGTAAGGGAAACTGATCCTCTTCAGCTCATCTAGCTTCTCCTTCAGCTTCCTGACTTGACTGTCAGAGCGACTGATCCTCTGCCTCAACAGTTTCAACTCTCCGTTCTTCTTTTCTACCTGCTCACGCAAGCAGCACACCTGACTTTTGCTCTGCCTGGAGGAGAAACAGTACGAGTGGAGGGAATCGATGAGTTTGCAAGCTCCCGAGGCTGACATGATGACCTCATTGATTGACATGGGGTTGGCATCCGTGTCACCCTTCCGCCCCACCACAGCCTCAGCGGCAGGCTGAGGGGTAAGGTCTGCTGGGGACGCCGACAAACCCTGGGAAGGTTTCTGAGGGGTCGCCGTGAGGGATGAAGTAGGGGAGCCCTCCGCTACAGCCTTATCATGTCCCATGAGATGGCTGCTGCAGCTTGGTTCCACGTCTCTCTTTGGCCTTTTCCTTTCTAGCTGCTCTTTTGGGAAAGACGGCCTCTCTCTGGCATGCTTAGAGGAAAAGCTGTAAGAATGCAGGGATCCGATGAACTTGCAAGCACCAGAGGCAGGAGGTGTAAAGTCGTCGACCGAGACGCCGCTTCTGTCTGCCACCCAGCTCCCTGTCCAGGTGGCTTTAGGACAGTCCTCCACAGAAGATCTCTCGGGCTTTTTCTGAGGTCCAGGCTTTGCAACCAAATTATCACCTAACGTCCTTCTCCGAGGGCCGTCCAGCTGACCACGGAGGTTCTCTTCCTCCTTGGACATTGATCCAATTTCTGCTTGCAAAGTCACCTCCTCCATCTCTTCCGCCCCTTGAATCACCATGAAGTCCTGGCCAGAAGACGAGGTCCTCTGAACTACCTCACAGCCTCCTTCCCTTGGGTCTTCTCCATCCTGCTGCGGCACCTTGCTCGCTATTTTTCTTCTGCTTCTGACATAATCCAGGTTGTCGTGTTTTTTCTCTGCAAGCTGGAAGATGGTGGGGACAGCAGTGGGCTTCAGCAACCGGTGCTGGTCTTCCAGCCGCTTCGAAAAACTGTCTTTGGTGAAATGCTCGCTGCAAAGAAACGAATACTTGGTGGGAGTCCAGTTGTCTCTCTGAACAGCTTTTAGCCACTGAATCAGACGCTTTGAATCCTTCAGAGGGAATCTGAAAAACAAACAGATAAAAAAACATTAAAAAATAAGCCGCATTTTGGAAAGCAGAAGGGTTTGCCCTCTTCGGTTTAGGAAATTCTTGTGAAAGCTGTATTTGAACAGGTTACGCTCGCTTGAGGATTCTTTCACTTTGGTCCGAAATGCTCGATATTTGGTCCCGCTGTCAGCGGCCCAATTTCACACACAGCATCGAACTAAAAAGAAAATTCAAAAAAAAGAAAAGCACCGTTTCCCATTTTCCATCAGCAACCCACCCGTCACTCACCGGCTCTCATCTACC
>NW_009650252.1:629219-657629 GCF_000708025.1 Charadrius vociferus
CTTGGGGGGCCCTGAAGGGTCTTGAGGGACCCTGAGGGGCCTTGGGGGGGTCCGGCCGCCTGCCCTGCGGGGGAAGGCGGTGGGTCGGAGCGGCCCAGCGGTGGCTCCGTTACCGCTGGTGTCTGCCGCTGCAAGGCCAGAGCCCCCTCAGCAGGGAGGTGAATCCCTCCTGCCCTTCCCATCCTGGCGTTCACTTAAAAAAGAACCAAACCACCCCAAATGAAAGCTCTTCGGCGTTGTTTGGCAGCATGGCCCGGGCGGGGCTGCCCGGGAAGCGAGGTGGAGGGTGACAGTGGTGGCAGGGCAAGTGTCCCTGTGCTCCGCTCCCCGCTGCGGTGAGGGGTAAGGTGCCCTGACCGCTCGTCGCCTTTACGGTTTGCCATAGAGGAGTTGTTTTCATACAGGGGGAGGAAAGAAAAGAAAAGAGCGTGTTGGCACTTGGCTTGGGACTTGCTTCCTTCCAGCCTTCGTGTAGTAACAGCTTTCATCCACCCGCTGCAGAGATAAGTGTTGTTCCATAATAACAAACGTCTTCCTGTGCCGCGTGGGCTCCTCCTCCATGTATGTGGAGGGAATCTATAGCTCCTGTCCCTCCAGACTGCTGTTTTGTCCTTGGTGCAGACTCTGCCATTGTCAGTGTTGATAGCATCCCGACTTGCTGTGTGGTGCTTCCTTGCATGTCGTTGCATCCAGTCTCTCGCGTCCGCGAACCAAATGCAATCCGGCAAGTGAACTTACACAACCTGAGCCGGGAGATACGTTTGCTTTCCCTTTGCGTAAGCGTTACCAGGCTTATCGAGGGAAGGAAAACCTCACTGTGATAGACAGTGGGGCTGAATCTCTTCTATGCAAAGTGTAGATTGGGTCTCTGGGCTTTGGAGCAATGAGAGCTCAAGCCCCTTGGCGTCCAGCCCTGCTCCTGAGATGGTCAGGGACCTGGTGGGCAGACTTTGAAGTTTGCCCTGGGCCTCCAAGAAAGCAGCACTCTCCAGCTGACTGACTTTCCTCCTTGGCTGTCACTTAACTCCCTGTTGTTGCTTAGATAATCGGGTTTTGTCTTGTTTGAAAGAGCTTAAGGGAAAGAAGAGACTTAATCTTTCTTCTGCAAAGGATAGAAATAAGGGTTCAGGCTGTTCTTCCGTTATCTGTTTTCTAGGCATTTTTTTGTAGCAATGAGCTTTACTAATACAGTAAATTTACCTTCTCATCTTGACTCTCTTTTGAAATATTCTACATACAGTAGCATTCCTCCTTTCTGCTATGCCTTTGTCAGCTGGGGACGGTGATTGTCTTTCCCTTTTCTGATTCTTTTGTGGTGGTATTAATTGGAGACTGAAGGACTTGGCGGAGGGGGGAAAGGTGTCTCAGCCCTTGTGGACACTGCCTGAGGAGAGTTACAGAGTCGGAGAGAGAGGCCTCTCTAGAGACTGAGGGAAGCTCAAGAAGCAATTTGGGAAGTAAGTTTTTGTAAAGCCTGGTTTTCCTTCAGTGGGATGCTCCAAATCTCTGCTTCCGTATTTTGTATAAAAAGTTTTTCAACAAAACATCTAAGCTGTGCAGGCAAACTGTAACCAAGATGATTCATGCTGGAGAGAACATCAGCTGTTTTGCTGGTCAAACCGCAGGGAAAATCACTTGCCATATATCTGTTTGAGTCATCAAAGTTTTGACGTGTTGTTATTTGTTTCCCAAAGTTAGCAGAAAAACAAGTAGCTTTGGTTTTGCTAAAGCAGGTAAAGTTAGTGGCTGTCAAGGACTTAATACTTGCTGTAAGCACCTGACATCACCAGTCAGGGTCTGCTTGCCGATGCCTGGCTGTGCTCCTGTGTTTGATTATGTGAGAGCTTAGTAAGGGTTGTGCTGATGTTTTTAGCTGGGCTTTTCACTGTATGGCTCAAGAATATAAGGAGGCAAGATTTCACCCTCTGCCCTAATTCTATGTATTGAGACAGTTTTCCCTCGTCTCTGTCAAGGTGATGCTATATAGCTGTACAACAACCTTGCGCGTACTCTTGTTTAGTAAACTGATATTGAAAGTCACTGGCAGTACAGGCGCATGCTGTACTCATGCAAGTACCGACCCTCAAGGGTTGATTCCTTGTGCTTCATAGAAGGCAGGCTTTTGTGATGTGGCCTGTTATCTTATAACTGAGTAGATCTGACCACATGCACAGAAGTGGAAAAGAACTCAAACGTTCAGGCTTAATGCTGGTATTTAATGCGGGTTTAGTTTAACGCCTTTACCTAAGTTCTTTAATATAGGTGTTTTCTGTAGTGGCTTTGCCTTTTCCGTCAGGGCTTTCTAGGGAGTGTGTGGGATGAGAAGGTGTTCTGGGACGCTACAGTAGACCCCGTGGAAGGTGTGTCTGTGGGGCAGAGATCCGGCCAACCTCGCATCATTCACAGCATGCCTGAGGGTCCTGGAAAGCGAATCTGCTTTTCTAAGGCTGTGTTTTGCAGGCCTGAAATGCTTGGCTTTTTAATTATAAATCCATTGTGCATGGAAAGAAGTTGAACTTTGTATGTGATGTGTGCTCAGATTTTCTGCAGAGGCTGCTACTCTACTGTCCTGGATGCTCAGAGGTTGGTATTTAAAATAGATTGAGGGCTTCTTGAAGGTGAAGTTTTGGAGTGCTGCCTGAGAAATTTGCTGAGCTTGCCCAACTTGTGCAGCTCTGAAGGGAGCATCTTCAAATAGGATTTCTGCTTGGTTGAATTTCCAGTTCTGTTTCTTTTCAGACCCTTTGCTTCTAGGAGGGAGAGAAAGGCTCCTGTGCAAGTTGTGACACTCTTTGTACCCCTGCCTGAATTGTTTGGATCCCACTGGCTCGTATGTAGCTCATCTGGGTCGTAGTTTTGAAAAAGTGCCAAAGCGTATGAAGGTAGATGTTTGTAAAGGAAACACTTAGTGTCTTCAAGCCTTGTGGAGAGTTTAGTGCTCCCGTTATAAAATTCTAGATACTAACTCGTAGGAATCGCTTGAATTTTCCTCCCTGTGCAGGTGAAACTTTAACTCCTGCCTTTAACGGTTGTGCCTTTTCAGGTGCTGGCAAGTGTTTTTTTCCATAATACCAACGTGCGCACTAATGTCTGACCGCATCTTTCAGATGCATGGCTGGACCTACAGGACCTTTGCACAGAGCCCGGATGTTGGGCATTCGGCTGAAGGACTCTAAGTTTGGGACTCTCCTCTTGAATGTGCAGTGTCATGGCACTTGCTGCGTTCTCTGAATACGCAGCTGGTCCAGCGGGCAGCCTGGGAATCCCTCCCACCTGCTGACCCCTTCCTCTCCTGGCTTTGATTGAAGGGGAAGGACTCCAGCAGATCCTTGCTGTGAAGCTGCCAGTTGCAAATCTTGTGCTTGCGAAGGGCCTGATGCCCTGCAAAAGGTGAAACCGCAGAGGATGCGGCATTTTAGAAGGCAAGGAAGTGTTGCTAGGAAAGAGAAAGAGGGATGGTGGGTAGCTTGATAGTTTCTGTGTAGCATCCTTGTTTCAGCCATTTTATTTAAGCTATTTGAGGCTCCTTTGACAGAGAGCTGGATTCATGGCAAGCTTGAGAACTGACAAAATAAACCACAAAATATGCCTTGGAGCTTTAAAACCTGAGAACTTCAGTTTTTATGTTAAGACCATATCTGGTAACGCACTGAATTAAAAAAATTCCTAATGAATGGTGTCCCTTTGAGCTGTCAGAATAAACCTGTAGTGTCTCATCCCAAAGGGAAACTTCAAAGATTATGGGAGAAAGTAGAAAGTGATGCTTGCTTGAAAACCTCTACGGAAGTCACATTGCTTTCTTTCCTGGGAAGAAATCTCCAACACTGGGCAAGAAACGGGTGAAAGCAAGCCAAGCTATTAAGTAAAGATAGACACAGAGAGCATGGACAGCTGGGGATTCGTAAAGTTTGGCTAGTATATAGTAAAGAAATTCTTAATTTCCCTGCTAAAGTTTGCGAGAGGAAAAGACTGCATTAGTTTGCTGGTACTTTTCTGTGCGAGCGGAATTGCTGTGCTTAGCTTGCTGTTGAGAAGTCACATCATGGGATGGGAATGGGAATGCGTGGCCCACGCTATCCTAGATGTGCCAGAAACAGTCTATAGACTAGTTTACACAAGGAACAGGCTTTAAATCTTTTGGGCTAGGGTTAGGACCACAGTCTAATTCGGAATTTAATTTAGGAGCCTATTTTCATTTCTGTTGCCAGGGCTCCTGCTTAAACAGCAGTTGGTCTTGGTGATGGTGTCTTGCTGCCACTACTTATTTATTTTTCTTTGACATTTGGAATTGGAATTTCAGGTCGGAGAGCCCTGGGGCAGAAGGCTGATGAAGTACCTACAGGAGGCTAAAATGTCTTTACGTAGCTTGTTTGCCCGAGCACAACGTGGAATATCCTAGATGTCTGGAGGGAGGGGGAGCAGAACCTTGTGGTGACTTTCTGGAGCTATCACTGATGCAAATCAACCGAGTTGTTATTTACTGGTGCTCCAGATGATGCTTTGGAAAGCTAAGCAGGGAATGATTGGGAGGAAAGCTCTTCTATGAACGTCTTCTACTTGTGAGAAGGTTGAGGTCTGCTACGTAGGCAGCAGCAGGTGACTCTCTTGGGAAGCAAAAAGTGAGCTGTGCACCGTGGAGGGTGGTGGCTTTGACAGAAAACAGGGCTGAGGAGCTTGTGGTCATTTAGTCCATTGCCCTGTTTTAAACTCGTGTCGTGTTACTGCAGATTTTATTGCATTTGCTGTGAGAGATATTTTCGATAATCGCTTTAATGGTTACAGAAGAGTCTGGCTTGGTTCTGCTTTAAATTTTATAGGACATTTGTTAAAGAATTCACACCTACAAAATTAGATGGTTTGTTTCCAGGGTTCCAAGACCATCTGAAAGTGCCATATTTCCAAATACAGACCTAGTGGAGCACAATTTATCTAACTCTCTCTTTTTTTTTTTTCCTCCCCATCACCTGTGTGTTTTGCACGAAAGCTTAGGCTGCCCTGATCCAAGGGCATCCTGTGCTGCTGAGTTGTTCTGTAGTGGTCGTGTGAGAGGAGGTGGATCTCTAGGCATCGATGGATGCCATGCTGTGAAGGCAGTCAGTAAAATAGACCTAAGGTTTGCCTATCGCCTGTGAACGAGTATATCTCTGCACAGCTCCGTGTTCCTCAGATTTTTAGTGTGACGTCCATAGAGGCAGTGCTGCTTTTTGGGCTGCAGGCTGTTTTCACTGCAGGTGATGACTTCTGCTGGATTCCTTGCCTCTCGAGGAGGGACTGACTTGAGGAGCAAGGTTTAGTTCCCATCTTAATGTGGTCTGTGCTTTTTGTGTTCCAACACCAAATATTATATCATCTGGAAGAAGGATTTTAATCACTTTGCTCACTTGAATAGAGGATCTTGACATTGTTGCTGAGAACTGCTCTAGTGTGCACAATGGTGTCTGTTCTGGGAAGATGAGCGCAGCTGTTGGATGAAGTCCTAGATGTTTTCTTGACCGTTTTCTGCACTGGACAGAACCTGGAGCTGCCCTAACCTGGAAATCTCTCTGCTTTTATGCTTGTGGAGCACCCAGGAGTGAGCCAGGGCTGCGTTGGCTCTCTCTGCCTTCCAGAGCTGGTGGTTGCAGGGGGAGTCGTGCTGTTTCTTGCCAGCTAGAGCCAGGTGCTCTGGGTGTGTAAGGTCCTGGTCCACAGCAGCTCTGATTGCGTAGTTCTGTATGATTTTTAAAACACAAGGAAATGTTATGAAAGGTATGTAATTTCTTCTTTTTCTTTCTAGCTACTCTTACCTATGACACTCTCAGGTTCGAGTATGAAGACTTCCCTGAGACCAAAGAACCCGTTTGGATCCTCGGCCGGAAATACAGTGTTTTTACAGGTATTTTGCATGCACGGTGCAACATGCTCTAATGCTCCAGAGGACTTTGTTAGTATTGCACTTTGTTTTCTGAGCAGCGAGGCAACTGCAGAGTGTGTCTGTTTGCTGGCAGAGCATGCGGGCTCTAAGTGCCGGGCTCCTCTGTCTGGCCATCTCTGTGGGGTCTGAAATATTCTTGTGCAGAAAGTTACCGTTTAGTAGTTATTTGGACTTGTGTCACGGAGCCAGCATGGTTGAGGCAAGGGGATAGCTTGGGGAAAAGGCAAGGAAATTATTTCCTGCTTCATAATTTGACTATGGCCATGGCATCTTCTTTGGGTTGATTGCAGCTATTTCAGGGGAAAAAGGAGGTGTCTTCTGCACTGTGGCACTGTCCTGTTCCTCAGCCAGAATTTGCCTCTCTAGGGACACAGACTGAGGGAGGAGCAGAATGTTGTTTTCATTAGGGAAGGTGGGTGAGGGATGGATCTAGCTGTGTTTGGTGTTATCTTCATGTGTGTGTCTTTTGATGCTAAAAAATTTTCAGAGAAAGAAGAGATCCTGTTGGATGTGACCTCTCGGCTTTGGTTCACCTACAGAAAGAACTTCCCTGCTATCGGTATGTACTGTGGATGAGTCTAAGTCCTGGAAATGATGATAATCCAGTTATGTCTACCTAATAAAACAGTCCCTACAAGCATAACATTAATTCAGTTCTGTTTATAGGAACCTGAAAGGCATTTCATTTAATTGATAGGGTAGAATTTTTGTTTCTCTGATAATAAGAATTCCTCATCCCCTTGGATATGAGGAATAACAGTGATTTTTAAAAAGGACACAAGAATGAGTTTGGGAAGCCTACCTAGAAATATCGTTTCTTTGAGCAACATGAGAAGATTTTTGTACTTCGTGTTCATTAGACTTACGTAGGACTTAATGTGAAATATTATTTAATGATTGTCTTGGACTTGAAGTGGATTAAAGACATGAAAACTAGAGCTATGATGCAGAAATTACTGCCTTTGTGCGTCTGCTCTGGACTATGTGGGGGGGTTTGTTTGTTTGTTTGTGTGGAGGTTTTTTTAAATGCCTGAAGTGGCTGTTACACACAGGAACAGTAGTAATATGGGAAACATTTCCCCATGAACTCAAAGGAGGATGACTTCGTTCCTTAGTTCCTATTCTTTGTGGTCTCTTCAGTGGTGTGGTTTTTGTGTACTGGCTGGAAGGGATATTGGAAGAGATCTGAGAACAGGTGAATGGGATTCTAAGTCCGACCTGTGTCCTCACTGTCAGCGTTGTCCCCAGCAGTTGATGGGGAAAATGGCTCCAATTTGGAAAAGACTTCTTGGTAGCTGGTCCTTCTGGCTTGTTCTGTTCTTTCCCTACTGGGAAAGCCTTTGCCTAACAAGCTATGAGACATCTTTGATGCAGTTTAATCCCTTTAAATTCACGTTTGTGAGCCATAGTTAAACATTTTGGAAATTGAAGGGTTAGCATGTGTTTAACAATGGCTCACAAACATGATTGGGGTTTCTGTGTGAGTTATTAGAGGGCGGGGGACGGGAAGAAATACCATTTTCTGAGTCATTTCCCATTTACAGTATAGATGAGGTTTGCACGTCATACAGTAAACCTTTTCCTTTTGCAGTCTTTCTTCTCCCAGTCATCCCTTTTATTGTTGGCCACTTCTCTCTGTGCTCGCCCACTTAAATATTGTAAGCTCTTCAGAGGGTAAGGGGAATGTCTTATGCTAATTTCGTCAAGCATTATCAATTTTGGATGTTGTATATGTTATAAATTGCTGGCCAAATTATAGAAGGTAGCTGTTGATCATCCAGAAGTTGATTGAATAGTTCTCTTGGGTGTTTTTTCTCCCTGTGCTTTTCATGCATAGTAGTTGCGTGGGATGGAAAGGAAAAAGCAGCACGACAAAGAACCTACTTCTACCAGCTGTGCAAAGGTGCAGCTGACTGCGTGCTTGTAAGACTGCTCACTGCTATGGTTGGTCACACTAAACATTTTATCTATCATAGAATCATAGAATAGTTAAGGTTGGAGAGGACCTTGAAGATCATAGAGTTCCAACCCCCTGCCATAGACAGGGACACCTCCCACCAGTCCAGGTTGCCCAAGGCCACGTCCAGCCTGGCCTTGAACACCTCCAGGGATGGGGCCTCAACAACCTCTCTGGGCAACCTGTTCCAGTGCCTTACCACCCTCACAGTGAAAAATTTTTTCCTAATGTTTAATCTAAACCTGCCCTCTTCCCATTTAAAGCCCTTTCCCCTCGTCCTATCACTATATGCCCTAGTAAAAAGTCCCTCCCCAGCTCTCCTGTAGGCCCTTTAGGCACTGGAAGGCCGCAATAAGATCTCCCGAGAGCCTTTTCTTCTCCAGGCTGAACAGCCCCAACTCTCTCAGCCTCTCCTCATAGGAGATGCGCTCCAGCCCTCGGATCATCCTCGCGGCCTCCTCTGGACACTCTCCAACAGGTCCATGTCCTTCTTATGTTGAGGACTCCAGAGCTGGATGCAGTACTCCAGGAGGGGTCTCACGAGAGTAGAGGAGATGGGCAGAATCACCTCCCTTGACCTGCTGGCCACACTTCTTTTGATGCAGCCCAGGATGCGCTTTGCCTACTGGGCTGCAGTCACACATTGCTGGGTCATGTTGAGCTTCTGGTCAATCAGCACACCCAGGTCCTTCTCCTCAGGGCTGCTCTCCAGCCATTCACCGCCCAGCCTGTATTTGTGCTTGGGATTGTCCCGACCCAGATGCATGACCCCAGACCTCGACCTTGCACTTGGCCTTGTTGAACTGCATGAGGGTGGCATGGGCCCACCTCTCCAGCCTGTCCAGTCCCAGCATCCCTCCCCTCCAGCGTGTCCACCTCGCCAAACAGCTTGGTGTCATCGGCAAACTCGCTGAGGGTGCACTCGACCCCACTGTCCGTGTCACCGACAAAGATGTTGAACAGTACAGGTCCCAGTACTGACCAGTACTATGAAGCTTGCAATAATACCCAGAGCTTCAGTGCAGGAGTAGCAGTTTCCTTTTGAAGTTCTGTCAGGGAAATACTTCCAGCCTTGAGGCCTTTGTCTCAGACTTTCCAGCGTGAGCTAATATCCAGCTTATTCTCCAGTATTATGTAGGATGTGGTTTTTTTCGTTGCTGGGGTGGGGTTTTTTGGCTGCTGGGATTTTTTTTTTTTGGCCTATGTTGTTCACTTTGGAATCTCGTCCAGCCATAGCTGCTTATGATGTGGGAATTCCTTGGAACTGATTTGTTTTGCATGATGAGTTGCCTTCTCAAGGTGAGGATTACAAGACATCACCTGTAACAAGCACCTCTGTGCAGAGATGTGTCTCTGAATTGGGCTGGAAGTCTGCAGCTAGGCTCAAGGGCTGTTGCGCTCCTGAGAAATTCAGCTCAATTTCTAGTTGAGTCGTTTGGATTTCCGTTTGAAGGGGTTTTTTTTCCCCCTTTCAGTTAGCGTTAAAGGGTTTTGTTTGATTGTTTGTTTTTAAGGGATGCCATTCAATTACTCACTGATAACTACATTTTTGTTTCTCAGCCTTGGGTATGTGAGCTGAAGTAGTCCTTATTCCCTGCTTGATTTCTTGGGTGAACCTGCTGCCTGTGCAGGCTTTCAATGCTTTCGTTTCTTCTCCCTCTTGGCACTGCTTTACTCTTCATTACATATTTATTTTCTGTCCTCGTTTACAGGAGGAACCGGTCCCACATCTGATACTGGCTGGGGCTGTATGTTGCGGTGTGGCCAGATGATCTTTGCTCAGGCCTTGGTCTGCAGGCATTTGGGAAGAGGTAAACCAGTGCACAGCCCATACTGACTTCCAGGGCCATGTGCTCCCACAAGCACAGGACTTGTAAGGACAGCAGATAACAAGGGCACAGCTGGGAATTGCTGAGGGCTCTATGCCTTTTTCTTCAGTCTTCTCAAGTTCAGGGCTGCTGAAAGAAATGTCTACTGGAAACCTTCCAGTGGATTTTTCCCTGCTGTCTACAACTTTACATAAATACAGTTGTCCAAGCCTTAAAACAAAGCAGAACCCTGTAACATGCTAGTTAAATCCACTGCAGCCAAGCACGTACTAGATTTTTGTTGAAGGGGTTTTTATATAGCTGAAGTTTAAAACAACTTAGTAGATTGATTCTCATTTATAGTTCAGTTTTGACACAAAGCCCTCACTTTCTGAGAGTAGTTTCCTCTCACTGAATACTTCTCTTGTGCTTGGCCCATGCTGGGTTTGTAAGCAGCTATACTGGAGTGTTTTTTGACGGTGGTTGATGGCCTTTGAATTTGTGGAAGGTGATTTTTGTAGTGAGGTTGTTAAAAGGAAGAGCTGCTGCCTGAGCATTTGCACACCATTCAAGGAGTCGCACGCACATCCCCTGAGTCTCTAAGTGCTCAGACCAGGGTCCCTTCGCAGTGGGTGACTCCAGCGAGCTGACGGGTGCCCCTTCTGACTCCTTACACACACTTACTCTTGGGTGCACTCCTTCCTTCTCCAGGCTCGACCCTAAGTTTCCCGCAGTAGAGTCTCAGGCATCAGATTTTATAAAAATAAGTAATTTAATTGAAAGGTACAGCAGCAAGGTCAGCCTGGGCTGGGTATTTTCAAAAAGGGGAGGATCTCAAACAAAGAAATCCCTGGGCAATTACACCCTTGCGATCTTTATGCCTGCCCCTCACGCGCTGTTCAAGCGTCTGTTAGTCCAATTTGGTCTGGGGTCTTCTAACACCTTGTTGGATTCTTTTTCTGTGTCCAGGGGGGCTGTTGACTGCTCTTACCTTGTCGATTTGCCTTCTCTGCTGGCTGTTGTGGCCTCTTTATCTGCCAGTTTATGCTTCTTGTGTACCTGCGCTCGCTGGCAGAACATGGGGAACTAACAAGTCCCAGACTTAGGGAAAACAATACCAAAACATCAGTGTGTTATTGACATGTTTCTTACACTAAAAGACTAAACACAGCACTGTACGGGCTGCTAGGAGAATTACTATGAAAATTAACTCTGTTGCGGCCTAAAGGCTTCAGCAAATCTAGCTGCTCATGCTAAGTAAAGCTAAGCAAACAGCATAAATCACATCATATTATAACCCCAAGAAATTTATTCTAATTAAAACTTAGTTATTTAAACTAAACAAATAGTATCTCAACAGAGGTCACGTGTTTTTCCCCAGAATATGTAGCTCACGCCTGTCAATGAGAAATTGTAATGCTATTTCCCATCTGTGGGCTAGAGGTACAATTTGTGTTTTCTGATTTTTTGTTTGTTTGTTTGTTTGTTTATTTGCTTTTCTGTGGATGATAGTCCTTTACCCCAGCTGTGAGAATGCTTACTGTTCTTTTAAACTTAATCCTTTAGTGTTGGGAATGCCTCCCATGCCTAGTAATAAGATAGCGACAAGAAAATCAGGTCAGTTGATTGACGCACAGGGAAGAGAATTGTAGCTTGCAGCCTCTAGTTGCTAATATTGTGTTTTGTTTCATATATCCCCCTTCTCTGCCTTAGACTGGAGGTGGATAAAAGGGAAGAGGCAGATGGATAATTACTTCAATGTTCTTAATGCCTTCATTGACAAAAAAGACAGCTACTACTCCATTCACCAGATAGGTAAGAGTCTGGGTGCTGGAGAGCGTGGAGATATTCAGTCTGGATTTCCCATGAGTTTAGAACATCAATGTGTCTTTGTTTTACTAGCTTGGCCAAAAAAATCCCCAACCCAATGAGCAGGTCAGGTAGTACATGATACTATGCTGCTTGTTTTCTGACGTGATGTAAAACTACCACTCTTTATTATGCATTATGATGTTTTTTTCTTCTTCATTCCATTAAGACCAACAGGCTTTAGGTTATATTCAGCATCACTTTCCGTATCCTAGCTAGCTAAGGTGAGAGGAACGCGTGTGACTGCTGTTCTCACTAGGACGTTGTGATACGAGAAGATGATTGAGCAAAGAAATTCTCCGAAGTAGCAAATTGGGCTAAGGGAAGGATCTCACTGTGATATAAACTTCCCTGGCAAATAAAAGAGAAGCAGCCTGTTCCACTTTTTCTTTTAGGGTGTTAAGGCACCTATAGCTTCAGTGAACAGAACTGCAAGTTACAGGGGTGGTCCTGGTAATCAAACACTCTAAGTAAAATTTCTTCTGAGGTAACATTCATAGAGTCACAGAATGGTTTGGGTTGGAAGAGACTTTGAAGATCAAAGGTTGCTCCAAGCCCCATCCAACCTGGCCTTGAACACCTCCAGGGATGGGGCAGCCACAGCTTCTCTGGGCAATTGCCTTTTGAACTTCTGTGTTATTGCCTTTTGGGGAAAGGATTTGCTTGACAGTCCTGGAGGATATGCTTCTCTCTCCCATCTACACTAAGATACCTCATGAAAGGGTAGATTCTGCTGACTCAAAAATGTTTCCAAGTGCGATTTCTTCCCTATTAAATACAAACTCTGATTAGGAAGGGACACAGTGTAGATGAAATTATTTGCTAAATTGTTTTGGGTTTTTTTCCTGTGATGCAGCCCAGATGGGAGTTGGAGAGGGAAAATCCATAGGTCAGTGGTATGGACCAAACACAGTCGCACAAGTGCTCAAGTAAGTGCTGCGTTTTTCCTTTATGTCTTTCGAACCACGTGATGGGGTGATTTGGTTCGTAGTGCCTCTTAGCTTACAGGTTTCTGCCTGTGCTTCTTGACTGAAGCACAACTTTATGTTTTCATGCTGTTAGCAGGCAACTTGCTTGAGTTTATCAACCTGCTTGGGCAGCAACTTGAAAGGAGCCCTTCTGTCATTCAGGCGCTGACAGGAGGTGAGAGAAAACAGGTTTTAAGTTGAGGACAACCCCCAAAAATCTCTCTCCATGTCCTGCAAGTAATGTGCTTGCCACTAGAACTGAGTGCAATGCTCTGCAGCAGATGGGAAGCAAGGGCCAGAGTAGATGATCGTTGCTGTCGTTTGGATCTCTGTTAGCATCCAAGTCATCTCTGCTGACCTGACAACAGCGTCACTGTTATCAAAAAGCTGCCAGTGAGCCATCAAGTCACTAATGCATTAGCATGAAAGCATTCATATTTGTTGCCTGTGTTCCATGGTGACAGGCAGAGGTTCAGAGCAGTGCTGGAGCACGGTCTGCCTTTAATAACTGCGACACACCGTGTTCTGAGAAACGGTCTCCCTCCTGTCATCATTCTTTCCTCACTTTGATTAGGTGAGCAAGGAGCTCCCTAGGATAGCCTAGCATTGCCTAAAAGCAGCTTTCCCAAGTCGTACCGTATGCTGAATTAGTCCAGGATCTGATGTGGGTGATCAGGAGATGGTGGAGGGAAAGTGATTTTTTTTTTTTTTTTCACTTATTATTTATTTTTTATGCTGTGTCACTTTCTGGTAACCAGCAGCTATGGGATTTGAGTTGGAGATTGTATCAGGGCTCTTGTACTTAGTAGCTGCTGAGGGACAAATTCCCAGGTGTGGTGCCATTTGCAATCTTGTTTACTCTTCTGGCCATAATAACTAGTGGCAACAGAGTCTACAACTCTGATACTTGTATAAAAACATACCATACAGAGTAACTGATGAAAGCCAATCTCTCCTAATACCATTTCTCCTCTTTGGTAGACCACCATCTTAGTCTTGTAATTGTAACTAATCCTTGCTTTTTTTTTTTTAATTTTCCAATAGAAAACTTGCAACTTTTGATACATGGAGTTCACTGGCAGTCCATATAGCCATGGACAACACAGTAGTGATGGAAGAAATCCGTAAGTATCACATGGTGGTAGAATGTGGCTTATCCTCTGGCAGCAAGAAGCCAGAAAAAAACTGGAGAGTGTATACTAGTACAACACAACAAGCATGGAGTAAATGTTCTGTCTCAAAGCTGTGGCCAAGAGTGCTAAAACCAGATGGGAATTGCTGTTCTAGAGCAAGGAAGTCCCTTGTTTGACTCTTGCTTCATCTAATAAAGCCTCTGACTTTGTGGCCTCTGGATCTGGAGAGGTGGTCTGCTGACCTTCAGAGGGTAGGTAGGAGCTGCTTGGAAGGTAGTGTCAAACTTACTTATGGCCACAGGTAGCAAGCAGTAAATGACTGCTTCCTCTCTCATATAATGGGGTAGGAGTGTCTCTGCTATTAGGCAGAGTAAGAAAACTAGAACAGATTGCTGAAGAGGAAAATGAACAAAATTGGCAGGGAGGGCAGAGAGGAGAAGGGAATCTCTCTGGAGTAGATATTTCATCTTTTAAGGAGTGCTCACTGGTTGTTTCTTTTTTTTTTTTTTTCTTTTCTTTCTGTTTTTTTGGTGCATCCTGACCATAGGATGGCTCTGGAGGCCGAGCAGCTGTGCAGTGTGTTCATCCCTAGCATGCTTGCTCAGGCTGCAGAAACCAAAGCTGAATGCATGCGTTGCCAGTTGCTGCAGTCCTGCATGGTCCCGGCCACACAAGCCTTCCCCTTGCTTTACACTAACTCGTGAGGCAGTGCGCTTACGCAGCACAAACCCACGCAACGGTTTCTGCCTGGTTAGCGTTCTGAAATGGCATGTAGAACAGTCCAGTCAGCGCTGGTTACAGGTGAGATCGTAGCAGGCATCATTTAGGCTGGCTTTGGCTGCCACGGAGCCAAAATCAATTAACAGGCCGTTTGTCCCTGGAATGCAGGACAGTCACTTTACAAAGTCACGTCTGTTATCCGGTAGTCTCAATTGCAAGGCCAAGAAGGGTAGGATTTGATTGAGAAGTGCCTGTTTAACCTTACGTACACATAGTCCTGTGAAGGTGTGTGCTGATGCCCTTAGCTTCAACAAGGGCCAGCGTGAAGACAGAAACTGGATTTATTTTTCATCTTTAGCCTGAAAACATTCTTTCTAGAACTGAAGCATGCTGGCTGCAAGGCTTGGATATGTTGCAGGCTCTGGTCTGTGTGGCTTGTGTTCGGCACTGACACCGCTTTGAGTAATGTGTCCATACAGCTTGTAAGGTGTGTGTTGGGGGTGTTTGTTTATTTTCCTCAAATGTGAATCGTGGTGTACCTGTTCAGGGCCTGAAAGTCACTGTACGAGTGGGTCACGTGTGTCTTATGTCTGTAGGTATGTGTTATATATCTTGTGCCCTGAACACCTGTCGATAGTGAAGCATTCAGAAGTTAATGCTGTTTCACACATCTGTTAAGTTCGGTCACTAATGCTGTTCAGCGTAAGGTGTGTAGGAAATATGTTTTTCTACAGCAGTGAAGAAAACATCCATCTTTATCCCTTCTGAGTCAGGCTGTTGTATGAGAAAGGGGCTCTTAGTTGTGTGTTGGAGAACCCTGTGCCTCAGAAAGGTGGTGAGAAACCAAGACAGTAAAGCCAGTACCTGACAGCAGCTGCAGCAGGAGAGATGTGTCAAATGTGTTGGAATATGTTTGCAGTAAATGGTTCGTATCCAGCTGGGAAGCTTTAGGCAGATTCCACTGTGCTGTGGCACCATAGTGTTGCCAAGCCTGCCAAAGAAGACGGGCGACTTTAGTCTCTGCCGAGCTCCCTGCTGCTTAGACAGGAGTTTAAATATGTTCGTATCACAGCGCGGGGTTGCCAGTTATTTGCCTGATGAGGAAACCTACAGTGACACCCCAGGCAGCAACAGCCCTGGCTTGGCAGCTGATTTCAGATCATCAGAACAGGCAGGCAACTGCCAATGAAAAAAAAACATGATCTTTATTGTTTTAACAGGATAAATCACTATGAATAACGACTTTCCGTTTTCTCAAGATGTCTGGTCACTATAATACGTCTGTGCATGAGAGATGAGCACCTACACCTTCTCCCTCCTCGGGTGGATGGTATAGGGATCACCTGCAAACGCTTCAGTGCAGGTTGTCTCTCATACTGAGGCATTAGATCAAAGTGCTGTTTCTTCTGCTTTGGGTGTAATGTTCTCTGCGTTCAGCTGGGTTCGAAGCTCTCAGCGAGCAAACACCCTGCTGAAATTGCTGGTGATGAAGGTGTTTATTTACATTGTGTCCTACCTGCTGCAGTGTCCTGGCATTCAGCTTAGGCCAGGAATAAATTAAAAGAGCCTCTGGCATTTTGTCTAATTGCCTTGGCTTCGTGATTAAAGTGTTGTGGGTTTCTTTGGGGTTTGGGTTTTTTTTTCTTCCCACACCCAGCCAGTAATGAAATTAGCCAGTGAGACAGGTAGGCTTGGAGATGTTTCTGTGCCAGAATTTACATAATCTGGTTGCATTACAGCCTGGCTGTGTGTTTGTCAAGCCTGTAGAATGAGGATCCACAGCGCGTATATCCTGCATACGCCCCAAGGAGTTTTACTGCCCCATACCTTACAGCAAAGCTCAGGCTGAAATTGCAGAGCGTAACGATCACCCTGCATTAGGTCTGTAAAGTAGCTTCTGAATGTTCCCTGATAAAATTTGTGAAAGCTTTAGTGAACTTTAAGTCAATTACAACTCTAGACAGACACCAAGTTTGTATCTTGTTACAGTGCTAATTATGGGTGAATATTTCCTGTGCTAAGCCATAACGCTTTCCTCATTCAGTTCAGCTGTCTTCATATCCTCCATCAACTCCTCTGGAGTTGAACACTCCAAATTTTTCTCTTTCTGCCTACACGCTGTGTGAATTCCAGACTCTTGCCTGACCTCCTAATCAGCTCGTTTGACCTTGTTGGCGTAGGTTGTTGCTTAGCTTCTCACCTGCTGGAAGAATTTGCTTTTTAACAGCCCACCAGATGGTGGCTGTGAGTACAGCGTGCTTTGGCATAATCTTGATGTAAGCTTAGATGAAATGCTGAGCCCTACCAGAATCCCTGCAGGGAGTACATACATCGCACCATCCCAGCACTGGACCTTGTTAAGATTATTGGGGGTTTTTTAAAGTGTTGTAGTCATTTAGTAAATAGCAATTTTGATCAGAGCTGGAATAGAGTTACTCAAGGTCAAGAAGGTTATTTCTGATGCTTTCTGCTCATGTTCCCTTTCTGTAGGGCGGTTGTGCCAGTCCAACTTCCCGTGTGCTGGAGCTGCAGCATGCCCTGCTGTGGAGGCAGACGTACTCTGTAACGGGTACCCAGAGGAAGCGGGGGTTAGAGATAGGCTCTCACTGTGGAAACCATTGGTGCTGCTGATACCTCTCCGCCTTGGGCTCACAGAGATCAATGAAGCCTATATTGAAACACTAAAGGTAGGGGACCTGGAGCTCAATTCTTGGTGTTCTGATGCTTAAGGACCCTGTTGTGAATTAAGTAATTTCTGGAATTTGATTTTGGGGTGAAAATACTCAGAAATAATTCTCCTTTTTTCAAAAGAAGAATGTGTTTAGAGACAATCCTCGTCAGAGGGCAGGATACAGGTTCTTGCAGGCTTTAGTCAGGAAAATGTGGGGGGCTTTTAGGGGGTTGTGATTTTTGGTGTTTGGGGTTGTTTGTTTGGGGTTTTTTTAAGAATCTTACTTCACAACTTAATCTCAGTCCCTCTTTGCGTTCAGATGGTACGACCCTGCTGAAGCATTCGTTTAGCACAGCTGTGCTGTGCTTGGGGGCAACACAAGCATTAATGAATGTAGTGTTGCAAACTCCCTGCGGCTCTGATGCTGGAGCTTGTGCTGCAGACTCAGGCTAGAATTCGGCTGAGGGTTGCAGTGTGGAGTATCAGGAGGCTGCAGAATTTAGGGTGTGCAGAGTACACGCACCAGAGGAGGGTGCACATTGTCTTCCTGCACTAAAGCTAGCAAGCTCTGAGCTGCTGTAAGAGAGCTCCAAATTCACACGAAGTTATTTGCCCATAACTCAGTAGATGGTGCCTGGATACTCCAGATGGATAAGGAACTTGTTTCCTGAATGATCGTTCCCTCCCGAGAACACTGTTGCAACCTGATGATGGCTCCAGGGTGCCGCTGACTGCTCTGCCGCTGACTGCAGCAGAGCCAGGACTTGCCTGGACTGAGCCCTGGAGTAGTGCTGCCTCTTCTATTTGGTCCATCTGTCTGTTCCTGTCAGCAGTTAAAGGTGGTTTTGAGCTGCTTCTGTGTTACTTGAAAGCCCTGTGTTGCAGCCTTCAGCCTTCCTGGTGGAGCTTCTCTCCAGAAATGGCTGTTTCTGCTGGTTTTCATTGTCCCTGTCTTTCTTTCCCACTGCATTTTTGGATGTTTGCCTTTGTTGCCACCTGCTGTCTCACTGTCTGTCAGCTGTGTGTTTTCTGTATTGCTTTTCCAGCACTGCTTCATGATGCCCCAGTCCCTGGGAGTGATCGGAGGGAAACCAAACAGTGCTCACTACTTCATTGGCTATGTAGGTGAGTGCCCAGAGTACTGCAAAGACTTTCCAAGCATCTCCCCCCAGCTAAAAAATGCTTGTGGGAGCGATACAGCTCTCCTGCTTGGTCTGTGGTGCATGCTGCAGGGTTCCTCTTTCCTGCTGGGAAGCGTGAAAGGCTGCTGTGGACTGAACATCTTTGTGAGGACCCGAGTGCTATAGCTTTGAATGCTGGCCGTAGTACAGGCTGTAAACTTCCACTGCGTAACACTAAATCCTGTCTCAAAAGAGGTGTGCATAGAGGCCTCTTCCTAGGTTCAGAGCTCGCCTCCCTTCAGGGGCTTGGCTGGATTTAACTGTCCTTTAGTTGTCCCCTTCCTGAAACTCTACAAAGTGTTGTCCATTTACTCTCCTCCTTCCCTCTGATTTTTTTCTCTCTGTCCGAGACCTCAATCTGGTTGTGCTTTGGATTTCTGGGACCGACTTGAACTTACACAGGACCCTGGAAGGCATGGGCAGGAACAATATCAAATAGTGCCCGTGCCTCGAGCCCAGGTGGTTGCTGTGGAGCGGGCACCGTGGTTCTGCTGGCAGCTGGCTCTTTGCCTGGATGAGAAGCATTTGGGGAAGTGGCTGAAAACAAGTTGTCCGTAGGACGTGGGGTTCCTCTGTGGGGTTACAAGAGCTGGCTCTGTCATCGCTCTTCCTCCTCTTTGTATCTCACCCTTTGCTTCTCAGAAGACCAGCTTTTTGGAACAGTTCTTCCTGTTCATGTCTCCTTGCCTGTCTGTCCAGGTGAGGAACTCATTTACCTGGATCCCCACACTACGCAACCTGCAGTGGAGCCCAACGACAGCGGCTGTCTCCCTGATGAAAGCTTCCACTGCCAGCACCCTCCCTGCAGAATGAGCATTGCCGAGCTCGACCCCTCCATTGCAGTGGTGCGTTCCTGATGC
The DNA here is from genome assembly GCF_000708025.1 of Charadrius vociferus. Lineage (NCBI taxonomy): Eukaryota > Metazoa > Chordata > Aves > Charadriiformes > Charadriidae > Charadrius > Charadrius vociferus. The sequence continues at coordinate 648,301 of NW_009650252.1, forward strand.
TTATTTCCGATCGCCTGGAGGAGCAGTGGTGGGGTCTCTCTGTTTCACAGCTGTCCCTTTCCCCAGGGAACTGGCAAGGGCAGTGGTGATGGATTAGGTAATCTCCAGGCATGCTGTGCTCTGGGCAAGCACTGCCGTGGGTTTCGGTAACGTTGGTACAGAAGCTCCCCATGCAGGAAGTGGTTTGGTACAGGGAATTCCCCTTTGCATGGCAATTAAATGCCATTCTTCATGGGGCAGTATTCCTCTCTTAGGCTTAGTTCGAGCTTTGATTCCTGCCTTTTGATGGGCAGATCTGAATCCATTCCCAAGTCCAGATTATGATTCGGTGTGTCTTTTTGTTTTGTTGAACGTGAGATGCCTGCCCTTTGTTCCCACGTGGGTTGTTGCTGCCCAGTTTTTCTTCTGCAGTAGAGCAGCCCTCTACATCGATGCTTCCGGTGCTGGGATAGTCTGGTCACATCAAGTGTAGGAGGAGCATTCAGTTTAACGGGGCAGTGTAAGCCACAGTTTAAAAGTGAAGCAGTGAGGTGGTGTAACTTCTCACAGTCCTGGTCCAGTTGTTTGGCATTAATACAAGGCCTTAAGACTGAAATGATCAATCTACAATATATAAAAATAAATTCTTTTTTTTCAGGGCTTTTTCTGCAACACAGAGGAGGACTTTAACGATTGGTGCCAGCAAATCAAAAAGGTTTGTGTTCATATCACCAGGAAAGGAATATAAGGGATTGTCTTGTTTCAAACTACTGCGCAGCGAGCATGTTCTCTGCAGCGTGATCCCATTTTAAAGCATATGAAAATAGTTTATTAAAATACCAAAAAGAGCATAGCTCTGAAATTCTGCTGATGATGCAAGTCAAAGGTTTGAGAAACATTTTGTCAGCTGCAACGAAGTCTCAACAGATCATTATTGCCCCTTAAAGAACCAGAGCACCGTGAGTACAGAGTTGGTTCTCACAGCTCTCACTCTTGCTCCACAGCTGTCCCTGGTAAGAGGAGCGCTGCCAATGTTCGAACTGGTCGAACGCCAGCCATCGCATTTCTCCAACCCTGACGTCCTGAATCTTACACCAGGTGAGGCCACGCAGGGAGGCAGAGCCAAGGGTGAACTGGGCCCTTTGGTTTTTTGCAAATTGTGCAGAATTGCCTGGTGGCTTCCAGTTATGTTCCTCTTCTGCCTGGAGTTTGATCTGGAACTCTTAAGTCAATTAATCTAGTTCTTTGGCTTTTGACTAGCTGTTTGCAGATCCCACAGTGTCTGAGGATGATTTTTACAATGAGTCTGTGAGTGGTGATGGTGACTGAGGGGAAGAAAAAACAAGTTCATAGGCTATCACAGCAATGTGAATCTATGGTTTGTAAAGGGATGCTTGGAGGAATCAAAAGGGTCCATCGCAAAAGGCTGAAAACTGAGTTTCTAGGTAATGAAAATGGTGAAAGACAGGGCTGGTCAAACTTAGTTCCAGTGTAAGGCACCCCTTCCCTGAGCGTGTGCTGCTACCAGTGCAGAAAGGAACAAGTGCTGGGCGGTATCTTGGCTGTCAGCCTCTGCTTATCATGTTAATAACATGCACAAACGTTGCAGGAGATAAAGAGCGATTGACAGCTTCTGCCAAGAGGAGTGAGTATGCATGGACAAACTTACTCTGTCACCAGGCATTGGACTGTGTCCTGTCACTTGCCTCCTGCACCCTGTGCTTCCTTGCTATCTCTCTCTCTCTCCCTTAACGTGGACTTTCAAAGCCTTCCTTATCTCACTGTCCTTTTCTATAAGAATGCTTGATTCCCTTAAACTGTCAGTCGATCTTTGCCTCTATTAAATTGTCTCTAATTGCTGCCTTTCTTACTCTTAAAAAAACGTTTTTGTAATGGGCTACTTGTCCTCCTCCCTCTTCCCTAGAGCCTCTCCCATCTCCTATGGCCGTTCTGTTTCTCTTACGGTCCTACCCGTCACTAGAAGGATTAATCGTACTCTCATCAATGTCCAGCCCCTTGTTTTTATTTTCCCCAGGCAGTTGGGTTCCCTGCTGCATTACTGAAGGTGAAGGGGGCTGCTCCTCTGGAAGTTGTGCTGCCAGGACCCACAGGCACTGCAGTTTGCTCAAGAACAGTGACACTAAACGTTCGCATATGCTACTGTGGCATTAAAACTTGACACAAACTGTTCAGGGGGGTCTGCAGGCTTGTGTCCATGTGCTCCTCCTCTGTCCCCAGCCATCAATTATTGCTGTTTAGCTGTTGGCTGGCTGTTCTGCCAAGTCCAGCACGTGCTTTCTTGAAGCCTGAGTTAATACAGATTTCTCCTTTACTTCCCCCATTTACCCATATGTTCTCACCTGAACTTCCCCTATGGTAAAGCTACTTTGTCTTTAGGTGTGTGCTCGCTCCTCACCATAGAGTTGGAAGGGTGGATGGGAGGGATCATGTCCTTTCCTCACAAATGGACTGTACTAATTGCTTTTGGGCATGTAAAAATCATAGATGTGTAATTACATTCCCCAGTAGCTGAATCAAAGGCAACTATAGCACAAAACAAGTCTAATACACTGGGGGTGGGTGAAGTGTTCCTGGCCTTAACTGGGCCAGAAATCTTCATGGATATTAGTCCAGACTTGGGTCCATTCTCCTATTTTAAGCCTCTTGAGAGCAGAACTGTTTTCTGCTAATACAGAGCTGCCGCACAGGAAGGTTGTACAAAACAGAGCACAGAGTTGCTCTGCACCGGGGCTGTGTTCAGGGTCTGTGAAAGGTGGTGCACCTTCTGCGCGCCATATAATTCTCTCCAGCACATTTTCCATCCTCCTGCTGTGTGCTATGTCTCATCCCTCCTCAGAGCCTTCACTCAGGCATGTCACGGAGTCTCTTGGAAATCGCGGGCCCATGACACTCAAATCCTGCTGCCCTCCAGCTGCTGGTCTCACTGACGTGGAGCAGTCAGTGCGCCCCACGGAGGTAGTGCTTTCTTTTTCTCTTGCAGACTCCTCCGACGCAGACAGATTGGAAAGGTTCTTTGACTCAGAAGATGAAGACTTCGAAATCCTATCCCTTTGAAAACAAATAAGAAACTGACTCTGCAAATTTGTGTTATGTGTGGGGAGAAGGGGGGGGAGGGAAGCTCCTTCGAGAGCCTGGGGCTACCGGTTTTCATAGGTGCTTGCTGCCATCCCCGCCTCTTGTCCATCCTGGCATTCTGTGCAGCCTCTGAGCGGAGCGTGCATTGTCTGCGGTGGGATGAAGAACCAAGTGGGTGTTACAGCCTTACTGGCTGGCAGTTGGAATTTCTCAGCAGAAAACAGTCGCTGGAAGTGGTGCTTAGGAGTTCAAAGCCTATCTGGTACATCAGCAGGTCAGTTGGCCTTCCGGGGGAGGCATAGAAATCGTTAGAGCGCTCAATCCTTACCTGAGGAGTCCCCTCTGAAGCTTAAATAGAGCCACCCGTCATTTAGCAGGTGCAATGTACAGTTAATTCCTTTAGCAGCTTCTCTTCTCACTGGCCAACTTGGACTGCAGCTCACAACGCAAATGAACAGCAGACGAGACAGCTGTGAAGCCCCGGGAGCGCAGGTGGCCGGGCTTCCTACAGTACAACTCCTGTTCATGCTTTGCAGGACGCAGCGCGTCCCGGCAGGTGTAGTACGCCTCTCCTGCTCACATCCTACGAAAAGGAAGTTGAGGGAACTTAGAAGTGACTGGCAATTCATTCAATAAATGAAAGGCTGGTGGGGAAAGCGGCGCAACCCCATGCTGCTGGGGAGGAACATCTCAATCTCGGTTTACGTAACAGCAGAAGGAACGGAAGGAGAATAGAAAATGTGTATGTTGTTGCTCGGTGAGTCGATAAGCATTGTGCTTCTACAATGGATTAACCTCTACAGCAATTATCTTCAGGGAAGCTGCTTTGAGCAGAAGACTGGATTCCATAGCCCCCGAAAAAAAAAAAAAACCAAAAAAAAACCCCCCCCAAAAAAAAAAAAACAAGTAAAGAGCTGGGAGAGACGAATCGGGACAGCTGAGCTCTGCCGGTGGTGTGCCTGCTTGTTCCTGGACCCCAGTGTGCTGCCACGGCGTCTAGGGAATTAATCCTGTCGGTACCGAAAATGTGAGCTATAAAATCACCCGAGGTGTTACAGTGGGTTGTTCGGCAGAAAAAAAACAAGTAAAGAGCTGGGAGAGACGAATCGGGACAGCTGAGCTCTGCCGGTGGTGTGCCTGCTTGTTCCTGGACCCCAGTGTGCTGCCACGGCGTCTAGGGAATTAATCCTGTCGGTACCGAAAATGTGAGCTATAAAATCACCCGAGGTGTTACAGTGGGTTGTTCGGCAGTTCCTCCAATTACTCCCATTAGACATTCCCTTTCCAAATCAGAGAAGGTGCCTGAAGGTCAAGTAGACTTCCCAGCCGCCTCGGTACCTCTCCTTTTGTCTTCTGCCAGCTCCGCCCCCCGCAGAGCATGCACAGAGGTACTGTAGGAGCTAACCCAGAGAAACCCGTTACAAGCAGTCATCCCAAAGAGGGCAGTAAAGACAGAATGCCTTGAAAAGGTCCAATTAAACTGGAAATTGTAGCTACTTTAAGATGACGGCTCTGCCCAGGGCCCTTCTCCACACAGAATTTGGAGAAAGGTAAACGGTGGAGGAGAGCTGGCTTCGCGCAAACTGCAATAGAAGTCGCTGAAGTAGTTTCCTTAGTGCATGCTGCGGATTGTAAACCTGTTGACAAGGCTTTGTTTTGTACATTTAGGATTGGAACCTGTCAGTTGATGATTTTATGCCCCAGAGTGGTGACAGCTGGCTAGAAATGACCTATTTCCCCCCGTGACTGACCTACTGATGCTCTTAACTGTCCCTATGCTATCCAAAAGCAGAGGTTTGAACTGGGAACCACAATGCTTCTGTCACTAAATTATTATTTGCTGCTTTCTGCCTGCTTTTCCTCTTCTCTCTTGTAGTTAGGGGAAGAGGCAGCAGAGGAAGTGGGGCTGTGCTCCATTCATCTGCTTTCAATTTGTATCTGAATAAACAGATCTAAAATCTTTGCCTGTCCTCCTGTTCGTGCACGTGAATTGAAGGCGGTGGCGGGCGGTATCTCGTGACCCTGCAGCGCGGCTGGGAATCCTGGCAGAACCATTGCCGTTTTTACCCTGTTAGGGCAACGAAGGCAGATGGGAGCAAAAGTCGAACTACGGGCAACGGTGATTTTATCTTCCTTTTTTTGTGTGTGTGTATCCCATAGAATAGAGGCTGCTCGGGACCGCTGAGTTCGTGGTCCTGCCTCAGAGGGTGAGCACCTGCAGACAGGCTGGCAGAAAAGGGGGGAAAAACCACCTCCATAGCAATCCTGCTACGTGAATTTTAAGCAGCGCAGCATCTCTCCCCTTCTAAAACAGCATAAGCCCTTCCAGGGCAGGACATGCTTTTTTTTTTGGGGGGTGAGTCTCTGCCAGACGTGCATTTGAGGTAGAAGAAAAGAGCCAAAGCAGAGGCTCACAAGTTTTTGCATTGGCAGGTGGAAAGTGGAACTTGTTTCCTTTAAGACAGTGTGAGGGCTGTTCGGCTATTTCACCGATATCTTTTTCTAGCATCAGTCTTCAGCTAACCTTTTAAACCCCAGCTCTGCAGGAGCAACTGTTACAGAAGTAAATCAATTCAATAACCCTTTTTTTTTTTTTTTTTTGTTTCACCATCCAATGGCAGGAGACAGTGCTTAAATCGTATGGCTGTTGCCATTGGTAGGTCCTTTTTGCTGAGAGCTATAGTCACTCGGAGTGCATCTCCCTCTTGAATTTTTTTATACGAGAAGAGTTACTACTTATTTCACATTCATGCTTTTATGGTTAAGGACAGCTCAGCCAGAAAAGATTTCACCTGAGTATTAACACAACCCCAATAACAGAGCTAAGCTCAGCTTTCTTAGGTCTTTAGCAGGTATTTCTGGCTTTTTAGTCAGGAGCCCAAAGCTAATTTGAATTAAATGACTTCTCTGTGTGTCATCTTTTTCCAGTGTTGCTGGAAGGGCCTGATGCGGTGCTACACACGCTCACCTCCTTCACGAGGAGCGTTGCTGCTACCAAGTGCTATGCAGCTGTAGAGCAAAGGCGGCAGTTTTTTCCATTTTGGATCATGTTTGCATTAGCAATTTTGGTTTAAACATTTACCACCTTCTCCCTGCTAGTGGATCAGTTCAATCCAATCCACCTCTCTCTCTCTCCCCCTCTCCCTCCCTCTCTCTCTCCCTCTAAGAGTTAAAGCAGGATTTAATCATTGTATCAGCCAGTTTGGAGATCAGTCCATGCGGCTAGAAGGTGAGTTAATGTCTGTATCTGCTGGATAGTTAACTCTCCTGGTCATGCCTGTACCTCAGTGCATCTTGCAAATGATCCGATTTCATCTTCCAGTTTATTGTAGTTTGCTGGTCGTTACTGACCACTTAGGTGAATTCAGAGCTGATCTGGTTTGGCAGCCTGTGCCGGGCTGTTGACATGGCACTGGGGTCCGTGTAAGAGTCACAGGTGACTTCCTCTGATCTTGGCCGCAGGAGTAACTTGACCCGTCTAAAGTAATTTATGTGCCACTCACCCTTCAAACCGGTCTTGCTATGAGCTCATAAATCCATTTCAGGCTCTTACCTGCTCATAGGAGTTCAGTTTCTGTAGCATTCTCACCGAACAGCTGAGGAGCAGCCTTGAATTCATCTCTCCCTTCACTCCAGCAAACCACTCTCCCTGCATTTAGTGCCTGAACCGCAGCATCTTCACCTCCCATGTATCCTCCTAGGAGATAAATGATCATACTGAAAAAAAAAAAGAAATGCCCCGTGCAAAATGTTTAAAAGCCTCGTTTATTAGCAAGTCCTCTACAAACAGTTTTCAGCACAGGGGATGCATTTACTAGAGAGGCAGAGGCATTGGAAACGTGGCAGTTCCCTGAAACTGGGAAGGCTGTTGCCTGCCTGTTGCTGCTGTCCGTGTCCAGGATGGGGCCCCCGCTCCAGGACTGTGGCTGGAACAAGAGGGAGGTTTTTCTAAGGGATTTATTACATGCTCATCCCGTGTTCATTTATAAAATCCAGCAGTGGCTGTGCAGGATGGAGGGGAGGAGCAGATAAAATCACAAGGGCATCAGCACCGTGCTGGATCCAGAAGAGTACATGGGATCTAAGCTGTAGTTACTGGAAGGTGACGGAGGGGAGTCTCCCCAGCGAGGAAGATCCAAAAGGGGAGTTTTCTCTGGGGTCTAAAAGAATAACCCGCATAAAGTTTTATTTCCAGAGTTCTCCCAAAGGTTTATTCTGAACCTCCTGCATGGTTTCTTCTGTGACAGCCTTGATTTCTCTGTGCAAGTCTTCTATGCTCTTTGATGCATCCATTATCTGTTTCCAAGAGAAAAAACACAAGCAGAAACACGTTCTTTAATTAGCAACACCAAATGAGAAAACCTCACTTTGCTGTTTTATCTGCTTCCCCCCCTCAACTCAGTATTGTAACTGTTCATGAGCAGCGGCGTGAGCTAATTACACCTCCTGTGCACTGTTTCTGGAAAAAATTGGAAAAATCTATTTTATTTAGGAATAGAAATCAAAGAAGATGTGGATGAAGGGAAAGAAAAGAAACTGCTGCTGCTGCATGTCATTTGCTGACAGTCTTTGGGGCGTGTGACATAAATGCAGATAAACGTTCTTCATCCTGTACTGTCGTCCCCCAGAAACGTCAGTGTATTGATGCTTCAGCGGTTCTTCGACACAAAACTCCACCCGGGAGAGTCAGAACCTCTAAAAACCCATCGTGTGCTGTTCCAATTTCAGATTTGTCAGGTTTTTTCCTTCAACGCGGCAAGCGGAGGTGAGTAAAGGCGGCCATGCTATGGGGTGCTGCTGCTCCTCAGCCTCCCGTGGGAACAGCAGCATCGCTCCCGCGTGGCTCAGGCAGTCGCCGAGGTGAAGAAAGGATTTGGTGACAAGATGGAAGGAGCCGCAGATTTACCGCGGTGACGCCGGCCTGGCCGAGCAAGCACAGGCTGGGAGGATAGGCAACAAATAGACTTTGGGATTAAACGGTGGCCTTTTTGTTATAGCCCGGCCAGCGCCTCACCTCTGCGCTCGCTGACGGCCGTTGATTTGTGTGAGCGATGGCACTGAGCTGCGTTCCGTGCCCCGGACTAAACAGTTCTTTGGGCAATGTTTGATGTTTGTTATTCAATCTGATGCTGAGGAGCAATGAGACAGGAATGGGAAGTGTGTGCTGAAACAGGAGTTCCACCCTCATTTCAGGGACACCTCTTCATCAGTTATTCTCATGTTTACCTGTTTGATAGTTGCACGCTCCAGGATATTTTAAACAGATGTATTGCTTTAAGTGAAAACTCCTTTCCAGCAATGGATAGAAAACAAATAACAGAAGACAGATAGTAAGTGTGTTCCCCTGCTGGAATCTCTGGAAAAAATTGGAGTTTACAGACTATACATGAGTTCCCTATTGCCTCATATGACAGCAAACTTATTTTTGTTAAATTAATTCTTTTGGGTTTTTTGTGTTACGGTATGTGTTTTCTGTCAGCCTATTTTTTCCAGTCATTGTGAGGCAGAAAAGGCAATTTTTTAGCATAACGTAGTGGAATAGAAGTCCTGGTGTGGGTGTACACTTAGGTCCTTCAGGTTCTGACAGTACACCAAAACTCTTCCATGTTACAGAATCACATTTACCTGAAACAGGCTGTGAAGAGTTAAATTTACCTTACGCAGTCTGATCATTTGGCAAATCTGCATACATCTCAGCTTCTGGTGAGTAGTAAGCTATCCATAATCTGTGTCCTCCTGTGTCTGCGTGAAAGCTACAGAATAAACAGAGGATGTTGCCCATATCTCATGATTGAGCACTGCCAGGGTGATGGAGAACACAGAACCATGGAATGGTTTGGGTTGGAAGGGACCTTAAAGACCATCCAGTTCCACCCCCCTGCCCTGGGCAGGGATACCTCCCAGCAACCCAGGTTGCTCCAAGCCCCGTCCAACCTGGCCTTGAACACCTCCAGGGATGGGGCAGCCACAGCTTCTCGGGGCAACCTGCGCCAGGGGCTCACCACCCGCACAGGAAAGAATTTCTTCCTGATATCTGATCTAAATTTCCCCTCTTCCAGTTTGAAGCCATTCCCCCTCGTCCTATCACTCCATGCCCTCATAAAAAGTCCCTCCCCAGCTCTCCTGGAGCCCCTTTAGGCACTGGAAGGGGCTCTAGGGTCTCCCTGGAACCTTCTCTTCTCCAGGCTGAACCCCCCCAACTCTCCCAGCCTGTCCTCCCAGCAGAGGGGCTCCAGCCCTCGCAGCATCTCCAC
>NW_009650252.1:657689-659622 GCF_000708025.1 Charadrius vociferus
CGGTGGCTTTCTGGGCTGTGATTGCACATTGCTGGCTCATGTTGAGCTTCTCATCAACCAACACCCCCAGGTCCTTCTCCTCAGGGCTGCTCTCAATCCATTCTCTGCCCAGCCTGGATTTGTGTTTGGGGTTGCCCCAACCCACATGCAGGACCTTGCACTTGGCCTTGAACTTCATGAGGTTGGCACAGGCCCACCTCTCCAGCCTGTGCAGGTCCCTCTGGATGGCATCCCTCCCCTCCAGCGTGTCAACTGCTCCACACAGCTTGATGTCATCGGCAAACTGACTGAGGGTGCACTCCATCCCAACATCCATGTCACCAACAAAGACATTGCAAGCACCGGTCCCAGTACCAACCCCTGAGGAACATCACTGGTCACCACCTGGACATTGAGCCATTGACCATGCTCCAGCCAATTCCTTATCCACCAAGTGGTCCATCTGTCAAACCCATGTCTCTCCAATTTAAAGAAAAGGATGTCTCGTGGACAGCGTCAAAGAGATGGTAAGAAAGATGCCCACACAAGAAAACCTCAGCCTAGGTCATCTACACACAGGATAAATGGGGAACGCTTCCTCCTCTGCCAACAGCTCCAAGAGATGACCAAGAAGGCAAAGCGATACGGAACCATGGAACAAAAAAGATCGTGTATTTAGAGAGACTTCTGCAGTAAGACAGCAAACGCTGACGTAAACTGGCCGTGTGAGGAGGAAGGTGATCATCAGTAAGGGAGACACAAGCTGCAAGAAGGCCCCAAAAACCTGCGGGGCTTCCCGACTCCTTGGCAGATGCTGCAAGACTCCGGGCAAAGAGAGGCAGGGAAGAGCATGGGTGCATCCCACTGCTGCTTACCCAGGTTCGGCACTTAGTCTTTAAGAAAGAGAATGATTTCCATAAAGCTTTTTTGCAAAACCAACTGAAAATCTTCCCCCACCCCGCACCTCACCCTGACAGAGCCCCAAGGATGTCTTGGAACAGAGCAGTGTCCCCTCGGCCACAGCGCCCAAAGTGTCCCCCTGACCAGGAGCAGGAAAGGGGAGCATAGGGATGCGACGGGCACTGTCATGACACCCCCCCAACCTCATCCATGACAGACCCATTAGGGTTATTTCCTCACCTTCCAGTTTAACGTCTTGTCCCTCATCAGATGATAGAAGGACTGCAGAACTTTCTGTTGGAAGGAGCTGTTCTCATAACGTTCGTTTCCAAAGTTCCCTCGTTCCGCTGCTTCTTCCGGACTCAACTGGAGGAACAGAATGAGATCCGGCTTCGGGAGTCCAATGTCAGGCTGTTTGCACCAGTTCAGGCAGAAGTTCTGTGCCAAACGAAGACAACTCAGTTGGAGGTGAAAGAAAGGAATGTGAAGAAGGGAAAGAAGGAAGTCAGCTGGAGAGCGGGGTGGGGAAGGAACAGACAGAGGAGAAGAGATGCAGCCCCAACCACAAAGCACAAACTGAAAAGGGGATATCCCAGCTGGGAATTGACTCCTGGCAGGTTTTGGGGGACAGGTTTTGTTAGGCGCTCTGCACCTCTCACTCTCATTTTAGTTGGACAGAGCTAAAGATTTTAACGTTTCTTCTGCAGAGCCCACCAGAGCTAAATACCAAGTCATATTTTGAGTCTCCGTACAACTGCAATCGGTCCAAAAGAAAGCTGCTCCCAAACACAACCACCACGCAGCTTTAGTGTGGATCTTTCTGGGCGCGTGGAGACTCCTTTATCAAACCTCTACCCTACGCCTGCTCCGCCTACCCAGGAACTTCAGCGCAGACACAAGACAAGAGCTTTCCAACTGTTGGATCTTGTTGACAGATTTGAAGACTTCCATCAGGGCACGTCAATCACAATGTCGTGGAGAGACCACTGAGGTTTCTCCAACCCCCTGTTACTCCTTGCTGCTCATCCGCGTGGGCACGAGTGATGCTTTCAGG
>NW_009650253.1:0-200 GCF_000708025.1 Charadrius vociferus
GGGCCCCGAGAGGTATTCCCATCCGCTCAGGGGTGTCAGCCTGGCCTTGAAGCTTTTACTTGGCTGGTGGCCCCGCGGGCAGTGCCCGGCTGTGCCACAGCAGCCCTCCCGGGGGGTCACCTCTCCCAGCTGGGACATGCACGGTGCCACTGTGGGTATTGTGCTCAGAGCTGGTGCCTGCAGGTCCGCCAAGCCCCCTT
>NW_009650254.1:0-200 GCF_000708025.1 Charadrius vociferus
CTGCCACGGGGCACAGCCCCCGCAAAGACATGAAAGAAGAAATTCCTGGAATAAGAAAGTTAATCTCCCGCGGGGCCAATCCCAAAAGGCGGCGCTTGGCATCCTCGCCTGCGCCAGGAGCGCAGCCAAACTGCGATCCCAGATGTTGGCAGCTGGACGCAGCGTCATGAGACCAGAGCTCTCGTCGCGACTTTATTTTT
>NW_009650255.1:0-200 GCF_000708025.1 Charadrius vociferus
TTTTTTTTTTTCTTTTTCCCCCCTCCCCTCCCCTCCCTCTCCGCAGGCGGATATTCCTCTCAATCCAACTACAACTCTCCGGGCTCGGGGCAGAATTACAGCGGCCCCCCCAGCTCCTACCAAGCGTCCCAGGGCGGTTACGGCAGAAACGACCACAGCATGAATTACCAGTACAGATAAAGCCGCCCCTTCCTCCGCCG
>NW_009650256.1:0-200 GCF_000708025.1 Charadrius vociferus
GATAGAATCTTTTTTTAGTGAATTATAGAAATTGAACAATTTGGGGGAGTGAGGGAACTATGCTTTTTACATTCGAAAATAAGGAAACAAAGATCATCACTAGGATAGATCACTCCAGAAATTTCTGTGTCTAACTCACAGCTTACATCTCCAGAAGATAAAAAGCCAATGAGCCATCCAAATCAAGAACTGTTGCCCAT
>NW_009650257.1:0-200 GCF_000708025.1 Charadrius vociferus
AATGCAGGGTGGTTCTGTTTTACCTAGACCCGCCATTGTTTATTGCCCCCTCCGTGACAGCGAGCAGCAGAAGAGAGCGTGTTGGCTTTCCTCCCCCTGGGCTGCAGGGTCAGCCTTGCCAGCCCGTGTTTTTGGCGCTCACACCCTGTCCGCCACTGCTGCTCCCGGAGCGAGGGTGGCCAAAGGCAGAGATGTCCTAA
>NW_009650258.1:0-200 GCF_000708025.1 Charadrius vociferus
TTTCCAACCTACACGATTCTATGATTCCACATTTCATCTAATTTTCAGCATCTTAGTTTTCAAGGTAGCTTTTTTCCCTGGGAGATTTTGAGCTTTCTTGAGTGACAATTTGTCATCAGCAGATGTTATTGGCATTTTTCTGCTCTATGTGGCAGTCATTACTGAAAATACTTGATAGGATAGTCCTTGTAGCTTCACTT
>NW_009650259.1:0-200 GCF_000708025.1 Charadrius vociferus
AAAAAAAAAAAAAAAAGCAAAACCATGCACAGCAAGGCAAAGCCGGGGGGGGCAACGCCAGCGAGCCATGCTCGACGCCAACAAACGGACCACTGGTCCCAACGGGCCACAGGCACCACGTTATCAAACCTGGCACCAAAAAAAAAACCCCAAATAAACACCCAAAAAAAGCAAAAAACCCTAAATAAACACCAAAAAAA
>NW_009650260.1:0-200 GCF_000708025.1 Charadrius vociferus
CCGGTGCTTGAACTTGTTGGAGTTCTTGTTCTCCTTCTTGTTGAGGTCGATGAAGTAGTGGGTGACCCTCTCCAGGTCCCCTTTCTCCATGGCCCAGGAGATGCGGAAGGAGTCGCAGGTGATGTTGTTGATCTCGATATTTTTGGGGGTGGAAAGCAGCTCCATGGCCGGAGGGGCTGAGCTCCTGCGGGCAGGGGGGG
>NW_009650261.1:0-200 GCF_000708025.1 Charadrius vociferus
CAGGAGCCTTTGGGGCAGCTGCGGGTGGCGGCAGACCGCCGGTCCAGCGCCCTGTGGCTCGCCCGGCCCCGGCGCGGGGACGCGGCGGTGTATTACTGCGCCCTGGGAGCCACGGGGAGAGGAGCCGGGGCTGCGGCCGGGCACGAACTGCCGCGGGCGGGGCCGGGCGTGTGTGTCGGGGGCGGGGGGACAGCCCCGGG
>NW_009650262.1:0-200 GCF_000708025.1 Charadrius vociferus
CGCCGCAGGGATCGGGGCTGGGACATCCTGGTAGTGCCAAGGCCACCTCCCCGGCGAGGACCGTACCTGGCTGAACCCGACAGAGATGAGGCAATCGCTGGAGCCCATCCAGAGCAGCCGGGAGTCCTTGTTGTGCTCATGTCCCACAACACTCTGCAAGGCACAGGAGACACGGCCGTCAGCATCGCTGCCGGCTGCAC
>NW_009650263.1:0-200 GCF_000708025.1 Charadrius vociferus
GCCGGAACACCTCCTTCATGTTCCCACCCTTCTCCATGGAGATGACGCGGAGATGGTCCTCCTCGTTCACCCACACCAGGAAGGTCTTGTTGTCATTGTGCCTGTGGGGGGGACACACACGACGCCCTCAGAGGTGGCCGGGGGAACCCCATATTCATCTGGGTGGCCCCTACATGTCCCCCTGAAGGTGGGACCTAAAT
>NW_009650264.1:0-200 GCF_000708025.1 Charadrius vociferus
GTCCAGGTAAACAGCATCCACAGCTTTTGACTCATGCACTAAGCACTAACACCAGATGTCTCTGTTGCTGTTGCCCAGAAATGCCTTCCATGTCTTTACATCCTCATATAACATTTTCCTTTTGCTTGCCTGTTTACTGATGATTCTTAGACCTATGAGCAACTGTTACATTTTGATCAAGTTTTGGAATATAGCAAAAA
>NW_009650265.1:0-200 GCF_000708025.1 Charadrius vociferus
CGTGCCCGAGCACAAGGCGCCCATGGTGCTCTTCCTGGACCGCGTCTATGGGGTGGAGAGTCAGGAGTTCCTCCTCCACGTCCTGGAGGTGGGATTCCTGCCCGACATGCGGGCGGCCGCCTCGCTCGACACGGTGAGACCCCCGCCCCCCACGCGCCGTGGGGCTGGCGTCCCCCCGATAGACCCCTATGGGATGGGAA
>NW_009650266.1:0-200 GCF_000708025.1 Charadrius vociferus
TCCCTCAAGATCATGAATTCCATCAGGATATGAACACTGTAACCCAGGCTACCACCTATCTTGACATGTCTAATTAGTTCATCCATATTGGTGAGCAATAGGTCTAGTAATGCTTCTCCTCTGGTCAGGCTGTCTATCACCTGGATTAAGAAATGTGCTCCAAGAGTCTCCCAGACTGCTTACAGCTTGCTGTGCTGCTT
>NW_009650267.1:0-200 GCF_000708025.1 Charadrius vociferus
TCTGCATTTTGGAGAGATCCTCCCTTGAAGGCATTGCCTTTTACTCTCTGCAGCCTTCACCAGCTCAAAGCGGGTCAGACGCACCCAAGTGCTGTCTACACCAGTGATTCTGCAAATTCAGTGCCATGTGTTGGGGTAGCTGATATGGAAGGAAAAAACAAAGCCAAACCACTCAAAAATCCCAGGGCAGAAGGCCTGCA
>NW_009650268.1:0-200 GCF_000708025.1 Charadrius vociferus
ACAATACCATTAGATGGCATTCAGTGCTATATGGCATAGTTTCCAGGTTCTGCTGGACTAATAAAACCCTGATATGCACTGTGAATGACTTCCTCCATGCAATTCTTTCAACCAGCTCTTAACACTCAGTATGTAAATTACGCTTCTTTATATTGCCAATTTGCTTCCTATTTAAATCACACTGGAATTTGGCCTATTGA
>NW_009650269.1:0-200 GCF_000708025.1 Charadrius vociferus
CCTGGCAGCCTTTATTTGAAGTTCCCCGGCACTCCAAATGGAGGGTGATCTGCTCTTCCCGATTGACATACAGCTTAGGTACTGTGTCCAATATCTCACTATTGAGAGCAACATGCTGAGATTCCCAGAGCGCTGCCGTTCTGAAAAGCGTTTATTGGTAAAGTTACCAAAACCTTTACTGAAAACAGTAATACTAAGAA
>NW_009650270.1:0-200 GCF_000708025.1 Charadrius vociferus
GAGGTTGCCCAAGAGGTAGAACATGGGGGAGTGGAGCTTCTTGGTGCGCCAGATGGTGACCAGCACCAGCAGGTTCTCGGCCACGATGAAGCCGCAGACCAGGAGGAAGAGGAGGGTCTCGGGGCGAAGGCCGCCCCGGTAGCGGCCGGCGTGGAGCTTCCCGGTGTAGTTGTAGTGGAGGGTGAGGACGGCGTCTTCGG
>NW_009650271.1:0-200 GCF_000708025.1 Charadrius vociferus
TGACCTTGAATGTTTCCAGGGTTGGGGTTTTCTGCTCCATCTGGACAGCCTTTGGTCCACCTCCTCCAACTGCCTCCACTGCCTCTGTTGTTTGCACCATTTTAGCACTGAAGTAGTGTCCTGAGGCAAGGCAGGAGCCCCTAGACCTTTCTCACTCTGCTGCTCCTCAGCCCTGAGCATCTACAATGGTCTGCAGGGGG
>NW_009650272.1:0-200 GCF_000708025.1 Charadrius vociferus
TCTATGAGTCTATGATTCTATGATATATAGCCGCATATCTATGTAATTGAATTTCATACTTGCAAAGGAGAAGAGTCACTGTGGTCTACATGTGAAAGTATTGTGTGTTTTGGTTTGGTTTAGTTTTGTTTTTAAATACCAGTTATTTGAGTAGACTGTAAAGACGCCATAGCCTTTTTGTTTCTTTATTTTAAAGATAT
>NW_009650273.1:0-200 GCF_000708025.1 Charadrius vociferus
GGTCTGCGTCTGGGTCCGTCCGCAGAATACCTCTGTGGTACATGTTGATACAAGCATATAAGTTATAAACACACAAAGTATTTAAATGCTTGCCTAATTCTGAGCAAATATTCCAACATATGATGCTTAAAAACATAATAAAACATAGACTACAAACTATTACACTTGATTACACATACCACGTGACCCATGCCCGAGCT
>NW_009650274.1:0-200 GCF_000708025.1 Charadrius vociferus
TGGAGTGGACAAGCCCAGAGTGGACTGACTTGCTGGGACCTTGTGGGTCTTGCCCTGACTTCATGTCTTCTTCTCCTCCTGTGACCATGTGACTGGGCAGAGGAGCTGCGTGCAATGAATGGTGAGTCTTTCTGCTTGCCCACCTGCTTTGCTTGCTGGTATAGATGCTGTGGGGTGGGTGAGGAGGGATGCTCCAGCAA
>NW_009650275.1:0-200 GCF_000708025.1 Charadrius vociferus
CTAAGGTGCCTCAAAATCTGAGCAAAGCTCTTGCACAGCTTCTGGGGATGCTCAGCTGTACTATTCCCCCTCCCAGTTTTCATCAGACTTTCCAGTGCCTGCAACTGGCAGGGTGAAGAGGGGCTTTGCACAGACTATGCTTTTGTTCTCCCTCTAAAAAGTGCTGTAGAAAACTAATCAACTTTGTACCAGAGACCTTT
>NW_009650276.1:0-200 GCF_000708025.1 Charadrius vociferus
TAAGGCCATTGCAAAGAGACCACCCTGCTTAACCAACGAGAAACAGAGCTACCATGGGACATGAAATCCCGCGGGATTCCCTGAGGTGAATCCTCCTTGCAGCACTTCAGAAACATATCCATGAACTCGACCTGAGCAGACCCTCCTCCCAGCACTGAGCTCTGCCACACCTTTGTGGCACACACAAAGCACACGCTTCA
>NW_009650277.1:0-200 GCF_000708025.1 Charadrius vociferus
ATCCCCCTCATTAACTGGATCCATCCTACACGCCCCCTTATTAGCTGGCTCTAGCTGGGGTCTCCCTCCTTAGCTGGATCCATCCTGCACCCCTCACCCCACTTTATTAGCTGACTCTCCCCTGCACCCCCTCATTAGCAGGATCCATCCTGCACCTCCTCCTCATTAACAGAATCCATCCTGCATCCCCCTCATTAGCG
>NW_009650278.1:0-200 GCF_000708025.1 Charadrius vociferus
AAATTAAAAAAAAATAATTAAAAAAAAGGGAAAGGGGAGGGACTGGCATGCAAATAAAACATAAAAGCCAACACCGTGTTAACCACTTCGCAGGAAAACCAGAGCCCTCCTGAAAGCGATTATTGTTATTATTATTTTTTTATGACGTGGAGCTTGTTTCAGTTGCTCCGTTTGGAAGGCGGAGGGGGGGGGTGTGGTGG
>NW_009650279.1:0-200 GCF_000708025.1 Charadrius vociferus
CCTTTCCCATGCCCACCAAAGTCACATTTGTGTTGATCAGAAGTGCTCATGGAAGTACTGATACAAAATTTAGAAGGGCAAATGGTGCCACTATTCTTTAAAATGCAACATGTCAACAATTGCTTATGTTTTCACTCACTCCATCACTATATACGTTCTACCCTGTCTCTCTGAAGCAATCTTATAAATCATTGAAGAGA
>NW_009650280.1:0-200 GCF_000708025.1 Charadrius vociferus
CAGAGTCCAGGGAGCTGCCCGCCTTCCTCTTGAGAGGGCGCCGGGGCCCCTGAAGTGAGCGGCCCCTGCCCTGGCTGGCAGCAGAGGCAGCGGTGGAGGTGCCCGGGAGTGCCTCTGCCTCGGCTGCGGCAGCGCTGGTGGAGGGGGCTGGTCGGGGCGCAGGAGTCCCAGCCCGGGAGGCCGCGGGGCTGGTGCTGGCC
>NW_009650281.1:0-200 GCF_000708025.1 Charadrius vociferus
GATAATATTAATTGTGGAGGGGAGGCAGGACATAATGGGAATGACAAGTGGAAATTACCTCAAGTGAAGTACTGGAAAAGTCAAGAGCTGTAAGTGCTCTCAGATACCAAAGACTTGAAAACTGGAAAAAGCGGAACATGCAGTTGCATTTGCAACAGTAAACATGCTACCAGATGGCTAGAGAAAAGCTGAGATAATTC
>NW_009650282.1:0-200 GCF_000708025.1 Charadrius vociferus
AGGGCACTGAATGACAATACTGAAGCTGCTCCGGACAGCACGAGAGCCATGAAGCAGAACTTGCCTGAGAGCTCATCATCAGATCTTTTTACATCTGTCATTTTAAAAGGCATTTTGGGGAAGCAGGTTCATGTCAGAGCTCGTAACAACCCTCCTCTTCCCTTTTTCTGACATCATCTTTCCCTTTTCCACCCACCCTT
>NW_009650283.1:0-200 GCF_000708025.1 Charadrius vociferus
GGGACACGGATACGGGACAAAGCAGGTGGCCACGGGCGAGTGGGTTCTGGAGAGCAAAGCAGATGGTGGCCTCGAATCCCTCATCGGTGTGGTGGCTGAGGCTGGAGACACGCCGAAACACCAGAGCTCTGCTCCAGGAGCTCCACGCGGTGGCCTTCACAACCCCCTCATTCGCTCTCGCAACCCACGTGGTGGCCTTA
>NW_009650284.1:0-200 GCF_000708025.1 Charadrius vociferus
GCCCCCAGTGCTCTCGCCTGAGAATTACTTCAGAAACCACGGCAGGATGACCTACACGAAACTTTTCAAATTGGTGTGGTCCTGCAGGCTAGTCATTTCATCACTAAGAAATAGGACTTGAGGATATCCAATTCACAAGTCCGCAGACTCCTCTGAACCTGCCAGTTGCACGGCTTGCCGGCAGCTCCTGCACTAGTGTG
>NW_009650285.1:0-200 GCF_000708025.1 Charadrius vociferus
ACAGACCAGCCTCCTCTCTCCTGCACCTGCATGGCTTTGAGCCCTTCCCCAAGCCCTGGCTCTGCACCACAAACACTCTGGTGTGACTCCTCACCCTGCATGGTCACACAGGACAAGCCATACGCTGATGATTTTTACTCCTGGGCACTTTCCAGCCCAGCCCAGCTCCCTCCAAGCTCTCCCACCTCCCCCGGCCTCTC
>NW_009650286.1:0-200 GCF_000708025.1 Charadrius vociferus
TTCTAGTATTTTGCTGCTTGTTCTTGCTGAGGCTTTTAGTGAAGAATCTTTGAGCCGTTTCACAAAGACTGTGTGAATCAATTCAAGTGCCAGTATTTAAATTTTAACACAGGTTTTCTGAAGACTAAAGTTTAAGCACTGATGTTAAATAAACACTTAACAAAAGTTCCCCTTTCAGTTACTCTGCTTTTTCTTATCTT
>NW_009650287.1:0-200 GCF_000708025.1 Charadrius vociferus
CCTGACAAGATGGAGCCTCTCCTTCAGACTCTCCAAAGGGGAGCTGCCAGCGCCTTCCCTCAAAACAAACACACCACAGCAGTAGCAGAAAGCCCTTGTGCTGTAAGTTTCACTAGAAAAAGCTGTTATTGGTGGGATTTTTTTTTTCTAAATAGAGAGTATGCAGAGCTCTAATTTTTAAGGCAAAAGGAGGAAACAAT
>NW_009650288.1:0-200 GCF_000708025.1 Charadrius vociferus
GGTGCACTCAATCCCAATTTGTCTGGTTTGCAAAGCAATTTGCAGAATGCAAATTATATGGCTATCAGAGGAAGTCTTAAGCTATCTAAGTATGTAGCAAATGTGTTCCAACTGCTAAATGGAGAACAAAGATGCGAACAAACATTAACATTGAAAAAGGATGATTTTTATTACTCTGGGGTCTGTACTGGGACCTGTAC
>NW_009650289.1:0-200 GCF_000708025.1 Charadrius vociferus
CTGGACACAGGGACACAGAGCACTCCCATTCGCACTTTGCACTCCAGGGATGAGCCGATGGCATCACACCAGGTAGCACACAGCTCTTCCTTCCTTCTCTCCTTCATCCCCTCTCTTGGTCATTCCTTCCCTTTTCCCTCATTCCCACATGAGCTTCTTCAGGGGAAAGGCCACTCCTCAGTTTCCAGCCCCAGCTGAAG
>NW_009650290.1:0-200 GCF_000708025.1 Charadrius vociferus
GCTGGCCGGGAGGCAGCTCTGACCCTGGCATGGCATCCTGGGATGCTTTCTGTATGTGAAGGCTCTGTTCGAGTTCCCCGGAGAGGTTGGAGAAGGACAAAACGGTCAAGAAGGAGCCAGTGCTGCGATGTGATAAGCAACGGTCAAGAAGGACCCAGTGGTAAGCTCTCGAGGGCCCGGCACAGGCCAAGGGGGTTCCA
>NW_009650291.1:0-200 GCF_000708025.1 Charadrius vociferus
ACCCTAGTTGTTGGACTGTCCTTCTGCCATAGTTTTCTAAAGCAAATCAATAAAGAGTCGCCGGCAGTGGAGAGTTCTGTAAAGTGTGAATTAAAAAAGAATTATTATTTTCAGTTCATGGAATGACCTTATTTGCTTTTAAAATAAATTTTAAATGTTGTTATGATTATTTCATGATATTATTTTTTAATCCTTTTATT
>NW_009650292.1:0-200 GCF_000708025.1 Charadrius vociferus
TAATTTGAAAATGCATTTGCCTCTTTATTTGCTTACTTCCCCAATTCCAGAGAATTGAAAGATAACCTTGGCAGTGATGATCCAGAGGGAGATATACCAGTCTTGCTGCAGGCTATCCTGGCAAGGAATCCTAATGTTTTCAGGGAGAAAAGCATGCAAAACAGATACGGGGTACAAAGCGGTAAGGATTTTTGATTATT
>NW_009650293.1:0-200 GCF_000708025.1 Charadrius vociferus
ACCACTGTATTTCTTTTAGAGAAATTGTGAATGAAACTTCTTTTTTATTATTATTTTGAAGAAATGCTGCAGAAGAGCAATGTCACACCCCACTGAGTTTTGGGTGGGCTCAGTTCCTGGTTTCAGTCAACCTTTCTCAGAACCATTGCGGACTATGGGCTTCAGACGAGCAACATTATCTTTCCTCAAAGAAATTCCAG
>NW_009650294.1:0-200 GCF_000708025.1 Charadrius vociferus
AGCTGGGGCTTTTCTTGTCAGCAGGATTCTCAAAAATACTCAACACAGTGCCCCAGCCGGACATCACCTGACTCCACACGACGGCTCAGGTCCTTAGTCCACGTCTTCTGCCCACGCTGACGCATCCTCACAGCAGAAATCATGGGGTTTCTTATCCCAGTACGCAGAAGAAGCATCTGTGAGGAAATGGGCATGACATA
>NW_009650295.1:0-200 GCF_000708025.1 Charadrius vociferus
TTTTGGCCTTTTCCAGCACAGCTCAGCTGCCCAAAGATGACTCCATGGACCTACAGACCACCAGCACAGCCTACCGTGTGTTGCAACCCCAGCCGAAGCAGTCAGTGCGGTGTGGTATCTAACCAGAGAGCGATGGAAATAGCCACGCTGGTCCCAGTTTGCATTTGGTACACAATGTTTGCAAGTGAGGTTTACCGCTC
>NW_009650296.1:0-200 GCF_000708025.1 Charadrius vociferus
AAAATTAATTTGCATAAAATTTTTGTCTTGGTTGTGTAAAGCATTACGGATATCTACACTATGGAGTTAATTTTCAAAAATAAACATCAAAAAGTATTCTTCATTTCACTGCTTAGCAAATAAAAGAGTGTAAGAAATTCTCTAACTACAGGAAATACAATTCAACAAATAAAAAGATATCATAGAATCATAGAATGGTT
>NW_009650297.1:0-200 GCF_000708025.1 Charadrius vociferus
CCTGTGAGACGGGTAGGCTGGGCTGTGTGTGTCCATCTGGCCATGGCTGTGGGGGTCGCACACCCATGTGTCTGGCGAGAGGCTGGGTGGGAGACAGCAGAGACTGTAGGGGCATCTGGCCCCAGAGCCTGGCACAGGGTGCTCTGTCCCTGTCCCAGCTGTGTCCAGGGGAAGGGGCTCCCCCTGCCCGGCTCCCCTGG
>NW_009650298.1:0-200 GCF_000708025.1 Charadrius vociferus
CCTTCCCCGGTTTGTTTTCCTGGCCTGGATTTCGGGCGCTGCCGAGGTCCCGGGGCGCGGGGTGAAGGGAGGACGGGCGGCTCTGAGCAGCTTTCGGTTAATCGCTGCCTTCGAGGAGGCGGCGGGCAGCGGCAGGGGGTCCTCTCGCCCTGCCAGACCCCCTTTGATTTGCTGCAGAGCCCTCTCTTGCACACCCATGT
>NW_009650299.1:0-200 GCF_000708025.1 Charadrius vociferus
GCACTAGGGAAGGGCAAAGTTATGACATGAGAAGAGTAACACCAAGAAAGTACACCTTCAAAAATGATTATGTGAATTTTGCCCTTTTTATGCTTTTAGAGGAGAAGATAAACACTTCATATCCTGACTCTTGCTGTTCTCTCATTTGTTACCGAAGTGATTTCTGCATGTGGAAGTCTTTATGTGGTTCCTGAGAAACT
>NW_009650300.1:0-200 GCF_000708025.1 Charadrius vociferus
GGTTAAACGCATGTGTTGATCCCGCTTTGTCTCCGTGTGACCTTTTGGCTGGAGAACTGGAATCTTAAACACTTTGAGCTCCTGTTAAGGTTTTGGCTCGGTGAGCAGCCTTGTCAGGATTACACGTTAATTTAAGGCATGCGAAACTATGGAATGAATGGGTTTGGACAGTCCCTTTCTTGATGCGATATGATCTGGGC
>NW_009650301.1:0-200 GCF_000708025.1 Charadrius vociferus
TGCCTATGCAAAGACATGGAGAAATACTGATGCATTTGCAGTCACAGAGACATGCATGTGCACAGAGGAGGAGAGAGAGATCAATGTGCACACAGAGACATGCTCAGACAGATGTACAGAGAGACAGAGTGAGACAAAGTCAACCCATTCGCTGTCAGAACAGTCTGAGAAGGAGAAAAGGCCTTGACACTGTGCAAGCA
>NW_009650302.1:0-200 GCF_000708025.1 Charadrius vociferus
AAAAAAAAAAAAGAACTAGTAAATACTCAAAATATTTTTTCACCAGAGCAAGGAAAATTCTAAGAGAAAAGAAAAATTACATGTCATGAACAATTATTTATGCCTATTCAGAGGCTCCTGATACACGAGGATTCCTGGGTTCAAAAAAATTTGTATTAAAGAGCAAAAAAGCAGCCTTGAATCTCAGCTTTGTAACAAAG
>NW_009650303.1:0-200 GCF_000708025.1 Charadrius vociferus
GCGGTGGCAACTCGGCAGGGGACATTTGGCCACTGGCGTGGGAACCGGCACGCACCGCCGTCCCTCCCCGAGCCCTTCGGTGACAGCGTCCGGACACTGCGTTGGTTTTCTCCTTCCTAAGGAGGATAATCCCTCGGTTTGTGCCGTGCCAGCGTCCCTTCCCTTCGCCTTCTCCCGCTTTGATTTCCCTCTCGCCGGAT
>NW_009650304.1:0-200 GCF_000708025.1 Charadrius vociferus
GAAACTTGGGATTTGTCGAGCTCGTTGCGCCCCGTTCCATTGTGATTGCTGCTGCGATTCCTTCTGCGGTGGCACGTTCCCCGGGTTCTCAGCCCCAGACCTGGCCAGCGCTGTGAACTGCTCAGGCTTGAGGAGCTCTCACAGCCTCCTGTTGTTTCCGGAGCTGTGGCGGTGCTCGTGAGCTGCCTGACAGCAGCGAG
>NW_009650305.1:0-200 GCF_000708025.1 Charadrius vociferus
TTTATTAAGGTGCCCAATGTGCAACAAAGTCTTCCACAGTATCTCAGAAAAAGACAGCACTAAGTTCTCTTCATATGTGTCATTTTTACTTGAGTTATATTGCTTGTGTTTGGTTGGGTTTTTACTTTGCTTTTTTGTTGTGTTCTATTATACTTCTCATATTTTTAGTCCTTGTCTCCTACCTGTTTTTTTCTTGACCC
>NW_009650306.1:0-200 GCF_000708025.1 Charadrius vociferus
CACTAAAAGGCAACTGCCTCTCTTTAAGAGGGTCCCAATGCACCTGTAAGACAGCTGCAAAGAAGAACTGGGGAGTTTGCTTTTTATACATTCGTCTGAAACCACCCGAGAATGTTGGTGTGATGAAATTGCAGATGAGTTTATTTAGGTACAAAGGAACTTCAGTTGTGGTCTTTTTTCTTTGTGTTTGTTTGTTTGTT
>NW_009650307.1:0-200 GCF_000708025.1 Charadrius vociferus
AAGGACCTGACCCGGGTGCGGGGGCAGAGGCACAGGCAGCAGCGGTGGTGGCGTGAGCCCTTGCAGGCGAGCTGGGGTTTAAATTCCACCATATGTAAATGATCGTCTTAGAAAGGGGATCGCTGTAAGCCAGAGCAGATGAGTCACCCGGGGCTTCCACCGCCCGGGCCGGGGATTTGGCTAATTGCAAAGCTGTTCCT
>NW_009650308.1:0-200 GCF_000708025.1 Charadrius vociferus
CACACCAGCCACGGAGCCATGTATTAAAAGACTGGGTTCATCTGTTTCTTCCAATGTTACTGCACACAACTGCAAGGATAGAGGAAAAAATAACCCATACTCCAGACTCCCTTGTTACCCATCCCAAGGCCCTAAAGTGTCTCTTGATTGCCTTTGGACTACATGTTACAGCTTCATTGCCACCCACATGGAATAGCAGT
>NW_009650309.1:0-200 GCF_000708025.1 Charadrius vociferus
CCCCCCTCCCAGTAAGGTTTTACCCCCCTCCCAGTGGGTTTTTGGGGTGGGGGTCCCCTCCCAGTAATGTTTTACCTCCTTCCCAGTAAGGTTTTACCCCCCCAGTGGGGTCTTACCCCTCTCCCAGCAGGATTTTACCCCTCCCCAGTGGGATTTTGGGGTTGGGGATCCCCCCCTCAGTGGGGCTTTACCCCCCTCCC
>NW_009650310.1:0-200 GCF_000708025.1 Charadrius vociferus
CAAGTGTGGCATCACAGCCTCTTTGGAAGTTCACTGCCACCCTGCCCTCTACAGGCGTTTGCCACAAGGTCCTTCCCAAAACACATACACCAGAGGACATAACTAGTACAGGCAGTACGCATGTGTCTGTGTGTTGAAGAGCCATTCTGGTTACAGCTGTGGCACGCAAGCAGTTACGTGCATGCCAAGTAAGGGAGGCG
>NW_009650311.1:0-200 GCF_000708025.1 Charadrius vociferus
AAAAAAAAAAAAAAAAGTATGCCTCTCATAAAACTAGCACTTTACACTGCAAATGCTTGATCAAAGACCTTGTAACCTAAGTAAGACAAGACAAGGCACTGGACAACAGCCCAAGTGCTTCAGGCTAAGAACTGACACAAGGAAACTGTTCATTTAACTATGCCAGCACAGCTGAAACAGCAAACCTCACCCTCCTGTGT
>NW_009650312.1:0-200 GCF_000708025.1 Charadrius vociferus
ACATCATTCTGATGTTTCTTAATCAGAGTATTTAGCTTTGCAGCCTCGGGGTATATATGCTGCATAACTGCACAACACAGTGTAGGTAGCGCTCTGCAATGTGAAAACCTGTGGCAGCAATCATTTCAGCAATACTGATCAGAGCCTACAAACGCCTAGGAAATTCCAGTGTGTAAACATGGATTGTACAGCAGAGGCAC
>NW_009650313.1:0-200 GCF_000708025.1 Charadrius vociferus
AAAAAAAAAAATACATGCCAAAATCACAATAAGCAGTATTGGTACCCACAAATTGTAGCTTCAATTAATTTGTTTCCTTTTTAATTTGTATTCTACATAAACATTAGCCTTCAGTAGTAATTTAAGTAGTAAATAAATTGGACAGTTGTAGGTCAGACAAAACCTGTCCACTGAACTGTGAAAGCTGATATTGTTTCAAA
>NW_009650314.1:0-200 GCF_000708025.1 Charadrius vociferus
AGATGACTGAAACTGGCAAGATGAAATCACTTGATGAACTTATGATTACTTACATTATTTACCACTAAATTTCTTGATGAAGTGACAGATGAAAAAACACAATTATCCAGAGAAACCATGGAAACGGACAGTAGAAAGGCAAATAAAACCCCAGTGATGTACTGTACTCGATTGCATGAAGCTTTATTAGCAAGGTAAAA
>NW_009650315.1:0-200 GCF_000708025.1 Charadrius vociferus
GAGCTCCTAAAAAACCACACGGAACAGAAGGGAGAGGTCATCTGCCCATCATTTCAGGCGGTGCTCATGATATCTGGCCCGGTATTCATAACCACCACACTCTGTCTCTGGACACCCCCCTCAGCGTAACAGTGCCCTGACTAGTGCAACTTTCAGGTGCGAGTCATGGTGGCACAAGCATCTGTTCTGGAGAAGGTTCT
>NW_009650316.1:0-200 GCF_000708025.1 Charadrius vociferus
ATTTGCTGAGGGAGGTGACCCCTGAACACCCCAGTGCTCAGGAACACCATTTCCTGCCCAGGATTCGCCCAAAACTGCCTTGGCTAGTCGTCTTCCCTCCTCAGGCAAGAGCCCGAGGCTGGGCAGCCCTCGAAGCGGAGCCTCCACCCGGGCAGGCCAATAGGCAGAGACACCGCCGGGCCTGGGCCAGAGCCAAAAGG
>NW_009650317.1:0-201 GCF_000708025.1 Charadrius vociferus
TATGACATCACAAGGGGACGCCACCTGTGCACTATGACATCATGAAGGGACCCCACCCTTGCACTACGATGTCACGAACGGACTCAGGCGTCTGCCCTCCCCCACCCCGGTAGACTGTGATGTCATGAAGGGACGCCAGCATCCAGAACCACGCCCACACGTGCGCTATGACGTCAGGAGGGGGCCCAAATTTATGCCCCC
>NW_009650318.1:0-201 GCF_000708025.1 Charadrius vociferus
CTGCAGACATTCAGTTTGTTAAAAAAAGGCAGTGCTGAAGCTGGAGCTATCTGTACATTTTAGGATGATTCTGTAAACAGTTTCAGAGTGAAAAAAAGAAAAGAATGTCTTTATTTTTAGAAAATTCAAGATGTATTGTTTAAAAAGTTTCCAAATAAAACGTTCCAAATGTTCTTTTGAAATGACACTTCAGGACTGTCA
>NW_009650319.1:0-200 GCF_000708025.1 Charadrius vociferus
TTTTTTTTTTGAGGTTCACAATTTTCAAGCATTAGTTGGCATTTACCAAGCACAGTTTGATGGGCACAAGCATTTGACACTAAAATTCAGACTGCACTCACACTAGGGCCTTGATTCTGAACACCTGCATCTGTAGATGTACTTGTGTGATTTGCTCTCCCGTCCCTGCCCCAGCTTAGAATCACAGAATCATAGAATGG
>NW_009650320.1:0-201 GCF_000708025.1 Charadrius vociferus
CACCACAGACTGTGAAGTTCCTCTGGGGAGAGCACACTTGGATGTTACACCTGCAGTTAATAAACCTCAGCACATCTCAGCGCCTCTTTCCTGATCAAAGGCAGTGGTTCATGATAAACCAGACAGAACAGCTGGCCTGAGGCTTTTGTGGCTGCTCTTAGGAACCAGGATCACTGGCAAGGTTGGCTCCACTATTTAGCT
>NW_009650321.1:0-201 GCF_000708025.1 Charadrius vociferus
CCGAGCACTGTGCATCACGCGCTGAGCCCCACGCACTGAGCCGCATGCACCGAGCACCGTGCATCACACACCAAACACCATGCGTCGTGCATCACGTGCCATGCGTCGAGCACTATGCATGATGTGCTGAGCCCCACGCACCGAGCACTGTGCATCACACTGAACACCATGCGCCGTGCATCACGCGCCATGCGTTGAGCA
>NW_009650322.1:0-201 GCF_000708025.1 Charadrius vociferus
CCAGGCTCAAGGGGTTGTGATCAGCAGTGTGAAGGGCAGCTGATGGTCAGTGATTAGCGGTGTAGCCCAAGCACTGGGTCTGAGACCAATACTCTTTAACATCTCCGTTAACAACCTGCATGTTTGAGACAGAGTGTACCCTCTGCAAGTTTGCAGACAATACAAAACTGGAAGGAGTGGTTGATACACCAGGTGGTTGTG
>NW_009650323.1:0-201 GCF_000708025.1 Charadrius vociferus
GGGGGGAGAGCCGAGGAGGGCTATGGCCGTGGAGAGCTTGCGCTTGTTGCCCCCGCTGTACTTGCCCGCTGGCCGGTCCGCGTGCGGCCCCAGCCCCAGCTTGGCGATGCCCCACTGAGCCACCTGCGAGAGATGCGGAAGGGATGAGGATGAGGATGGGGGTCCCCTGGGCTGGGGGGGCCGATGCACGGGTCCTACCCT
>NW_009650324.1:0-201 GCF_000708025.1 Charadrius vociferus
AGTTAGGGCTTCACTGGGTCTCAAGCTCCCCCTGCTCCAGCTCGAGTCGTCATTTTAGGCCCAACCCTGCCCTTGGAAGAGGGGAGAGTGAATTTCTTGAGGAGACCTTGCTCTTCACCAACCTGATCCTTCTGTGTCTATGGTCTGTACCCCCCACCAGATTCCTTACTCTTTGCACATTCCCCAGAGACTCACCTCAGC
>NW_009650325.1:0-201 GCF_000708025.1 Charadrius vociferus
ATGACACTTCAGGACTGTCAATTGGCATTTCAGTTTTCCAAATAGTGGATTAGGAGAAGGATATAAATTTAAAAGACATTAAAGCTGTTTGGCAGATAAGGTGCCTGTTCCCTCTAAGGCAGGGAGCATGCTTAGAAAGTATATAAGGAACAAGACAAAATATGTCTGTCCTCACCATACCTAAAATGCTTTTATCTCCTC
>NW_009650326.1:0-201 GCF_000708025.1 Charadrius vociferus
TTCTGGGGCTTAACAGCTTGAATCTATAATCCCATCTACCGCATATGTCTGGGGAGCAGGACCGATGACCTCAAAGGCTCTCTGTGGTGTAATCTTCTTGCTACTCTGTGATCTCAGGGAAAATAATGCCTACAAGTGTTAATAGCTTAGTTAACAAGATGAAAGAGGAAAGCACAGTGAAAAGGGAAAAGCATTTCCAAA
>NW_009650327.1:0-201 GCF_000708025.1 Charadrius vociferus
AGGTATCTAACTGGGAGCGGAAATCTTCACAACATCTGGCCCCAGCTGCATGAGCAGAGCACTAGGAAAAACCTAGTGCTGAGCAAAAGGGAGGCAAACATCACTGGGGAGCTTCCTGGTGAGAGGGGAGCCTGTGTGACATCCTCCGGAGGTACAAGGCACGCTGCTCTGCATAGGAAAATATAATGTGTTGGCTCTGTC
>NW_009650328.1:0-201 GCF_000708025.1 Charadrius vociferus
ATGTTAGATGTGCCAACGAGGAATGAGGCACTGCTGGAATTGCTACTCACAAACAAAGAAAATCTGATTTGTCATATCTTGGTTAGTGATGGCCTGCGCTGCGTTGATCACAATATTGTGGAGCTGGGATCCTGCGGAGCACTGTGAAGGTTAGTAAAAAGACAAAGCTTTTATATTTTAGAAGAGCAAACTTCAGCTTAC
>NW_009650329.1:0-201 GCF_000708025.1 Charadrius vociferus
TTTGAAGCACTGGGAATCAGTTTCTGTATGTTAAGTTACAGCTGAACCTAAAAGTTAAACAAAATATTTCACTACTCCAAAACTACTCCGTGAAGTTATAAATTAAATGTTATAGATGTTGTTCTGTTCCTATTCTAGTCCTTCTTCCACTTTGCTAAAAATACCAAGTGAAATTGGTGCGTGCTGATGGGTAGAGCTTGC
>NW_009650330.1:0-201 GCF_000708025.1 Charadrius vociferus
TTGGCTGGACACATCCTAGTTTGCTTCTTGGCAGCATTTGTTCGTACTGTTGTGCCCATCAAGTCTAGTTGCACTCTTTTGTGAACACAGCAAAACTCGCAGGGGGAAATAAAAATTTCCGGAGACAGATGTAGCTGACTCTACAATTACTGGCAGTAGTCACTATTTTCAGGTTTCCTCTCTGTTCCATAAAAGCAACCC
>NW_009650331.1:0-201 GCF_000708025.1 Charadrius vociferus
TTTGTGTGTGCGTATGTGGGGTGTCCGTGGCGATATCAAATTTGTTCTCCAGTAAAACAGATAATATGGAAATATACCTCAAAATGAAGCTGTGAGTAATCACCTGTCTCCTAGAAAGGCATCCAGTTTTTACTGAAGATCAACAGATTGTTTATTCCTGTATTTAAAGGGATTTCACAGAAACACGGAATGGTTGAGGTT
>NW_009650332.1:0-201 GCF_000708025.1 Charadrius vociferus
TTTTTTTTTTCTTCTTGTTGCTCTTGGGGGGGTGGGGGGTGTTTGCCAGGGGTTGGTTGGTTTGTTTTTCTTTCCTTTAAATGAAAGGCTACACAGAGAACAAGCGAAACATTTTAGGAAGGAATGGGAGGTTATTAAACCCTAATGTTTAAATCAATCAGGAGAGCTCCTAGAATATCTTTGCTCAGCACCTGGAAATAC
>NW_009650333.1:0-201 GCF_000708025.1 Charadrius vociferus
GTAAACAGTAACATCCCCAAACTTAATTATTAAAAAGAGCTTTTTATTGATTGATTTCTAATAATAAAATGCAAATTATGTGGTATGAGGATTATTTATTCAGAAATATTAATCAGCAATTATTTCCCACAGAAAAAATATGGATTTTTCTTGCATTGATGTGGACAGGGGTATTACTTATTGTTTAGACTCCTTACTTTT
>NW_009650334.1:0-201 GCF_000708025.1 Charadrius vociferus
CTTGAGGTTAGAAATGAATTGAGCCTTCAATAGTAAATTCTCTTCCATTCTTCCCACTTTTACCCTTAAATTTTAACAGGGTTGTAGTGAGGGGGGAAAACAGACCCAGCCAGTCCTCCCGCTCTCATACCCAGCTCCTCTGCAACGAGGACCCGGCTCAGTGCCTCTGGGTTTGCCCAATCTGTTTTGGGACACACCACC
>NW_009650335.1:0-201 GCF_000708025.1 Charadrius vociferus
CACACTCCCAACACAGAGGTGAGACTCGGAGAGGGCTTGGTCTCAGCAGACAGGTCGCAGGAGCTGGTGTCTCCTGCGAGTGCGGGTTGGTGCTGGTAGCTGCAGCTGAGGGTGCCGGAGAAGAGCTGAATTGATCCTTCGGTTGGGATGGAAAGAGGCGCCAAACACACAGTCGATGGCAATGGCTTTGTTGGTGAGGAG
>NW_009650336.1:0-201 GCF_000708025.1 Charadrius vociferus
ATCGGGGGGCAGCGGGGAGGACTGGAGGAGGGCTCCTTAGAAATGGCAAGAAGGCGTCCAGCTTTCCTGGTCCCAGACCGAACTTTCTGCAGAAAAGTTGCGCTCTGCAGACTTCTGGCCTCTCGCGGCAAGAGGCGGGTGCAGGCGGGTCTCTCTCCATCGCCCCACAAACAGCTGCGGAAGGGGCAGAGACCCGGGGTT
>NW_009650337.1:0-201 GCF_000708025.1 Charadrius vociferus
CAACCCCCCCGGGCAGCCCCGGCCTGCTGAGCTGCTGGGCGGCTCGTTAAGTTCTTGTTAACGAACGGGCCTGGCTATATACGCAGCGGCTTGCTGCTGGGAAGGGAGCGGGCGACGCGCGGAAGGGGCTTTTCCCAGGAAACGGGAGGCACGGGCTACGCCGTTACGGAGGGGAGGGATGGGGCAGGATCCGGCCTGCCC
>NW_009650338.1:0-201 GCF_000708025.1 Charadrius vociferus
AGAGGAAAAGTCAAGGGGAATCTGACAGGTAGGAATTAGGAATCCGATCAACAATCCCAATAAAATTGCAGTTGCTGCCAGAGACCGGTCACATTATAAAATATCTCTGACCCGTTTACATTGGTGGCATTTGGGACTTAAGAAAGGAATCCCCAAGAATATTATGAATGGCTTACCTCTAGACAAATTGAGTATGCTAGT
>NW_009650339.1:0-201 GCF_000708025.1 Charadrius vociferus
TTCCAACCTGAATGGTTCTCTTATTTACTTTTTTTTCTTCTACCCTGAGAAGAGATTTTCTGTAAAGAAGTGGAACTGCCAAAAGAAAAGACACCTAAACACAGCGTTGAGTTTGGAAGGCAGCCATTGTTTAGCCTTTTCCCGGTGCCTGCATCAGGAACAATGCAGGGATTCAGAGAAGCAACCTGAGTGTGTTTGTGT
>NW_009650340.1:0-201 GCF_000708025.1 Charadrius vociferus
AGGGCATTTTGTCCTTGCTTTTCTTCCAGGCAGCACTGCCTGCTGGGGCTGCCACGGTCCCCAGCCCATTTGCTTCCCCATGTTCATGGTAACTGCTCCCACCACCATAGCCTCTGATTCTGCTCCTGCCAGGGGGACACTGTGGAGAAGATCATGTGCTCCCCACCCCCGTCCGCCATTAAAAGGCTTCAGTATGCAGCC
>NW_009650341.1:0-201 GCF_000708025.1 Charadrius vociferus
ATTAAAAACCATAAAATCCAGGCTGACTCAAAACAAGAACCAGCTCAGATAGCTTAGCAGCCATGGTACTGACAAACTGAATCAGAGGAAACAACTGAATAATGAAGGGTTTTGCAGCTTTTGACGTGCTGGTTATCTCAGAGGATAGATCTGGTGCACTGATTACCAACTGACCATCCTGTTGGAAATAAACAAATAAGA
>NW_009650342.1:0-201 GCF_000708025.1 Charadrius vociferus
GGGCTGGTGCAGGCCCCAGCTGATGGCCCAGTCCTGCTTTAGCCATCCTCCGAGACACCCTCCAGGGTCACCGATGTGGTGCTGGCTTCTTCCTGGCTGGAGAGTCCTCGGAGCTGCCAGTCCTCCTCTTTGGGGGTCGCCATGGGCCTCGAGAGGAACATTCTCTGCCCTGGTTGGAAGTGGAGGGCCCAGGCACGGCCT
>NW_009650343.1:0-201 GCF_000708025.1 Charadrius vociferus
TTTTTTTTTTAATGTTTTAAGGAAATGCATAACTTATATGGAGTTCAAACTTTCTTCCTGTGTTTGGAAGACAGCACTGGAGCCTCCTTTGGTGTTTTCCTAATGAATAGCAATGCCATGGGTAAGAAAGCTTTCTCTGTAGCTCTGAGCGCTGCAGTTGAAAATCTTTTCTAATGATCTGTGGGATTGGGATCAGGACTG
>NW_009650344.1:0-201 GCF_000708025.1 Charadrius vociferus
ATCCCCCCCCTCCCACAGCATCCCAGCAGGGGGGTGGCCCGGGGCAAGCAAGGGTGTTGGAGCAGATTAGGTGGAGGTGGCTGGATTAGCCCTGTAAAACTGTCTCAGAGACGATTACTTAAAGCAGCGGAGAAGGAAGGCTGGGTGGGGACAGCGCAAGGGGTCAGGGGGCTGCCCGTAATCCCCCCCAAAGCCGCTTAA
>NW_009650345.1:0-201 GCF_000708025.1 Charadrius vociferus
GATTTCACATGGAAAATGGGAAATAATTTCCAGGGTCCAGTGGGGACCTATTGGTCTGCAGTGGTTTTGGACTCAAAGTCATCACTGAGAATGTTTCATTTGTCACTGTCCCCCCCCAAGTATTCTTCTGTATGGAAATTTTAGGTTTGGATTGCAGGATTTTGGGGATGTTTTTAATCATAGAATCATTTAGGTTGAAAA
>NW_009650346.1:0-201 GCF_000708025.1 Charadrius vociferus
ATGGGATTCTGGAGCAAATTTCATGTCACCTAGAGTATGAATGGATAGAATGAAGTCAGTGCTAAAAGGAGCTGAAGGCTGCTGCGGAGAGTAAAGTTCCAGCTTTCTGTTCTATGGTTGTAAAGTTATAACAAGAAAACAGGAAGGATTAAACCAATAAACAAAAATATGCCCTTTTGAAGAAGACTTAAAAAATAAAAC
>NW_009650347.1:0-201 GCF_000708025.1 Charadrius vociferus
AAGAGGTGGTGCTCCATCAGTAATATCGAGAACAACATGAACTGCAAAGGAGTGCGTGCTCTTTCCCCGGAAGCCGTATATCCTATTCACTGGGAGGACTGGAAAAAGTTATTTGAACCAATCAGCTCAACAGAACTTCACAAGATCCTTAAGGACACCTACGCGGTGCACGTATGGAACAAACTGAGCCATGGGACAAAG
>NW_009650348.1:0-201 GCF_000708025.1 Charadrius vociferus
AGGGAGGCCTCGTTGGGCTTGTAGATTATCCTGATGATGATGAAGAGGATGATGAAGATGAAGATAAGGAGGAAACTTTACCTTTGTCAAAGAAAGCAAAGCTTGAGTCATCATAATGGCAACTGCTGAAGAACGTTACCAGTTGGGGGAAGGATATTTTTTCCGAAAACAAAACAAACCCACAGCAAAGCAGCAATCTTT
>NW_009650349.1:0-201 GCF_000708025.1 Charadrius vociferus
AACCCAAACGCCCGGCTTGTTCTTTGCCTCTAGTCTGGCCCAGGGGAATTTCTGCACCGGCTTCACCTGGAAAACTTTCTGAGGTTAAACCACTGGCTGTACATGGCTCAGGCTCAGTCACCTACAGCAGATGAGCATAGTGAGTCAGTGAATCAGAAGTCACAGTCCCAGGTTACATTTTCTGGGTGAGTTCAAACACCC
>NW_009650350.1:0-201 GCF_000708025.1 Charadrius vociferus
CCCGGAGAGGGACCCCCCACCACCAGAAGGGGACCCCGAAACCTTGAAGCGGGACCCCGTGTCCCCGAAGAGTGACTTTGCTGCCACCTCGGACCCTGAAGTGAGGAAACGGGACCCCAAAACGCCCAAGCGGGACCCTACGACCCCAAAATGGGACCCCACAGCTTCGAAGAAGGACCCCCCGTCCCCGACGCGGACCCC
>NW_009650351.1:0-201 GCF_000708025.1 Charadrius vociferus
GAGGGGATGTTCTCAGTAGAAATGGTGTGGTGATACCTTCCTGGCTTTTGTTTGGCTGTATGATGGGTTGAGCATGGTATTCCGAGGGGACTAATGCTGCTGGATACCGAGGGTCTTGGTGTTTTGTTCTATCAGTGCAAGCCTGCCTGAAAGGGAAAGCATGAGATTGCCATCCCATGGGCAGGTGGACAATGAGGCTGG
>NW_009650352.1:0-201 GCF_000708025.1 Charadrius vociferus
AAAAGCCCGAGGCTGTCTATTCCATATTCTAGATTGCCTACTTATACCTATGATTATTATAGAGCTAATGACTATTATTACAAAAGGCCTTACAATCACAGTCATGATACAGCACCTAATATTAAAACTTAGGTTAACAAACAACCAAACAAATTATCCTTATTAAAACAAATATACAAAGATCAGAAGAATAAAAACAAC
>NW_009650353.1:0-201 GCF_000708025.1 Charadrius vociferus
TTTTTTTTTCTGTGGATTGACATGGAAATCCCTCCGTAGCCAGGGGAGCTGGATGGGGGAGCTGTCAATGAGTGTCCCTCCTCTCTAGCCGTAGCCATTTGTACGACCCTTGAAGAACTGTCATGCTAAAGTATTCCTGCTATCCAGTCATTTTGTCAAAAAGAAAAGAAAACCAAGAAAGCCGAAAGAAAGGAATAGTAT
>NW_009650354.1:0-201 GCF_000708025.1 Charadrius vociferus
AGGGCCACCACCGTAGGGAGGTCCTGATGTGTGCCCATCCCCGTGGGGAGACCCCATTGAGCTCCACCCCCATGGGGAGGTCATGATGTGGGGCTCCACCACCGTGAGGAGACCCCGTTGAGCTCCACCGCCGTGGGGACGTCCCGATGGAGGTCCACCACCCTGACCTTCTCCCTCCCTCCCTCCTCCCGCAGCCCCCCG
>NW_009650355.1:0-201 GCF_000708025.1 Charadrius vociferus
GAAAGTGAAACAAATAAAATTCTCCAGCAGGATATAAATCTGGCGGATAGGAACGGTATTGACTTGCACGCCCAACTTTTCTTCCCCCTGATATATGAACTTCCCAGCTTAAAAGATTACAGTAATCACGGGAGGACAGTGTAAATCGAATCTGATAGCAATAACTTTTGGGGAAGGTCAGGCTCAAGTGAAATGTTACCA
>NW_009650356.1:0-201 GCF_000708025.1 Charadrius vociferus
CCATCCCCACGGGGTATCCCATAGTCATCCATCCCCGCATCTCCCCCGGGGATGTCTAATGCCCCATAACTCCTGTGGGACAGGGATGTCCCGCATGGACGGTACCTGCACCCCGTGGTGCACTGGTCGTGGGGTCGCGGTGGGCGGCCGCAGCCCAGCGCCGGCCAAGTCTTTCCTTTTGAACAGAGTCACTGATCTCCA
>NW_009650357.1:0-201 GCF_000708025.1 Charadrius vociferus
TATATAGATGCAACTTATTACAATTCTAAGCACTAAAAGTTGAGTAGGTCTTATTTACAGCTCCAGGAATTCAAAAAGGACTAGAGAGAAAACTACTACTTTTGTTTGCATGCACTGTGTAAACTTATGTACAGTAGTTTTCACCAAGCAGACAGTACACAAGTCTCTTCTACTCTGAGAATAAAGTCCGAAAATTTTAGG
>NW_009650358.1:0-202 GCF_000708025.1 Charadrius vociferus
AAAAAATGTTCTTCTTTTCTGTATCTGATGTTCTGTGTGCTATTAGTGATGCAGCCAACACGAACGGTTGTCATGTGTAAAACAACTTTCGATCACCGCGAAAACACCGCCCTGGGAAAGCGTCCATGCTTGATATCGTTTGGTTCATGAACATTAAGTTTCCAGTACAGGTGACCCATAGCTCAAAGTGTTAAATAATTGT
>NW_009650359.1:0-201 GCF_000708025.1 Charadrius vociferus
TCCTGGGTCTTCTGCTCCATCACCTGCTGCAGCTGAGTCATCTCCCAGCTCATCAGCTGCTGCTCACGCTGCCTCAGCCGCTCACACGTGGCCTCATCCGGCTCATCACCCACCAGGTGCGGGGGTAGATGATGCTTTGCAAGAGCAACACGAAGAATTTGACTGTATCTGTGGCCTGCAGGAGGAGAGAGAAGGGGTTCA
>NW_009650360.1:0-201 GCF_000708025.1 Charadrius vociferus
AACACTTTACGGAAGTGGTGGAGTGCGAAGACTTTGTGAGCGTGTCACCACAGCACCTCCATAAACTCCTGTCCTCCAGTGACCTGAATATTGAAAATGAAAAGCAAGTTTACAACGCTGCTATCAAGTGGCTGCTAGCCAATCCACAGCATCATGCTACGTGGCTGGATGAAATACTTGCGCAGGTAGGGCAGACTGAGG
>NW_009650361.1:0-201 GCF_000708025.1 Charadrius vociferus
TGAAGCTGAGCCTGGGAAGAAGGGGAGAGTGAGGGGAAGGTGGTTTTAGTCTCGTCTTTGTTTGTCACCATGCTACTCTCTTTGAAATTGGCAATAAATTAAGTAATCTTCCCTACGCTGAATCTCTTTTGCCCGTGATGGCAATTGGTAAGTGATGTCCTGGTCTTTACATCAACCCACAAGCTTTTCTGTCTTATTTTC
>NW_009650362.1:0-202 GCF_000708025.1 Charadrius vociferus
AAAAGGAAAAAAATGGAAAAAAAAAAAGGATTAAAAACACAAAGGTTTTATGAACAGCAAACTCTATGTAAAGGCCTTTTAGTATGGAACTTTTTTATTGATAACTTGGCTTATGAATAAATATATGAACCGTTGCTGGCGCCGGCTCCGCTCTCTGCTCTGCCTCAGTTTCCCTCCTGCTGCCACCACCCCAGCCACAGGC
>NW_009650363.1:0-202 GCF_000708025.1 Charadrius vociferus
GCTGCGGAGCCGAGGGAGGGCCATCACCTCCGGGAGCTCCGCCCAGCGCCCTGCCGCGCATTCCCCCCCCTCAGGCGGTGCAGGCAGCCGTGCTCCCTCGCCCCCAGGGCCAGTCCGAGCCGCGGAGCCCTGGGCCTGGCCCCAGCCCGCCTCCCCCTTCCCTCCTCCTCAGCACCCGCCGTCTCCCCTCCCCTCCCCTCCC
>NW_009650364.1:0-202 GCF_000708025.1 Charadrius vociferus
CCGCTGGACATCCTGAGCGACCTGTGAGGCTGCACCGCGTGGCATCGGGGACCCCCGGGACACCGGGATGGGGAGAGGGTGACATGCCGGTGCTCGGGGTTGGGGCAGGGCGCTGTGCTCGCTTCAGTCCGGGCGCTCGGTGTTGGGGGTGACCGGGTGCTGGGGGTGACCGGGTGCCATCCTCGGTAGGGACCTGCGGGGC
>NW_009650365.1:0-202 GCF_000708025.1 Charadrius vociferus
ATTGCATTGAGCAGGTGGGCGTTTTGAACCTGACTCAATCCAGCTACCAGAGGCTCTTTAAACAGTTTTTTACTTCTTTTGGCACATTTTCAGCTCATCTCCCTCATTGATGTGGAGCTGTGTCATCTACCTACACCTGTGGAAGCCCCACTGCAGACCTAAACGCTCCCCTTCCTGAAAATTGTTGCCTCCCATTTGTTTG
>NW_009650366.1:0-202 GCF_000708025.1 Charadrius vociferus
CTGACTAGGAACCTAATGAGCTATTTTGTAATTTGATGAAACAGTGTGACCTACCAAGGGACTTCGTCCAAGGAGTTTTGTGTGTTAATCTGATGCTAAGCACAAGAAAGACTTCGGGGATACCAACTTCTCTTGGGTGCCTTTCCCACCATTGAAACTGCATGTCTATAATAAACATCAATCATACTAAAGAAATGGAAGA
>NW_009650367.1:0-202 GCF_000708025.1 Charadrius vociferus
GCTCGCATGGCTGGAGTGCTGCAGTGCACGGATGCAAGCTCTTCAGAAGAGATGGGGAAGAGGAGGAGGGGGATGCCTCGTATTTGAAGGAGCAGCTCAGCTATACGGGACAATCAAGAGTCTGAGAGAGAGCATGTGGGTCAGAAGCAGAGGAGAGGCCGTGCTGGTGACATCGTGGTGGCAGCGTGCTTGCAGACCCCCC
>NW_009650368.1:0-202 GCF_000708025.1 Charadrius vociferus
GCATTATCGAATTACAATATCGACCAAGAATACAGAGTGTGCACCAATTTATTTCCACTGATTAACTTACAAAATTCTCTCTTTTTTCAGGTGAGGGCTCCTATATGTAACTTGGCTCTAGGTGAACACGAGGCAGATCTTTTTAAGACGGCAGCTACCCTGATTAGTTTTATCTACTGTCGTAGTTTGGCCTCAGCCAGCA
>NW_009650369.1:0-201 GCF_000708025.1 Charadrius vociferus
TGATTCAATATCTCATGTCCATGAGAGCAACAGCACAAACGTCTGTGTCCTTTGGGCCTCCCTCTCCTGCCTTTGCAGCCAGGGCAGAGGAACAGGAGAGGGTTCTCCCAAAGTGGAAGCCCAACAGGACGGGAAGGAGCCATGTCCGCTTGCTCCCCTTGGCTAGCAAAGGAGCACGGGAGGCCCCTGTGCACCTCCTGT
>NW_009650370.1:0-202 GCF_000708025.1 Charadrius vociferus
GATCTTTCTACCAGGTTCAGCTGTTTCTTTGGCTCTTCCATAATCAAGTACAAGGCTAAAGAAGCAGCGTGGATTAAAGCTTGTATTGTCAATTCAGCAGTCAGTCAACACACCGGTACTTCAGAAGCACTTGAAAGCTTGTAAAAGCAATACAGAACAGCATCAAGAACTGGACCTCAGTGCAATGCACCAGGAGTTGATA
>NW_009650371.1:0-202 GCF_000708025.1 Charadrius vociferus
AACCAACATTGTATTTAAATGCAAAAGTTGCTCTTCCTATGAGCTATTACTATAGATGCTATAATACTGCTGAAGACCCAACTGTGGGATAAAGCTATAAAACTAATTAGTGTATATTGTCACTAGGATTTCTGGACACATTCTATAAAATAATAATGGTTTCTTTGTAGAGAGTGGCCCAAAACTGAACGCAGTATTTGAG
>NW_009650372.1:0-202 GCF_000708025.1 Charadrius vociferus
TGGTGCCTCCATGTCTGTCCAGCTCATTATCACCAGGGTGTGGGTGTATGACGTCGGTGCATTTTGCACAAACTTTTGCCACATGGACCGCGTGCACCAGATTTCATTCGTGTCTTTGGATGCCTGGTCATTATAGATCACCTCCAACACAGCTAATACCCTCAGATACTGGATGCCTCCCTCAATGTTGGTCCATTTGCTT
>NW_009650373.1:0-202 GCF_000708025.1 Charadrius vociferus
TAATTACAGATTCGAAGATGGCAAGATACACATAACTTACTATAAGGTATTCCAAATTGATACCTAACATGTAAGCAAAAGCACAGTTCTCAAATTAATACATACATACATATAAGCAAAGCATACCAGTACACGCACACGCACACAGAGGTCTCTGATTGCTAGGAGCAGGAATTTCTTAACAGCAGGCAACTCTAACGAG
>NW_009650374.1:0-202 GCF_000708025.1 Charadrius vociferus
TCCGTGGTCTGGAGGATGGGGCAGTGCCCCCTAAGACCGCTTGCAGATGGCACACAACTGGGAGAAGAGTCTATGCACCGCAGGGGCGCGCTGCCAACCAGAGGGACCTTGCCAGGCTGGAGCGAGGGGCCAACAGGAAGCTCCTGCTGTTCAAAACGGGGAAGGGCAAGGACCCATCTGGAGCTGGAGAAGTGCCCCCGGG
>NW_009650375.1:0-202 GCF_000708025.1 Charadrius vociferus
ACACGGGGACATGGGGACACGGGGGGGACGCGGGGGGGACACGGGGGGACGGGGAGAGGAGGGACATGAGGGGATGGGGGGGACAGGTTACATGGAGGGACAGGGGGACATGGAGGGGCACGGGGGGACACAGGGACACCGGGACATGAGGGGACATGGGAGGACAGGGGGGGACATGAGGGGCTGGGGGGACATGGGGTGA
>NW_009650376.1:0-202 GCF_000708025.1 Charadrius vociferus
CAGGAGCTTGCGTGGACTGGGAGGATGCCACTGGTTTAACTGGTTCCCAGTCGGTGATGTCAGCCTCCAGCAGACACACCGGGGCAGTTAAACTGGCTTAAGTCTTGCTGAATCAAGCCGGAGCGCCCAAGAGCACGCAGCGGCGAGGCTCCGGCGCGTGTCCACCCGCTCAGCGCTGGGGAGCCCAGCCCAGGTGCCAGCA
>NW_009650377.1:0-202 GCF_000708025.1 Charadrius vociferus
CACAACCAACAAAACGACACACCAAACAGAAGAGGCTTATAGTGGGCACAATGCAGCAACACCTGGCATTTATTTCAAATGCCTCCTATTGGAATAAACTGGAAGAAATTAAACATTGTTTGGAAACATTTCGGCTCTAATATACTAAGACAGTCACACAATTGTTATAGTTGGAAGAGACCAAGATTATCAAGTCCAACAG
>NW_009650378.1:0-202 GCF_000708025.1 Charadrius vociferus
CTGAAGGCGCTGTGACAATACAGAGAAGCCAGGAGACTGTTGCAGAAGTGACCCAAAGGCATAATTTAAGCCTGCTGCCCTGAGGTGAAGGAAGGAGAGTTCTGCTCTGCTGTGGCACCGTTCCAAGGCTCGTGGTCTGCTGCCTTGCCTGTCAGTGTCTTTTTCTTCTTTCCTCCCCTTCAGATCACGACGGTTGTCTTGG
>NW_009650379.1:0-202 GCF_000708025.1 Charadrius vociferus
AGAATACCTCTTTTATGCTCATCACAAGTGAGAAGTTACCTGCTCAAACAAGTAATCCTACAGCTTAAGTAACTTTGGCAAACCAGGAGCTGTGAATATACTGATTATAACAAACTGTGGTTTAAATCAGGACATACAGGTACAAGAGTTTGGAGCGTAGTTGAGCTGGGAAGAAAGGAGGGGTGGAGGGAAGGTGGTTTTA
>NW_009650380.1:0-202 GCF_000708025.1 Charadrius vociferus
CGTCTCTGCTGCCACCACCACCTCTGCCATCATCGTTGTCTCTGCCATCATCATCATCTCTGCCACCATCACCTCTACCACCACCATCACCTCTGCCAACATTGCCATCTCTGCCACTACTGCCATCTCTGCCAACATCTCTACCACCACTGCCAACATCTCCACCATCATCTCTGCCACCGCCATCGCCATCCCTACTGCC
>NW_009650381.1:0-202 GCF_000708025.1 Charadrius vociferus
TCAGAGATTAAATTCAACTTTTTCAGACTTTGGCTTCACAGTGCAGTTCTGTCCTAAAGCTGTTTCCTTTATGTTTAACCATTCAGATGTGGAAAATTGCAGAAAGAGCATAAAACAAGGAGGCAGGAAATGTGTCACGTGCTATTACAAACAGAAGTCTTGTATCACGTAACATAGCTAAGTGTTCTGATCACAAACTATG
>NW_009650382.1:0-202 GCF_000708025.1 Charadrius vociferus
TGCATGAGATGGGACAGGCTAGCTGCAGTAGTATCCCGTGTTACAAGGACACTAAGTGAGTGTGTACTGCTGGAATAGATTTGTAGCTTGGGTGGTTTCTTTTCTGTATCTGCACTTAGTCGGCACTATGAGTGAGGAAGGTGTTACCCTAAACCAAACTTTTTTGTCTCGCTTCGTAGGTCACCATTTCAAAGCTCATAAG
>NW_009650383.1:0-202 GCF_000708025.1 Charadrius vociferus
CACCGCCGACCTCTCACCCCCCCCTCCGGGTGACCTTTGACCTCCCCACGGGTGACCTTTGACCCCCCCCGAAGGTGGTGGACATCATGCGGGTGAACGTGGACAAAGTGTTGGAGAGGGACCAGAAACTCTCCGAATTGGACGACCGCGCGGACGCCCTCCAGGCCGGAGCCTCCCAGTTCGAGACCAGTGCCGCCAAGCT
>NW_009650384.1:0-202 GCF_000708025.1 Charadrius vociferus
AATCTTATCATAAAATAACCAGGCACCTTCTGACACATGAGAGACAATCTGACACATGAGAGACTGCACAGAGCTTCTGGTCCCCTAAGGGCTGTGAATGTTTTATGGTTTTATCTTATGATAAGGTTTTGCCCTTTTCAAAGTTTCATACAATACACATTTCCCCTCCACCCCTCTGTAAATTTGTAATTTAACACCACTC
>NW_009650385.1:0-202 GCF_000708025.1 Charadrius vociferus
GTCTGTGCGTTTGCATAGGTCGGGTCTTCACGGAAGACGAGGAAAATCCAACACGTTCGACTATGTACAAGCCAGCCCGGGGCCGGCGCCGCTGCCTATGGTACAGTATAGATATATCTATATAGTCGCTCTCTGTACAGTATGTATAGATCTCTATATAGGTATGTACAGGTTGCCCCGGCCCCGGGGGTCCCTGTCCCCC
>NW_009650386.1:0-202 GCF_000708025.1 Charadrius vociferus
ACAGGGTCCTCCCCGACATTTCTTTGCTCATCACACTAAGTTGTAAAATGTGCTCAAGTGCATAAGCAACATGCAGCTCCGATAAAGACCCACCCCTCAAAGTATCACCTTAAAGGCACCGTCATCCTACTCCAGCCCATAGGCAACTTTGAAAATAGACGATGCTCAAACCTTAACCTAAAGTGTATGTTTATGCTCAAAA
>NW_009650387.1:0-202 GCF_000708025.1 Charadrius vociferus
CTGGTATCGACAGGAAAGCTATTTTGGGGATATCTTTTCTGTGAAGGTCTATTCCAATTAATGCTTAACGTGCTAACCCGAGAACCAGAAGCAAAGGGGCTAAAGAGGCACCTTGCTGTGGCCCGTCTAACAAATCCTGTTGAGAAGCTGAAGGGCATGTCGCTGCCCTACAGGGGCTATTTTGCTTTGGGGTCAGAGCTCA
>NW_009650388.1:0-202 GCF_000708025.1 Charadrius vociferus
AAAACTTTAAAAACAAACAGTATGAAAAAATCAAATACTCAAGTTGCACTTCCACACATGATACTCATATGACTGATACATTCCACAGAGCTAACATCATATTTTTACAATATATTAAAGACAGTGAAAGTATACAAAGCACCTGAGTTTTCTTGAAACAAACTTCCTTGAAAAAGAGATACGAAATTTTCCAGATTTAGAA
>NW_009650389.1:0-202 GCF_000708025.1 Charadrius vociferus
ATCCTAAGTGAGACCCTTTGAGCTCTCCGGGACTGCAGCATGTTGTGACCCAGTATCTCCCCCTGATTTGGGAAGTCTCTCAGGGTAGATTTCATGATGTTCCAAAGACAGTCCACTGACAGATGCCAACAAAGGAGAAGCATTCAAAAATCGACTGCTAACAAACACCAAAGAGGAAGAGTGAGTAATTCACTACAATTAG
>NW_009650390.1:0-202 GCF_000708025.1 Charadrius vociferus
CCTTGCTAAAGTCAAGATAAACAACATGCATTACTCTCCTTGTCCACAGAGCAAGTAATCTCATTGTATAACACCATCAGGTTGATCAGACATGGTCTCCCATTTGTAAATCTATGTGGACTGCACCTACCTAATCACCCTCTTGTCCTTCATGTCTCTGGAAATGGTTTTAAGGATTAGTTGCTGCACCACCTTTCCAGGG
>NW_009650391.1:0-202 GCF_000708025.1 Charadrius vociferus
AGATAGCTTTGTAATTGTTTTAAATCTCTTATGTTTAAAATAGATTTAATAGTATCTGGGTGTGTATTTTACTAAAATATTCGGGCTATTCAAATATTCAAGCTAATTAAAAATAGTCCACACTGGTCCAATTTCTTTCATCCAGGAATCGGCTGTACATGTTAAAGGAGATAACACCACAGGCTATAGAACAGCCAGTATT
>NW_009650392.1:0-202 GCF_000708025.1 Charadrius vociferus
GATAGTCTGACTCATGCTTAGACTGTGATTTCTTATAATTCCCAGATCACGCAGTACAGGTGTTTAACCAGGTTGTATTTTGCTGTTGGTTATTCTGACCTAACAGAATTTGTCACTTGTTTAGCTTAGGTTCATTCTCACTTTTTGTAACATTCTAAACCCAGTCCTGTCCTCAAACACAATATTTGTTCCTCCCATCTTA
>NW_009650393.1:0-202 GCF_000708025.1 Charadrius vociferus
ATGGGCTGCCTTCCTGGCTTTCACCTCCTATTACAGTACCCTGGGCTGGTGTACTGTCTGGTGTTTAACGGCCCAAGAAGAGGCCCCAGGGTTAAATATTGTTAAGCATGTGAAATTTAACCTATATTATTGATATTGGGTTCAGACCAAAGTGTCTGAAAAGTGGCTTAAAAGGAAGAGTTCATTATAGAATAAAGCACTT
>NW_009650394.1:0-202 GCF_000708025.1 Charadrius vociferus
GTAAGCTAGCAGAAGGCCATGATGTCAGAACCAACCTGATGATACTCAGTGGAGGACCTGTAGTTTCAAACTACTCTCCCCACTCTGGCCTCCCCTATGTCCACCTTCCTCAGATCTGTGAAGAAGGGCAGAGGTCCTATTGTTTAGGGTTTGGTTAAGTTTTCTTTTGATAAATATTTTAAAAATATTTATATAAATATGA
>NW_009650395.1:0-202 GCF_000708025.1 Charadrius vociferus
TCCAGAGCCTGAAAACAGCGTGCGGGAGCCGCGCTTGAGCTGGCTGTACCTATTCTGGCTTTTGGGTCTCCCTCCCCTAAACTTCTTGCGAAATCTGTCGGTGCCAGCTGCACCGTTTGTACAAAAAGCAATGTCCTGGAAGAATCATCGCTTAAGCAAGACCCTCCCTTCCCCGGCTCACGGTGCAGCAAGCGGCACTCGT
>NW_009650396.1:0-202 GCF_000708025.1 Charadrius vociferus
GGGGGACCCTATAGCACCCAGACTGCCCTATAGCACCCACGGGTGGCCCTACAGCACCCTGGGGGTCCTACTACACCCACAGAGGGCCCTATATCACCCACAGACGGCCCTATAGCGCCCGGGGGTGGCCCTATAACCCCCATAAGTGGCCCTATAGCGCCCCGCGGGGTCCCGGCCCCCCGGCACCCATGGGTGCCCCTAC
>NW_009650397.1:0-202 GCF_000708025.1 Charadrius vociferus
AAAAAAAGCATCTTCTACTTAATACTTTTACTTGATGTTGTTCTGTAATGTTACTACTAGATCAGTGATTGGATGATGAATAGTTACTGAGATCAGTGAAACTGAGTAATTATCAGTAACATCTGAGTTCCCCCACAACAACCTAGTAAGGTCTCCATTTCAGTTTCCTCTAAATCCCAAAACGAGACTGTTGGACAGTTAA
>NW_009650398.1:0-202 GCF_000708025.1 Charadrius vociferus
GAGCCACCAACAGCTGGGGCACATCTGCAGCAAGGCTCCATGTGTGATCAGGGATGGACCTGCAGAGACCTCCACCAGGAACAGCTGCAACCTTACAGTTATAGAAGGATTCTGCTTGGGAATAAGCCATCACCCTCGGTAACTACATGGTTTCATTCTTATGATGCAGGCGGATGGAGACCTCTCTTATGAAGACAGGCTG
>NW_009650399.1:0-202 GCF_000708025.1 Charadrius vociferus
GGCGCGCGTGTGGGGCACCTTTCCACCGCCCTCTCCCGGCTGAGCTCAGGAATCCGGCATGCGTGTGAGCGCACGAGGGCTCACGGGTGTGAGCGTACGCGTGCGTGTGCGTGCGTGTACACGTGCCCATGTGCATTTTCACGTGAACACACGTGTGCAGGGATGCGCGGCCATGTGCTTGTGGTGGGCAAGCACGCGCAGG
>NW_009650400.1:0-202 GCF_000708025.1 Charadrius vociferus
TGGGACATGGTTGAGGCATCAAGGAATTTACCTAACCTTGCACAGGATGTGAAACCAAATGTTTCTTATGTGCTCTCTTGCAGTTGCTGCAAGACATAAGATAGCAAAAAAATACAACTTCTGGACCAAAGTTGAGCCACGAGTGTATCTCAAACTAACCTTGGGTAATTACAACGCTAAAATACACACCCCTTTGTGAATA
>NW_009650401.1:0-202 GCF_000708025.1 Charadrius vociferus
TCTATCCCATGGGATTCAGTGCTTTAGGAATGCCTCCAATGAGGGTCTGAGCTTTGCTGATGGGCTCAACTTCAGCCAGCAGGAGGTCTGTTTTGGAGCTGGCAGGACCTGGCTGTGTCTGACATGGGACAGCTGCTTCTCATTGAGGCCACCCCTACAACACCACTCCCACCAGAACCTTGCCACAGAAACCCCATACACC
>NW_009650402.1:0-202 GCF_000708025.1 Charadrius vociferus
GCCTCCTTTTCTCCAGGCTAAACAACAGAGCACTTCTCTCCTTCACGTTTGAGTAGGCATATGCAGTGAAGTCACTGCCGAAAGTGGAATTTCACCCATGTAGTCCCAACCCATTTGGCATTTTTGCTGTGATCCCTACATAAATCAGTAATAGTTTGCTAGGCGCCAAGAAAGACTCCAAAATAATTTTAAAGCTGTCCAG
>NW_009650403.1:0-202 GCF_000708025.1 Charadrius vociferus
AAAAAAAACCCCAAAAGACTAAAAAACCTACAAAAAACACTAAATCCCCCAGAAGACTAATCCCCCCAAAACCAAAAAACTCCAAAAAAGTTTAAAAAAATGCAAAAAAGACTAAAATAACCCCCAAAAGAGTAAAAAACTGGGAAAAAAAGTTAAAAAAAGGCCAAAAAGAGTAAAAAAAAACCCCAAAAGACTAAAAAAA
>NW_009650404.1:0-202 GCF_000708025.1 Charadrius vociferus
CATGTAAGTGCCAGACATGCTGGCTGTCTTCTGCTATAGCAATATTAAAAAATGCAGCCGTTAAATCCATTACAATAAAGTATTTTGCCCAATGTGGAATCTGTCCTTAGGTTTGAAAAAAATATATGCAGTGGCTCCTCTGTCCACTAGAAATGGTATTTCCTTGTCTTCTATTTTTCCCCCTCTGCTGGTTTTGGCTGGG
>NW_009650405.1:0-202 GCF_000708025.1 Charadrius vociferus
TATACTTCAGAAGACAAAGAAAAATGACTGAGGAATGGTACTTTACAGCTTACGTTCTTTTGTAGAAGGGAAAGCAAATGGGATGAAGTACTGTATGTAGATTTGTTTTTCACTTTAAGGTACCACCAAGAGTGGCAGAAGGATTGTGGGTGGACTCCACAGGACCCTACAGTCTTGGCACTGGAAAAAGAAAGAGGGAATA
>NW_009650406.1:0-202 GCF_000708025.1 Charadrius vociferus
TTTTTTTAATGAATGTGTCAAATGCCTACAAAAATGACTTCTTTGTCTGGGGAGAAATCTGAGCTTGTACTGTAAGTCTCTACTTTGTGAGGCGTATGGCTTCTATTGCAAATCACTGTATAGACTAGCTGGTGTGTGCATGTATATATACGCACACCCCCCAAAGTATGTAAAATGGAGTTTACTTAGCTTCTTGAAAGCT
>NW_009650407.1:0-202 GCF_000708025.1 Charadrius vociferus
TTTTCTTGTATATTTGAAAATAATACATACATTCTGAAAATAATGCACACATCCTGTTCCAGTTTTGATTCTTATATCATATCCATTACGATAGCATCTGTTATCTTCTGTTAATATACAGGGGACACAGATGTACGTCAGTTCTTAACAAGTTCATAGAATCATAGCACCATAGAATCATAACATTATAGAATGCTTTGGG
>NW_009650408.1:0-202 GCF_000708025.1 Charadrius vociferus
CCAGTCTGGGATTCTGGGATTCCTTTAATAAAAACTCCATAGACAGATAGTATTAGCACTGAAACACAAGCTGGTGTAAAGCAGGGTCAATTGCTTCTAAAAGAAACAGCTGAAAAAAGGGTTTGAAAGTACCATTTGGGTAAAGACGCGAGTTTGCATCCCTAATGCCAAGTCCGTTAAACCGTTTGTAACACCTTTTTTT
>NW_009650409.1:0-202 GCF_000708025.1 Charadrius vociferus
TGTTTTAGTTCTTGCTGAACAGTGCTTCCACAACATGAAGCCATTCTGTTTCTCATACTGCTCTGGAAGTGAATAGACTGGGGCTAAACACAGAAAGAGACTTACAACCCAGTGCTGAAGTGACAAGAGAAGGGGCAATAGTGAAAATGAAAGAGGGTAGGGTTAGACTGGAGACAAGGAAGAAATTTTTTATTGTGAGGGT
>NW_009650410.1:0-202 GCF_000708025.1 Charadrius vociferus
TGCTCGGGGTGTCCCCCCTCTACCCTGACAGCACCCCACACACCACGGTGCTCGGAGCGGGGGACACCAAGCTCAGACCCTGTCCCCTATCCCCCAGGAGAACGGGGACCCCGAGGACTTCTACGCCAACCAGCTGACGGTGTACTACCGGGACGAGGGAGCTTGGCGGGCGCTACTGGGGGGCACCCAGGCGGTGGACTGG
>NW_009650411.1:0-202 GCF_000708025.1 Charadrius vociferus
ATGTTTCAGGAGCAAATGACATGGAATAAGAAAAAAATGTGAAAATAGTCAAAAAAGTATCCAGCAAGTTTGGGAAGATTTACTTTTGGGAAAAAGACAGAGGGTTTAAAATTGGGTTTAAAAGAAAAAAAGAAAAAAAGGTGATATTATGCCACAGTTTCTGCTTACATTTGATAATTTGATGACAGCTAAGACCTGCCTT
>NW_009650412.1:0-202 GCF_000708025.1 Charadrius vociferus
TAAACTATGCAAACCATGACAATTTGCGACTGTAAATGTTCCTTAAGTGAAGAATTTGGCATTTTGTAAAGCAGATAATAGTCCCAGATAATGGATTCATTAGGTGTTATGGGATATTGTCACCTTCAAAAAGTAGGTCATTTCCTCCTCCACCCAGACAAGCAGCTCTCCTTGGTCTGTTTCCTCCTAAGGTTCATGACAC
>NW_009650413.1:0-202 GCF_000708025.1 Charadrius vociferus
TTTTTTTTTTTTCAAATGTCCCTCTGAAGTTTGTAACAAAATGAGTCTGGAGCTTTGTGTGGGCAGAATATATCCACGTACCATGTCAGCAGTAAGTGTAGCTCTCACTTTCACCAGGAAGAGTCCACCACATTGAGCCCAGCCTCACGTGACTGTCTGACATCTATCAGATGGAACAATTTATGAGGTCTCAGTGCCATGA
>NW_009650414.1:0-202 GCF_000708025.1 Charadrius vociferus
ACTTCCCAAGTGTCTTTCCACCTGGTTTTCTCCCTGTGTTTGGGGGAATAACTCCATGGTATCAGTGGGATCTGTCAGACACCAAGCACTTAGTTGAAGAAAGTTTTCTTGGTGTACGGGGGCAGTAGAGATGGTGAAAGAGCTCCCGGTCACCTTCCTCAGGCTTTCACATGTGTGATGGGGCTGATGGCAGATGTCAGTC
>NW_009650415.1:0-202 GCF_000708025.1 Charadrius vociferus
CCCCCTCGCCGTGGGGCAGGAGCTGCAGGAGAACCCCACATCCTCCCCCCAAACCCTCTTTAATTCCTCCTGGGACCCCCTGAACCCTCTTTAATTCTCCCCGGGACCCCCCAAACCCTCTTTATTCCCCTCCGGGACCCCTCAAATCCCTCCGGGACCCCCCAAACTCCTCCAGGGACCCCCCAAACCCCCCCACTGCCTC
>NW_009650416.1:0-202 GCF_000708025.1 Charadrius vociferus
ACATAAATCATCATGTACGAGACCCCTCTCAGTTCCTTTTTTAAGATTTATGATCATTCTGGTGGTGTTCTCACTCTTTCTGTACATTTCCTTCGCTTTGGCAGAGAGGTGCTAAAACACAGGGAAATGCAAAATGAGATTGTCTTCCTTTTCATTAATAAAAACAAAACGTTTTCATTCATATTACATTTGAAGAAAAAAA
>NW_009650417.1:0-202 GCF_000708025.1 Charadrius vociferus
GATGTCCCCCGATGATGATGTCCCCCGTGTCCCCTCCAGGAGAACCGCAGTCTGACCCTCAAACTCCGCAAGCGCAAACCCGACAAGAAAGTGGAGTGGTCGAGCGACACGGTGGACAACGAACACTTGGGGCGCCGCTCCTCTAAATGTGAGTGGCTTTTGGGGACACTCCTGTCCCCTCTCCCCCTTCCCCCCCCCTCTC
>NW_009650418.1:0-202 GCF_000708025.1 Charadrius vociferus
GGGGCCGTGCTACTTTGCTTGGGTTGTCCCTGGGCTGAGGTCAGGAGGGCACAGGGCGATGTGTCTGGGAATGGGTCTGGGCTGAGCTTTCAGGTGTGGGTGCCCAGTTCCAGTGGAGATGGTGGGTGATCCACAGGGACTGATGATGCCTGGGACTGTCTCCCCATGGCTTTCAGGCACCACAGCCCCCTCACCCTGCAGA
>NW_009650419.1:0-202 GCF_000708025.1 Charadrius vociferus
TTTTTTGTTTGGTTGGTTGGGGTTTTTGTTTGTTTTTGATAGACCTTATGGACTTAAGCAGAGCTAGAACTCAAAATTCAACAAGTGATGGCTA
Source organism: Charadrius vociferus (assembly GCF_000708025.1). Lineage (NCBI taxonomy): Eukaryota > Metazoa > Chordata > Aves > Charadriiformes > Charadriidae > Charadrius > Charadrius vociferus. Next base: position 95 of record NW_009650419.1, read on the forward strand.
ATGCTATTTCTTTTTCTGTGTCAAGTTAGGACAGTCAAAACAGCTTTCAACAGAAACCTTCATTTAGTTGTCAGAAATCAGGACTAACAGTTAACAAGTTTTCTTTCT
>NW_009650420.1:0-202 GCF_000708025.1 Charadrius vociferus
CTGGGCTGAGCTGAGATGGTGCTGAGCTTGGCTGAGCCAATTGTACATGGAGGGATCCACTATTCTCCTAGGGGAAGTTCGCAAAGACCAGGTTCCTGATGACCTGTTGAAAAGCCATGAGTTTTCCTTTGCAGTCCCATTTTTGCCTGTCCTTTCCTTCCTGGCCCCTCTCAGTTGGAAGAGGCCTCCACAACTTCCATCT
>NW_009650421.1:0-202 GCF_000708025.1 Charadrius vociferus
TTAGGGGGGAAGAAGCTTTACTAAATTGAAGAATATCTAACAGGTAAGCCATTGGAAGACAGATTTATTTAGTACCGTTCCCACCAAAAGGAGCAAACAAGTGCCTTTCACATAGGGTTACTGACCTCCCACAGAGATAACACCCACGTGCCTTCTCCTGCTGTTCATTTCAGGGCCGAAGAACCAGTTGTTCTTAGTGATA
>NW_009650422.1:0-203 GCF_000708025.1 Charadrius vociferus
CTTTTTGATTTCTTTTTATTCCTTTTTATTTTTATTTCCTTTATTCTTTTCAATTTATTTTTATTCTCTTTTATTTATTTTTCTTTTTTTATTCATTTGATTCATTTTGATTCATTTTTATTTTATTTTATTCATTTTTTAAAATTTTTTGAATTTTTTTTTTTTTAAAATATTTTTCTCCCCATTTTCTTGGAGAAAAACTA
>NW_009650423.1:0-202 GCF_000708025.1 Charadrius vociferus
ACCTCTTAGGCAAATGCAATTGCACATTACACCTGTACAGGGCTTCCATCAAAGGTACCTGAAACATTGTAAATATCATTAAGGATAATAATATCCATTATCAGATAACACAGGTGCATCTCCCAACATTCCTTTATTCAGGTCCCAGACTGGTAAGCGGGGCTGATAAGAGGCAGGGATTGTTCGCTCAGGCTCATGCCAT
>NW_009650424.1:0-203 GCF_000708025.1 Charadrius vociferus
TCTCCCTGCTATCTTCTCTTTCCTCTTTCTTCTCTTCCGTCTCCTTTTCTTTCTTACTCTGCTCTGCTCTGTCCTTTACTCCCCTTTCTCTCCCCTTTCCATCCTTCTCTCTTTACCTCTGGGGCCCAGGTCGTCCCAGGGATTTGTTTCTCCTTCCATTATTCTCTCTTTTCCACCGCTGGCTGATCCCCACTCGCCTCCGG
>NW_009650425.1:0-203 GCF_000708025.1 Charadrius vociferus
TTTAGAATTGGTCTTAAAGGGGTGATTTGTAGAGCAATCTAATGAAAGCACATTTCGGAGATATAAGTTTTGAGGACATTACAGCAAAGATTGACTGTATCCTCACCAGAAAGTCAGAGACTTTAGAGGTGACTGTGTAAGACGCCCAGTACAAGCTTAATGAATACTTGGCAGTAAGAGGTGAACTGTTGAGGAACTCATTA
>NW_009650426.1:0-203 GCF_000708025.1 Charadrius vociferus
CATACAACTGCTTACATATAAACCATAATTAGTATTATTATGTTGCATACAATACATTTATGTGCTATCACATCCAACACTAAGTTGTGACTTCCCACTGACTCTTAAAACAATTCAGCAACTTCTCTACCTGCCACTACTTCCTATTGGTCCATCTACTCTCTCTCAAGAGGGGCCAGCTTCTCCACTACAGCTTGATCTGT
>NW_009650427.1:0-203 GCF_000708025.1 Charadrius vociferus
CTGCTGGAGGTGGGACATGTCCCAAGGGCACTTTCCTTCTGGGCTTGAGACATTGTCCCCACAACATCGGCCAGGCCAGCCCCAGCCCAAGTCCAAGGGCAACACGTGTCTCAGTACTGCGCTGTGGCTTGTGTCTGTGTCCCCGGCACTCCCCGGCCACCGCGTCGCCTCCTCTACAGCACTACTTCTATCGTCTACGCAGC
>NW_009650428.1:0-202 GCF_000708025.1 Charadrius vociferus
ATTTGCACTTTGCATCCTGGACAGCACCGAAAATCAGCAAGGATAGGAGACAGCTCCACAACGGCACCTCGCACTTAGGCTGCACAGGAACAGGCACACCAAGCAACCAGACTAAGCAACAGCATGATCTGAAGACTCACCAGTCCCTTTGCTTCAGCAGTTGAGACAACGGCGTTAAAAGAACTCACTGAAGCAGTCAACT
>NW_009650429.1:0-203 GCF_000708025.1 Charadrius vociferus
GGTCAGCGAGGAGCTTCCCCTAGATTTGGTCAGCTGGTGGCACTGTGGTGATATAAGGTCTGTGCATCTCATCTCATGGAGATGACGGCATCAGCCATCATGGGAGGCAAGTCTGCAGCTCTTCCCAACCAGAGCTTTGATCTGTTTTAGCAAATCCAGATTTCTCTGAGCAAATGACAAAAGTGTGGTGGTGGAGAAGATGG
>NW_009650430.1:0-203 GCF_000708025.1 Charadrius vociferus
TGATTCAGTTATCCACATATGGATTTCTAATGCTCTTTGATATCTCAAAGAGTGTCTGGGGTATCTCCAGGGCCCTGAAGGATATAGCACAGGACTTCTGCCCTTCTGGAACAACCCCTAAAACCTGGTGGGATACTCCAGGACATCTCCGATGACAACAAACATCTGTGTACGGGCAACAAAACTGAGCTCTGAAACTGTGC
>NW_009650431.1:0-203 GCF_000708025.1 Charadrius vociferus
AGCCGAGCTGTTTCAGCCCGGGAGGGCAGGAAGGGAAGGGATTTTTGGCCAAGAAAAAGCCCTCATGTAGACAAAGTTATATCAACAGACGCCTTCCAGTGCAGACAATGCCATTAAAGAGAAACGTGATCCTCCAGCCAGACCCAAGCCCTCGCCTCCACGCTTAGCCCTGGGTGTCCCCCCCCTGCCTCAGTTTCCCCCCC
>NW_009650432.1:0-203 GCF_000708025.1 Charadrius vociferus
GGCAGCTGTGCTCCCCCACATGCTCTCCTTCTGGCCTTCTGAATTTTGTACAATGGGACAACTTGTCCCAAAGGGTGGGAGCGTGCCTCCAGGTGCTGGCACTGGGGGGAACCGGTGGACATCCTGGCTGTATCAAATGTCCTGCAAGCTTACCAGTGGTGCACAGGACAGACTAACGTCCCAAATTGCTTCTCCAGGTGCAG
>NW_009650433.1:0-203 GCF_000708025.1 Charadrius vociferus
CCAGCCACAACAGGGAGCAGAGGGGTCTCAAGGCCACGATTTCCCTGTTTTGGCTGCTTTTGACACCCCCCGGTCCTTCCCCTTAGCCCCTGTGAGTCTCACCCGTCTCTGCCCCGCAGGGATGCCACGGACAGCCGGGCGCTTGGGGCCGGGCACCTGAGGGCCACCCACATGGAGAACGCCACGGTGCTGCCGGCAGTGGA
>NW_009650434.1:0-203 GCF_000708025.1 Charadrius vociferus
GAGGGGATTGTGGGTCACCGCCCTCACGGTGCTGACCCCCATCCTCCCTTTATCCCCCTCAAATTAATCATTTTCAGCCTTTTTACCCCAAAACGGCGCAATATCGACATCACCCCCCAGCGCGGCACCGCCGGCGGCCCCCCCGGGGGATGCACCTCAGTCGGGAGGACGTTGCCGGTGTCACCGCCAACCCCGACCTCGGA
>NW_009650435.1:0-203 GCF_000708025.1 Charadrius vociferus
GCCAAAGACTGGACGCAGCAGTCCACATTCTCTCCAGTGCTCAGCTCAAGAGCAGTCCACCCCAACGAGCAAGGAGTCAGGTGAACATGCCAGAGGGTGAACATGCATGGGTAAACTGGGCAAGGGCAAATGCTGGCCCACTGCTGACAGGGGTGGGGACGTGGTGACACAGGACTTGGACAAGGGCTGAGATTCTGAATGCC
>NW_009650436.1:0-203 GCF_000708025.1 Charadrius vociferus
ATCCCATCCATTATGTAAATGAGATGTGGAAATAGTTTAGTTCCCCTTATGTATCTCTACACTGATGGATTGCATAAAGTCAGCCCTACTGAAACTAATGAGGCTAAATGCATCTTGCCATTCCTTTCTACTTGGGTGAATCTCTGCGCTTGAGTTCAAGAAACGCAGTGCAAGTCTTCCTCTTCAGTTCTTTATGAAGATAA
>NW_009650437.1:0-203 GCF_000708025.1 Charadrius vociferus
AAATGATTGTAGTTTTAAATTCAATGTGACAGCTCTGGAAAGAGCGGATGATGAATCTCCTATTATTGGATCAGTCTATTTGCCGCTCAATGTCTCTCTGTAATTGGAGCAACATCACTTTAAAGGTTCAGAGAGTAGAGCATTTCTGGTGAAAAATCCCCACAACACGCTGGTGAATGTTTTAAAGGGAAATCTATTAGTGA
>NW_009650438.1:0-203 GCF_000708025.1 Charadrius vociferus
TCACCTCCGCCACCACCGTCTGCGGTCACACCGTCTGTCACCCCCTCTCCCTCCTGGGTCGCTCCGTGTCACCCCCCCGGGTCACTCCCCGTCACCCCTCGTGTCGTCCCCTGTCACCCCATTGTCACCCCTCCTGTCACCCTCTGTCACCCCATCACCCCCCTGTCACCCCTCGTGTCATCCCCTGTCACCCCACTGTCACC
>NW_009650439.1:0-203 GCF_000708025.1 Charadrius vociferus
TTTTTTTTTTAAAGATACAAAAGTTCTTTTTACTGTTAACAAAAAGAAAATATATATTTGTTCAGAAAAATAGATAATAGCATGCAGTTTTCCTTTACAGCCGTTACGGGAATAGTGCATATAAAAAAATGTGCATGTTTCAATTCTACTCGTATATATTTCTATTCACAGATTAAATAACAATATATTACTTTATTTTTTTT
>NW_009650440.1:0-203 GCF_000708025.1 Charadrius vociferus
TCTGCTCCCTCCTGGGGTGTTTGTGGAGGGGAGACCCTGTCCCGCGGCTGGGTCTGACCCGCCTGGCACCGGCACCCTGGGCTGCTCCTGGGTCTCTGCACCCAGAGCCCCGCTGCCCCCGCGTCCCCTCTGCCGCCTTCCTCCTGGTGACCCGGTGCACAGCTCCGCCGGCTGCAGCAGGTGGGTCCCGAGCCCCGGCTGGT
>NW_009650441.1:0-203 GCF_000708025.1 Charadrius vociferus
CAAGTGTGCTTTCAGGCCTTACAGTGTGCCTCGTACTGTATAAGTTGAGAGGACATAGACTTGGGGCTTGGACATGCAACCAGTGTCTGAGGCACTAAGGTATTTATGGGTCAAGATGGTGCTTAGTGCCCTGTGGGCTCACTAGGACTTCACAGTGTAAGTCAGAGGTCTGACAGGTCTTTCCTTCCTTCCTTCCTTCCTTC
>NW_009650442.1:0-203 GCF_000708025.1 Charadrius vociferus
CCCCAAAAGACAAGCGGAATGGGTCTACCCGGCACTTGGCGGTGGCACGGGGTTGTCTGGAGGGTTTGGGGGGATTTGGGGGAATTTGAGAGGATTTGCGGAGTTGTCAGGGTTTTTTTTCAGCACGGTGTTGTGGTGCGAGGGTCTTCCTGCCCCAAAATTGCCCAGTTTTATCTATTTTTTTAGGCTTTGTAGAAAACAGA
>NW_009650443.1:0-203 GCF_000708025.1 Charadrius vociferus
TCAGCCTGCCATTTCCTTTGGAAAAATACCCATATCCATCGCAAATAAATGAAATAAACCCCCCTGAGGCCAACTCGAAATATTTATGTAACCTCGGTCATTCCCTTTTCCTCACTTTCCTGCCCCGGAACGGGGGGATGCTCGAGGCCGGGACAGGGGGGGGTGATGCTTTGGGTGGTCACGGTGACCTTTGCACCCCGGGA
>NW_009650444.1:0-203 GCF_000708025.1 Charadrius vociferus
TCCCCACGTCCTTTGCCATGTCCCCATGTCCCTTGTCCCCACGTCCCCATCCCTTGTTCCCACGTTCTTTGCCATGTCCCCACGTCCCTTGTCCCCGTGTCCCCACGTCCCTTGTCCCCGTCCCTCGTCCCCACATCCCGTGCCGTGTACCCATGTCCCCACGACCCCATCCCTTGTCCCCACGTCCTTTGCCATGTCCCCAT
>NW_009650445.1:0-203 GCF_000708025.1 Charadrius vociferus
ACAGATGATATATTACTTTGGATGTCACATTGTGTTGTGTTGAACACACTTCTCCATGTGAGAAGTGATGATGTGACTAATGCAAAAAGATGTGCAGTATCATAACATTATGTGTCAGAAGAAACTTTTCCAAAATATATCCCCCAAAATCTTTAACCCATCCCTTGCCTTGCAACAATTTAGACTATAACCTGTCTTTTCAG
>NW_009650446.1:0-203 GCF_000708025.1 Charadrius vociferus
TCCAGCTGCAGTCACTGTAGCCCCGGGCAGCACTCAATACTGTAAAAAATTTTATTTTTTTGTATATTTTATTGCTGTATCTACAGGCTTTAACTTTCTCCAGAATAAAGGCTCTGAAGCGACGTGCTCTCGGGGTGCGAGTTGAGCTGTCTGCCTGTGGTGCCTGCCTTACCCCGCTCCGGGAACTGGGGCCTCTCTCAGCG
>NW_009650447.1:0-203 GCF_000708025.1 Charadrius vociferus
GCTGGGCAAGTGACCTTGTGAAGTGAAGACTAAAACCCACCACAAATTTGCTGTTGAGTGACTTCAGTAATTGCTTATTGCTTCTGAAATGAGTTAGGATCTCTGCCTGCTCTCCTCAGCCCCACCTAAGAGGACACAGAGGACAGGTACAGGCTTGCAAATCACTGTTTGTTATTATTTGGAAGAGGAAAGTGACTGCCCTC
>NW_009650448.1:0-203 GCF_000708025.1 Charadrius vociferus
AAAGAGTGGATTCCAGGCTCATTTGGTATTCATCCAACTAACTCATCACATTTTACCAGCTGTCCTTTATAAGGTATCACTAATGCTCAAGTGGGCCTCAGAGACTCAGATTGCACAGAAGATTATACAACTGCCACCACAGCTCTGCCCAATGGGGGATTCAGCGTTGTTTTCCAAAACGGCAGCTCCATCCTGCACCTTTT
>NW_009650449.1:0-203 GCF_000708025.1 Charadrius vociferus
GCAACGGCAACGACTTCCTCGTCGTCGAGCTCGTTAAGGGGTGAGGGCGCCTCTCCGGGGGGGCGGTGGGGTGGTCCTGGGGACCTCCTGTACCTCCCAAGACCGTGGGGACCGCCTGGGGGGTTCCGGGGACCTTGAAGACATTCCCAACCTCATAGGACCTTGGGGACCACCCGGGGGACACCAGGGAGGTCCTGGGGACC
>NW_009650450.1:0-203 GCF_000708025.1 Charadrius vociferus
GAATCTTTTAAAATCTTCAAAATATTGTATGTGGAGTACAGGTGCTTTGCAGTTCCCTTTGGCACAAAGGAATCTCTGGTAGCCAAGTGGTTGTTCAGAGGTAAGCAAATGATTTACAGGTCTGCTGGGAAATAGGAGGAGAACCAGATTTGGGGGTGTAGAGGCCTCTTCTTGCTAGTCACAAGCAATAGGACAAGAGGAAA
>NW_009650451.1:0-203 GCF_000708025.1 Charadrius vociferus
GGGAGCTGGGTGCAGAGGAATGATAATTACGATAGTTCAGTTAAGGTACCCAAATGGGTGCTGTTCCTTTTTACGCTGCACTGGCAGTAAAAGAGAGTGAGCCATTATTTCTACATTTAACACTTGTACATTTTTATTTAGTTAAATCAGCCATTGTACACATTGCAGCTATGTATTGTTAGTGTTGTATTTTTTTTTTTTTT
>NW_009650452.1:0-203 GCF_000708025.1 Charadrius vociferus
GCACACAGTACAGGATCAGAAAAAAGCTAATCAGTGAAAAGACAGAAGGCACTGTAGAAAGAACATGCCCACCTTGTCCTGTAGCTCTGCCTGTTAGCTGGAATGGCATGAAGACACATCCACAGGGAGTTCTCTGAAATTTTGTGAACTGTCCATAACATGACAGCTAACTGCAGCACAATGCTTTATACTCAGAACAGTAT
>NW_009650453.1:0-203 GCF_000708025.1 Charadrius vociferus
CCCCCAAATCTGGGGGGCGTACCCTGAAATCTAGAGTTTATACCCCCGAAATCGAAGGTTGTACCCCAAAATATAGGGTAAGTACCCAAAATTTGAGGTTTATAACCCAAAATCTGGGGTGCGTGCCTCAGAATCTGGGGGTTTTACCCCCAAATCCAGGGGCTTACCCCCAAATCGGGGGGTTTTACCCCAAAATCTGGGGG
>NW_009650454.1:0-203 GCF_000708025.1 Charadrius vociferus
TCCAAAATTTTCATTTGAGAGAAGGTATCCATAAGAATTCAATAGAAAAACTTTAAAGGCTTATGTCAAATATAAGCCTAGGTTCAGATGTAAGTCCCCAGCCGTTGCTTGTCTGGTATCCCAGCACAGTGGAGAAAGTTAAAATACAGTGAAGAGGATATTCTTGAACATATGATTATTCTTAGAGAAAAGAAACCTAACAG
>NW_009650455.1:0-203 GCF_000708025.1 Charadrius vociferus
CTCTCCTGGGTGCCTCAGCCAGCACTGGCCAGACCTCCAGGAAAGGGAGCTGCACAAAGGCATTTCTGAAAGGAGAGAGGCAGTGTGGGGATTTTCTTTGAGAAAAGGAGTAGGTTTTTCTTGGAGGCGTCTGTCTTAACTCTTCACTGTCTTTTCCTCCCTTGACAGGCTCCCCATGCCAAGAGACCCTAGATGTCCAACAG
>NW_009650456.1:0-203 GCF_000708025.1 Charadrius vociferus
AAAAAAAAAAGTTAAATTGGAAAAACATTACCTTACAGCCCCATTTCTTTTGCTGTGAAAGCAAAGCTTTCGCAAACGACGCTGCCAATTCCCAGCTCATAACGTACGAGCCCAAAAGTTTCTGCCTTTTCTGACAAAATATTCAGTCCCGAGACCCGAGTTTTTGGAAACTCCATGGGCCAGTGGCTGGATGGGGACATCCA
>NW_009650457.1:0-203 GCF_000708025.1 Charadrius vociferus
ACTGATGCAGTCACTCCATTGTAGAAGTGATGTAGGGTGGAGAAATACAGCTATCGTATGGTAACAGAGTCCTTGAAAAGTGCAGAAACAGGATGCAGCATAAAGGTGTATAAGTATGGGATGATAAAATCATGGGTTCACTAGACACCCCTTGTCTATAAACAATTTATTTGTAATCAGTTAAAGAAATGCAGACCTGGAGC
>NW_009650458.1:0-203 GCF_000708025.1 Charadrius vociferus
AAAGCAACTTTAAAACATGCAAAACTAGAAGAATCTAAATTTAGAAGGATAATACATTAGTGACTTAAATGTGGAGCAGGCTTAGAATTAAAGGCACAGAAACTACGTAGAATTTACGTACTAAACAAAACAGGTGAGTTAATAGGAAAGGGTTCCAGAATATCAGACGTTCAGCTGTCCAAAGACAGTATGTTCCCTGGCAT
>NW_009650459.1:0-203 GCF_000708025.1 Charadrius vociferus
CCCCCAAGCACTCACCGTTGACGTGCCCTCAGCCCGGAGCCGCTCCAGGAGGGGCCGGACACTGAACGGTCGTCCAACAACCACTGTGATCCGCTGCAGGACAGTATCAGTACCCCACTGCCTTCCCCATATGCCCCACAGCCCACTCCATAGCTCACCCCACTCCCACAACCCCCCTCTTCAGAGCCACCCTACCCAACTAA
>NW_009650460.1:0-203 GCF_000708025.1 Charadrius vociferus
TTTTTTCTTTTTCCCTCCCTCCCCTCCTCGCCTCCCCCAGCTTTTTGCTCTCCTGCCGATGCCAAAGACCCAGCCGGGGCTCTTGTGCTTTCACTCGCAGCTGCAGCTGCCGATTTTCGCTGTAAGCCCTTGTGCCTAGAAGGCCCAGAGCGAGGGATTCTGGGACGCGGTGATTGAAGACAGCACCAGCGCGGAGACCATTG
>NW_009650461.1:0-203 GCF_000708025.1 Charadrius vociferus
TTGCCAACCCACACCGCCCCTTTAAATATTTGGCAAATAGGAAATAAGTGTAATATAATTTCCTCGGTGTTATAATTTAAGATTAATCCATATTGTTATGGCACTAAATAAATGCTGTAATATTGAAATGCAGTTCAAATTAGCTTGACAGAGTGCCAGAAGTACAATTAAAACGTTATCCGATGGGTAATCACACGGCAGTC
>NW_009650462.1:0-203 GCF_000708025.1 Charadrius vociferus
CACCGTGCCATGCTGTGCCGTGCTGCAGCGTGCCATACTGCACTGTGCCACGCCGTGCCGCGCTGCACCGCGCCATACTGTGCCACGCGGCACTGTGCTCTCCTGCACTGTGCCGTGCCACGCTGCGCCGCGCCGTGTTGCACCATGCCATGCTGTGCTGCACCGTGCCATGTTGCGCTGTGCCGTGCCGTGCCGTGCCGTGC
>NW_009650463.1:0-203 GCF_000708025.1 Charadrius vociferus
TATAGCCATTACCACCCTGATGCTGCATTTCTCACCTCTCCTTGTAGGGAATTCCCCAGGGATGGATGGAGCCAGGAGCACAGGTCTGGGATGCAGGGCTTGGAGGGGACCCAGCTGTATGGGTGCTGGGCTCTCCTGAGGGTCCTGGGGATGGGGATGCAATGGGTGACCTCGCACCCAGGGGTGCAGCCCACCCCGGGGGG
>NW_009650464.1:0-203 GCF_000708025.1 Charadrius vociferus
GTGTGAGGCAGGGATGTGCTTGCTGTCTTACTCCCCATTTTGGTATCCAAGCAAACTCACAAGGCAGGAAGTCTTCCTCACCTCCAAAACTTTGTTCGCCCCACATGACAAAAGAAAGGCCTGAGAGCCTCCACTTCCCATGAAATGGGGATAAGGAGCTGGCCACCCTAAAATGGCATCACTCACACAGCAGCAGACCCACA
>NW_009650465.1:0-203 GCF_000708025.1 Charadrius vociferus
GCCAAGGTTGCCTTTGATCTTCACATCACCAATGAGCCCCTCCTTTTTGCTAAGTATTAAGTCCAGCAGATCACTTCTTCTCATTGACTCCTCCATCACTTGGTGGAAGAAGTCTTCGCCAATGAACTCCAGGAACCTCCTAGACTATTTTTGTCCTGCTGTGCTGTCCCTCCAGAAGATATCAGGGTGGTTGAAGTCCCCCA
>NW_009650466.1:0-203 GCF_000708025.1 Charadrius vociferus
CTGCAGAAGTTGCAGTTCCTGCAGATGACTTCAGGGAGCACGTAGGAGCGGCAGGGGTCCCGAAACTGGGCTGCTTCTGAGAACTCGCCCACTTCCATGAGGCGCAGCAGGTCCCGGCGCAGTTTGTTCACCTGGTTGGCTATGTTGACATCCAGGGAGAGGACCTACAAGAACAAGAGCCAGGTGAGGCTACCAGCAGAGAA
>NW_009650467.1:0-203 GCF_000708025.1 Charadrius vociferus
GAGGCGTACTGCTGTGGGGATTGAGGTGGAAGAACCACCTCCGGAAATGGCTCGTAAAATTCTTTGACTTGCAATTCCCAACCCAGGTAATTTCGAAGCTTCCCCAGAGTTTGTCATCTCCCCCAAAGGACAAAGGTCGAGATCAGAGTAATTATCGGAGACCTTGGGATACCTACAGCAAAAATAAAGGCACACCACTTTTC
>NW_009650468.1:0-203 GCF_000708025.1 Charadrius vociferus
AAAACAAGGAAACCTGGAAGCTGAAGTGTAAATAGATTTAATGGAGTAAGATTAACTAAGATAAATTAACATTAATATCATGATAGAACCACATTGATCCTGAAACCAATGCAGAGTATGTATATATTAGAATTTTCTGCGTATATCAGTAAGAAGCTGTGCATTCCCAGCAGACATCTAAAAGTGCAGTTTTACCAAGTATT
>NW_009650469.1:0-203 GCF_000708025.1 Charadrius vociferus
CAGTAGTGTGATTGCCAGGTGAATATCCAGGCATACCTATTTCCGTGCTTTGCTTCACGCTGCCACGTGGTCTCAAGGTTCTTCAGCTGCACTTCTCTGATGAAACGACACCAAAAGGTTAGTCCAGGAGCATGCCTCATGTCCCTCGGATGCTAATGTTGTCCCTACGGGGGGGTTCTCCACCCGGTGTGCGAGAGCCAGTC
>NW_009650470.1:0-203 GCF_000708025.1 Charadrius vociferus
TGTTGTTGTTGTTGGTCAGTAGTCAATATACATTGGAGATATTCAATATGGGATAAAAATTTTCTTGCTCCTGCATCTTCCATAAATTTCAGTTATTTAACACATTACTTAGCACACAGGTATAAATATATGGATTAAATCATACACACGCTGTGCAGGTCCTCTTCATACTCAACTTTGTTGTCTTTCTGTATTCTAAATCA
>NW_009650471.1:0-203 GCF_000708025.1 Charadrius vociferus
GGTTAACACCATCCATTCAAATTATTTACAAATGTATTTAATGTGTCAGGACTTGGAACATAAAATGCTTTCTGTTCAAAATCTAAGTAAAATTAAAATGTTAGCACTTGGCATATTCCTGCTTTTCTTATTCTAACAAGCAATTTAAGGCTGACTATAAATGTCAAAAGGATATGGCAGTTTTTAGTTTATATTATCCAGCT
>NW_009650472.1:0-203 GCF_000708025.1 Charadrius vociferus
CCTCAGTGCTATTATACAAAACCTCTTCCAGCTAAATTCCTTCCAGACTTAGAAAGGCATAGCACGTTTTCTAAGAAGTCCTAGAAGGGAAGAAAAAAAGGCACAAAATCTGCATTACTGTCATGAAGTGAAGTGCACTTAAAAAAATCTGAGGAAGAGAAGAGGATTAGTAGCAGAAGACATCTCTATCAGAACACACTTAC
>NW_009650473.1:0-203 GCF_000708025.1 Charadrius vociferus
AAGGCTGAAACTGCTTTCAAAACCATTTTCAATGCCGCTGCAGTGCGCGTTTTTGCAAACCCAAGTACTTTATTCCAGATGCTCCCCTTAAATTTTTTTGCTGGATGCTTTTACCACATCTGTATTTGTTTTCTGAACCTCTGCATGTTCTCTCGACTGGAACTGGCAGCAAATAAAGCACTCTTAGCCAGGAGATAAAACTT
>NW_009650474.1:0-203 GCF_000708025.1 Charadrius vociferus
ATTTAATCTAAACCTACCCTCTTCCAGCTAAAACCCAAATAAATAAATAGATGTATCTCCATAGTTCTCTTTCTTCTGTAACCACACTTCCACATTCAGAAAAATCCTCTCCAGTGGATGTTCTCCTTCCCAAATGCAAAACTGCAATGTTTCAGTACTACATATGTCCAATCAGCTATGCGTTGTTCCTAAAACTTCAGGAA
>NW_009650475.1:0-203 GCF_000708025.1 Charadrius vociferus
AGAATGGAAGCTTGCAACAGCAAGGACTAGCAGGAGGAAGAGACTTCCCCCCAGGCCTGATGTGCCTTTGCAAAACTGCTTCACCGGTCTGCAGACTGAAAAGGAAAGATGCTGGAACTGAGTAAGACAGCCCGATTTGCTCCCCATATGGCAACCAGTGCAACTAAGAAAAAGCAACAGGTGATAGTAGTAGGTGACTCTCT
>NW_009650476.1:0-204 GCF_000708025.1 Charadrius vociferus
TGCACAAGCGATGGCACCTGTGTGCGCGGGGATGGGCTCCCACCGCACGAGGGGCGAGAAGCCGTGAAACAGAGCCCACCCAGAGCCCTCGGGGCACCCGTGGGTGCCAGGCTGGGGGCACCCATCCCGCCCCTCACCACGTGAGAAGCTCACGCTGACGGGGGGGCTGCCCCCCGCGCCGGGGCCGTGGCACTGGTAGGTCCC
>NW_009650477.1:0-203 GCF_000708025.1 Charadrius vociferus
TAGGCCAAATGACAGAAAGAAGCAAGAATCAAAGTTTAGGAGGGGTTTTCACTTATTTTTAGCCAGTATACAGTGCCCTAACAACATCTTCCAGCTCTTGTCATGCCCTACTTTGCCTTCTTACTGGCATTTCTCTATTTAACTCCCTTTCCAGTAGGGGCTTGAAAGAAACTTTTGAGTGGTAGTACCTGAGTATTAATGCC
>NW_009650478.1:0-204 GCF_000708025.1 Charadrius vociferus
GCCAAGCCAGGGCTGCCGATAGGATTAATTCTGCATGACTGCCCATCTCCGCGGGGGGATCTAAGACCCTCAGGCCTGCAGCAATCTTTAAAATTCCTCCAGCCCAACTTAATTCCCTCTTCCTGCAGAGCTGGCGCATCTGCTGCAGTCAGGCACGGAGAAAAGGGAGATGGAGGGAGAGGGGAAAGGAGAAGGGGGGGGGAC
>NW_009650479.1:0-204 GCF_000708025.1 Charadrius vociferus
AGTCTTCCTCTGCATGGACCCATACAGGATATCTTTAGTGGCACAGAAGACGGAACCTACTAGCCAGATTTCGTCACTCTGGATGTCTAGCAACAACTGTGAAGTGTGGCATTAGACGAGCCTTCATTGCCGATTTAAGGAAGAAGCAGCCCTAGAGCTTCAGTTTCTACTTACGCTTTGCTCAACACCTGGACATCACATAAA
>NW_009650480.1:0-204 GCF_000708025.1 Charadrius vociferus
TTACAAGGATGGGCAATCAAATATCCAGAATATGTATCTACAGCAGTACAGATATATTTACACCCTCAGTCCTGGGGCAAAGGTCCAATGTAATCCATTTGCCAAATTTGCCCTGGCAATTTTCCCCTTCCCAGTTGTCCTTTCACAATATTCGGCAATGGGTGTTTGTGAGTATGTTGGCACACAGGGCATTGGGCAATTATA
>NW_009650481.1:0-204 GCF_000708025.1 Charadrius vociferus
CCCTTCCAACCGAAACCATTCTATGAGTCTATGTTTTCAGTGACAAGGTGACAAATACAAAATTTCCTCAGTTTCCATCAGGAATGTCTGAGACAATGTCTTTCCAATCATGTCTGAAAACATTCATGTTATCATTTACTCTGATAAGAAGGACATATCTTATGTTAGGATGCCAACAACAACCAACCAACCAAACAAACAAAC
>NW_009650482.1:0-203 GCF_000708025.1 Charadrius vociferus
AGGCAGGCAGCAGGGTGACCTGTAAGCAGTGGCTGCACACCAGTGTGACTGGAGATACGCAGCCAAGGGGGCTGGTCAGGAGTGGTCCAGAGTCTGGTCTTGCTCCTCCTGGAAACCCATGACACTGTTCAAATCAGCAGGCTGGAAACTTGAATGTGAGTAACTGTGACCACACTTGATTCTTACAAACTGATTTTTTTTCT
>NW_009650483.1:0-204 GCF_000708025.1 Charadrius vociferus
CTAGAAAGAAATGGAGACCCTACAAGGCAAAGTCATTTCCATAAAGGTTTAAAAAAGGCATTAAAAATTATTTTTAAAGAAATTAATTTAAGTTCACAGCAGAACAGGGACAGAAGCCAAGTCCCTCGATTTTCCATTCAATGAATCATCTGTTAACACGGGGGACTCCTCAAGTGTTTATTCTCATAAATACCATCCTGAACA
>NW_009650484.1:0-204 GCF_000708025.1 Charadrius vociferus
TTTAACTGTTTACTCTTCCTCCAGTGCCTCGCGTTCCGTGATCTTTCACCCCAAGCTCCGACGCTTTTCCCAGTCATGCCTAAGGAGCCGATTATCAGGTTATCTGACGCAGAAGAGTCTGGTGAATCTGTAAGTACTGTGGAAGAAGCTTTCTGTACGCTGAAGTATACCTGTCATTAGTTCCTAATTTACTAGACTCTTTCC
>NW_009650485.1:0-204 GCF_000708025.1 Charadrius vociferus
GCACGCAGAGCGTTCAGCGGGAGCCCGTCGGGGGTGTCCCATCCTTCTGCCTCCCCTCCTGCCGGCAACCCCCATGTTGCCCCCCCTTCCCCCAAGAGGCCACCGTGCCCACTGCCCGGAACCAGCGACATTGTGACATCAGCCCCGGCAACAAGAGCACCGTGGGCACCGTGGGCGCTGCAGGCACTACGTTGGCTGCGGCAC
>NW_009650486.1:0-204 GCF_000708025.1 Charadrius vociferus
ACAGGTATACAGACATATAGGCATACAGATATGCAATACATGTACATATATACATGTGCATACACATATGCAATACATCTCTAGATATACATACCTATAGGTATACACATATGCAAAAGTACACATATACGTACCACTGTGTGTGTACCTATCCATACAGGTACACATCCATATCATATCATGGAATGGTTTAGGTTGGAGGGG
>NW_009650487.1:0-204 GCF_000708025.1 Charadrius vociferus
TTGTTCCTTCTGGAGCGATCTAATTAACTCACACTGCACCAGCTATCTTTTCCTCACTTTTAATCTGCGTACTCTTTCACGTGTGTTTGCTTTCTGTACTTGACTTACTGCTCACCAGGCAGGTTACACTTTTAAAAAGGGTAAAGAAATTGTGTTGAATCAGAGATAGAAAAAAATCCAAATGATTCTTTATAATTTTTTTTT
>NW_009650488.1:0-204 GCF_000708025.1 Charadrius vociferus
GAATGGGGGTACTGGGAACACTGGGGACACTGGGAGTGGGGACACTGGGGTAACTGGGAATGGGGGGCACTGGGGAATGGGGACACTGGAGAAACTGGGAATGGGGATACTGGGCAAACTGGGGAGACTGGAGTCGGGGACACTGGGGAAACTGGGAATGGGGACACTGGGAATACTGGGAATGGGGGTACTGGGAACACTGGG
>NW_009650489.1:0-204 GCF_000708025.1 Charadrius vociferus
TGATGGATCTCCATCAGCGCTTGATGTCTGTCGGCGTCTGCCATCCCTCAGCTCCCCCTCTTCTCCATCGCAGAGGGACAAACTTGAGTTGGAATCGGCAGCTCCTACACTGACGCTCCTGGTTCTGCCGTCTGCTCTTTCTCCTCGCTTTGCCATCATGGTTTTAACGGTGCTTTACTTCACCCCAGAAATTCGGAAAGCCAA
>NW_009650490.1:0-204 GCF_000708025.1 Charadrius vociferus
ACCGACACCACCAAGACCCACCCCACCGTGCGTGTGAGTCTCCCAGTATAAACTAGTATGACCCAGTATAAACCAGTATGACCCAGTATAAACCATTAGGCACCCATACTTGCCCATGCACCCCTCCTGGGGTCCCCCCAATACCCCACCGGTGTCCCCCTCCCCGGGGAACACAGCACCGACACCACCAAGACCCACCCCACC
>NW_009650491.1:0-204 GCF_000708025.1 Charadrius vociferus
CTCCATGGGGGAGAAGGACAGGGGACCGCGATGTCCCACATGGGGCCACATCCTGCTGGAGCTGCACCCCAGGATGGGGGCGCTGGGGTCCGTGTCCCCCCCCCCCGGTCTCCTCTCTGAAATCAGGCTGAAATTTGGCCAGGGCGCAGCGTGGTGCCGAGGGCCTGCGGCGACACGTGCAGGGGCGGTGGCAGAGCCGTGCCG
>NW_009650492.1:0-204 GCF_000708025.1 Charadrius vociferus
CTCACGGCCGACTCGCGCAAGAGCCAGCTCCGCTTCTCGGGCGGCAGCTGCTGCGACACCCTGCCGGCCCGCCCGCCGGCTGATTCTTCAGGTGATCTCGTCCCTACAGGAGATCAGGTTGCCGAGAATGATGGCCAAGTTTCCTTTCAGGTACGTTAATTTTTTTTAACTTTCTTTTGTGTACTCGGTGCTTCGGATTCTTAA
>NW_009650493.1:0-204 GCF_000708025.1 Charadrius vociferus
CCTACACATTTCTTGTGGAAGTCTTCCATCAATAAAGGAAGAGTCCGGAACCACATCTCAAGCTCAGGAAAAGCTGCATGAAAAGAAAGTAACAGAGCAGGAGATTTGCCCACACGTTGCCCTTACCTACTCGTTGTGGGCAGCGCCTTTCTGCCAGTGTCCCCTGTCCCCGGAGATGAGAGAGGCTACGGGTCTTGGCTTCCC
>NW_009650494.1:0-204 GCF_000708025.1 Charadrius vociferus
TCACACACACACTCCCATGTGAGCACACGGCCGGTACATGTACACATATGTGCACATACACACACTCCTGTGCAAGCACAGCACTGATGCGCACACACACACACCCACACGCTCCCATGCACACACACAGCTGGTACATGCACACACATGCTCTCACACACATTCCTGTGCAAGCACACGGCCGGTACATGCACACACACACAC
>NW_009650495.1:0-204 GCF_000708025.1 Charadrius vociferus
AGGATATAAGACATCTTAACTTCATAAAGTACATCCTTAAAAATGAGGAGCATCGCCTCTATCACCCAAAACCATCTAAGCAACGATAAGATCAATTTTTTATGCAAGTTTACCTTCACTTTTTCCTTTCAGTTTTATTCTTTCATAATTCCCATCACCAAATCTCACCTGAACAGACTGAGCTGAAGACATTCAGAACAACCA
>NW_009650496.1:0-204 GCF_000708025.1 Charadrius vociferus
ACACGGGGGCGGCCAATGGGAGCGCTGCATCCCCATGAGGTCATTGTGCAGGAGGAGAGATTGGGGAAGATGCTGGTGATGTCATACAGGGGCAGCCAATGACGGCTCTGCGCCCCTGTGAGGTCATGGGGTAGGAGGAGAGGGCAGGGGAGATGGTGGTGATGTCACACGGGGGCAGCCAATGGGAGCGCTGTGCCCCCGTGA
>NW_009650497.1:0-204 GCF_000708025.1 Charadrius vociferus
ACAGATGATATATTACTTTGGATGTCAAATTTTGTTGTATCGAACATGCTTCTCCATGTGAGAAACGATGATGTGACTAATGCCAAAAGATGTACAATATCATAACATTACGTGTCAGAAGAAACATTTCCAAAATATATGCGCCAAAATTTTTAACCCATCCCTTGGCTTGCATCAAATTTAGACTATAACCTGTCTTTTCAG
>NW_009650498.1:0-204 GCF_000708025.1 Charadrius vociferus
TTTTGAAAAAAGGAGTTTAGAGGAATAGAAATGAAAAAGCAGCAATTAAACCCATCCCTGTATGCTGTCACACTAATATGATGAAGTAAGAAGAATTAGAAATACCCTGTACCTTGTAATTCTGGCTTTTGCAGACATGAGTTTGGAGGTGGATCTGCACGATCCACCTATCAACTCTTCTGTTATCTCCCAGTATGAAGGAGA
>NW_009650499.1:0-204 GCF_000708025.1 Charadrius vociferus
AAAAAAGGCTACTCTAAGGCCAGCCTTCCAGGCAGCAAGTAATTTGCAACTGGTTTTTGACACTTCTCTGGGGTTTCAGCTCTTCTGGAAGCAGAGATTTCTCTCACACAATGGGTAGCACATCTGCACTACTTATTGCCAAAGGGGAGACTCATCAAGTACTCGGAAAAAATATGGGTTACTAAGTAGGCAGAAACCACATCT
>NW_009650500.1:0-204 GCF_000708025.1 Charadrius vociferus
ACGCTCTTCTGTACCGAACGCTCCTGAGGAGTTACCAGGCAGTCTCCTTCCTGTCTTGGAAATCCAACAAACCTGGCAAAACCCCTCTTCTGAAAGAAAGTTTGGGGCTTACAACAAGGGGAGGGCTGTTTCAGTGCAGGAGTTCACCTGTGCAGGCTGAAGGTAACCATGCAACTCGTAGCACCTGAAACTGCAGGCGGCTGT
>NW_009650501.1:0-204 GCF_000708025.1 Charadrius vociferus
CCCCCCCACCACCCTTGCTCTTAGAATGCATGATATTGGTTTTGACATTGTGCTTGATCATCATAGACGTGCAAAATGGTGAATGCACAGAAGTTTGTATAAATATGTTGGAGAGCTGGCTGTGGAAAACAAACTCACAAGACAAGACGGGTGAGGTAAATGGCATGTTGGAGAAGCAGGCGCCTTGGCTTACCTCATCTCCAG
>NW_009650502.1:0-204 GCF_000708025.1 Charadrius vociferus
TACATTACCACATACTATACTATAAGCTGTATCAGACCTTACCATACATTCCTGTACATTACCACACTACCATACCATAAATATACCATACTATATATCACCACACCCTACAGCATTCACCATGCCATGCATTACCATACACCATAGCATATCTTACTATATATTACCATAGACCACCATACAATACACCATACCCTGTACCAT
>NW_009650503.1:0-204 GCF_000708025.1 Charadrius vociferus
GGCTCTCTACGGAGTTACTCGACCGAGGTGCTTGGCCCTCGCGTGGGCTTCCCTTTGCGTAGGGGCACCAACGAGGATTAGTCGGGACCTTGCGTGGTTCCGGATACCTCGGTAAAAATACCGGCGTCATCCACGAGAGTTTGCTTCTCTACTTAGCTCTTTACATTCCGCATTTATATTAAGCATTTAAGTTTCAATCTTGTA
>NW_009650504.1:0-204 GCF_000708025.1 Charadrius vociferus
TGCTGTCCTCATGCTGTAAGTCAGTACTGGAGAGGTCTCTGGGGAAGCACTCTGTAGGTTGGGCTGTTAGTGTGCTTCTCTGCGATCTCTCTTGTGGCACAGCCCAGTCTGCCCCGTTGTCTGCTCTCTGTCTTTTTCCCTGTGCCCGGCTGTCCAGGTAGGGCAGCAAGAAATCCCTGGAAAATACCCCACCAAAATTAAGTC
>NW_009650505.1:0-204 GCF_000708025.1 Charadrius vociferus
GATCATCTAGTCCAACCCCCAACTTCACGGATGACTAGAGCAGCATCAAGTACTGTTAAGAAATCAGATCTGCACTCCATCAGGAAGCCCAGGTACTCTTGGACACTGATGTCTCTGTCAGTAGATTATTACCACAGAATCACAGGGTAACTCAAGTTGGAAGTGACTTCAGGACATCTCCAATCCAACCTCCTGCTCAAAGCA
>NW_009650506.1:0-204 GCF_000708025.1 Charadrius vociferus
ATCTTTAAGGTCCCTTCCAACTGTAACAGTTCTATGTTTCTATGATAAAATCCACTGTGAACATTCCTGTCAATGCTGGTTTTTTTCATGTCTTCTTATTCAAAATGTGGTTTTCTGCATTTCTTGCAGCTATATTTGTACAGGAGAAAGTCTCACCCTATCCTTTGTTTTTTCTTTTTTTCATGCACCCTAAGTCCACCAAGA
>NW_009650507.1:0-204 GCF_000708025.1 Charadrius vociferus
TTAAAAGAAAAAGGGTTGGAATAGCCGCAGAGCGTGAGCTGGCCGCGCGCAGGGGGATGGCAGGTATGGCGATGCCGGTGAGATGAATAAGTCATGCTGTGCATCCGCGTTAGGATTAGGTTAGTCTGCACTAAAATCAGTTTCCTCGCCTAAAGAGGAAGCTGTTGGGATTATTGTATGGATTTCTGCAGAGGAAAAAAAAAA
>NW_009650508.1:0-204 GCF_000708025.1 Charadrius vociferus
GTGTTGTCCTGCCCCCTTCCTTGTGCCACCTTTTACTCTTGCTAGTTCTCTCCGCAAGCCAGTTGAACTCTCTAAGCTGGTGGAACACTGTCTGCTTTTCTGGGTTCTTTTCCTGTCTGCTTAGGGAGGTAAGTTGGCTCCTAAAGTGCTCTAAGAAGTGTTCGAGGCAGCGCAAGGTAAGCCCACAGGAGTACAGTAGTAGAA
>NW_009650509.1:0-204 GCF_000708025.1 Charadrius vociferus
ATTGTTTCAGCTGTTGAGTTTTTACAAATGTTGTATTTATAACATGCTATGTCTGCAAAGACCATGCAAAATAAAAATGAAAAATCAAGTAATTTGCGACAAACGCCATGCTATTTTCAACGTGCTAGAAGAATCCACATCAGGTAATACGTAATTGTTCTTGGAGATGAAAATATGATGGGGGAATGCCATGCAATTGCTCAG
>NW_009650510.1:0-204 GCF_000708025.1 Charadrius vociferus
TGGTGAGAGGAGCTCAGCCATGGTCTCCGTGGCCTCCTCAAGGCACATTTTCTGCTTGTGCTGCATATTGCACTGGTTGCGCTGATGAGCTATGTGCCTGATCTGCCGGCAGCATTTCCACCACATCTGCCACAAGGTGGGATGCAGTAACGAGAGGTGTAACACCTTGTGACAGAGCACAGCTCCGCCAGATGTGCTGGAAGG
>NW_009650511.1:0-204 GCF_000708025.1 Charadrius vociferus
AAAAAGATGGAAGTGCTGCACGTTTGTATACTGTCTGTATTTATTTATTATACATAAAATTGACCTGTGTTTTTGTGTAAACATTAAGACTAAGGCAACATTTTCCATTAAACACCCCATAAAATATTAGGCAAAACTGTAATATACCAAGAAATTCAGCCCTCCCAAAACTTAAATACGAGAGTTTTCAGGGGGAAAAGCCAC
>NW_009650512.1:0-204 GCF_000708025.1 Charadrius vociferus
GGAATACACCAAGCTGAAGCTAAGCATGAAATAATTAACCAAATATAATTATATTTTAAAACTGTATAGTATGAACACCCACTGTAACCTGACTGTTAGACAGAAAGGACTGCTTGAAGGTAGTGCTTCATGCCCAGCCAGTACTGAACACTGAACATAATGCTTTTTTCTCCCAGTTCTTGGGTGGCATCGTGAAACTGCAGC
>NW_009650513.1:0-204 GCF_000708025.1 Charadrius vociferus
CAATGACTATGAGGCTTTTTCATGCTCGGGTGTCCTTTCAGGGAGCTCTGTACGCGACTGGTGGTAAGCTCTGCTCAGAGGCCAGTTGATCTTCCTGGCAGAGCAGAGGGCTACCTAAGGGAGGACTGGCATGGTTGTCTCCTGGGACACTGAGCTTGGTCCCATGGTGTAATGGTGAGCACTCTGGACTCTGAATCCAGCGAT
>NW_009650514.1:0-204 GCF_000708025.1 Charadrius vociferus
ACTCTATCCCAGCCCAAACCAGTACACTGGGAATACGGGGTCTTTCCACATTTACCTGCCTTACATCCCACTGACTTCATTGAGACAGTTTCTCCAAGCATACCGTGATGGCGTGCTTCCCCCTGTCCTGCCCCAACCTGACCTTCTCCTGTAACCCAGCTCAAGCGATAACCACCCGTGGCAGTTGTGATGGATGCATCTGGT
>NW_009650515.1:0-204 GCF_000708025.1 Charadrius vociferus
AGTATCATACAACAGCTATTTTGGTATTTGAAGGGGATTATCCATTTCTTCCAAAAGCTCAGTTTTGGAAGTCCTATACACTGAATTTTCCTTCCTCTAGTGATGTAGTTTCTACTACAGCATGAAAGACTAGTGAGTTCAAAATTTTTCCTCTTCTCCCTCTGCAGGAGTCCTTCCCTACCCTCCTCCTGCCCTGGGTTTTGT
>NW_009650516.1:0-205 GCF_000708025.1 Charadrius vociferus
TCTGAGCCAGCAGAGCAGTGCTGGCACTGCCAAGGGACTCCCATCCTCCCAGTAGTGTCATAGCACAGCCAGCAGGGACACCTCCTCCCGCCGTTCCCGTCCCTCCCCGTAGCTCCTCACCTCAGCGGCGTAGCTCTCCCGGAAAGCCCCCCGGAACATGGCCATCATCCAGTCACAGCCGGCGATGAGCAGGGGCTTGTGCGCC
>NW_009650517.1:0-204 GCF_000708025.1 Charadrius vociferus
CTACTAAATACCTGGATTATGTGCCTACTGTAAGCACTCTAATCTAGTAGACTATGTGTGATCCCTGCCTTTCTGCTTGTATTCACTTCTTGCCTTGCTCTTGTGATAAGCTAAAGGTGGGCCTTTGTATCTGATAATGTGTGGACTTTCTTAGACATGGCTTTCTTTTTTCAACTGTCACTGGAAGAAATGCTCTGTCTTGTC
>NW_009650518.1:0-204 GCF_000708025.1 Charadrius vociferus
CACACAAGCAGGAACGCAGGCACCACAAAGCTTGGTCCTTGCTAGAGAGTGTTACCAAACCTGCTGGTTTTGCCTGTGTATCGGGGATTCAAGCAGGTGTAGTTTAGGACTGTGCTTTGATCTTTCCCCCAGCAGGGCAGGAATCTCAAGCAGATTGGCTAAGGTGCCCCTGAGTTGATCACAGGCCTGTGTTATCTAAACACA
>NW_009650519.1:0-204 GCF_000708025.1 Charadrius vociferus
TTCCTTATCCCCCAAGTGGTCCATCCAACAAATCCGTGTCACTTCAATTTAGAGAGAAGGGTGTTGTGTGGGACAGTGTCTAAAGCTCTGCACAAGTTCAGGTAGATGACGTCAGCT
The DNA here is from genome assembly GCF_000708025.1 of Charadrius vociferus. Taxonomy (NCBI): domain Eukaryota; kingdom Metazoa; phylum Chordata; class Aves; order Charadriiformes; family Charadriidae; genus Charadrius; species Charadrius vociferus. The sequence continues at coordinate 118 of NW_009650519.1, forward strand.
TCTTTTCCCTTATTCACCAATGTTGTAATGTTGTCACAGAAGGCCACAAAATTTGTCAGCTATGATTTGCCCTTAGTGAAGCCATGT
>NW_009650520.1:0-205 GCF_000708025.1 Charadrius vociferus
GTACTGGATTTAAAAGACGCCTTCTTTCAAATACCTGTGGGTGAGCAGAGCCAGATCATCTTTGCCTTCAAGTGAGAGAATCCAACTACGGGGCGAAAGACCCAACTCTGATTGGTACTGATAGCTATGGTTATCAGTACTTATTGGTACTGATAACGATGAAACCTGTTTGGAAGGCACCATTAGCTTGCTTAATTTTTTGGGA
>NW_009650521.1:0-205 GCF_000708025.1 Charadrius vociferus
AGGTAAATAGTAGGTCTTTTAAAAATGTCCTAAGAATTTCCCCCTTTTTCTTCGTTCTTATGCAACGTCCTTCTTAAAAACACACGGACACTTAACAAGTGTATTTCAAATATAATGAAATCTGTGACAGAACGAGAGCTGAATTCATAAATGTGTTCTTTATCACTCCTCACTGTCCAGAGGGTTGTGTAAGGATCACTGGATC
>NW_009650522.1:0-205 GCF_000708025.1 Charadrius vociferus
AATGACAGCCTGGGAAATACACTTTGTGACCTAAATCTAAACTAACAAAAGACCCTGAAGAATACTTATTGCATCTGTCATTTTAGTCACAATTTCTGTGACCACTGACATGTACATCTGTATAGGGAATTTATTACCTTGTTGTAATATTACTACCCTTCACCTTTTTATGAGGAAAATAGAAAATGAGAAAGAGGAAGGGTCT
>NW_009650523.1:0-204 GCF_000708025.1 Charadrius vociferus
CCTGCCAGAGCTGTATTCACTGCACAGCAAGGCTCTGCTCAGGTGCCGGAGCCTACAGGAGCTTGTCTGGGAGGGGATCGTGGGTCTGGCTGTAAGGTAGGGCTGTGTCTCGTCTCTACACAGTGATGCTGGATGCGTGGAAGACAGATGTGTCGGGATTGGGATCTGGAGCTATGAGCTGCCAAGAGCACTGGATGGGCTTTC
>NW_009650524.1:0-205 GCF_000708025.1 Charadrius vociferus
CCACAACAACATTCCAAAATTATTTGCTGAAGGTGAAAGCAGCAGAGGAATCTCAAGGCTTCGCTTGAGAAAGACAGAAGGTGATTTTGACAAGAATCAAGTCACAGCAAAGAGTAAAGGCAGAGCAAATGAAAGATGTATGTTCTTAAGAGCAGGAAGTGGAGGGAGTTCAGGAAAGACAGAACTACTGGAGAGAGTCCAGTGG
>NW_009650525.1:0-205 GCF_000708025.1 Charadrius vociferus
CCGTGCAAAGTCGTACGGTGCAGTGCAAAACTGGTCAGCGCGATGCAAACCTGTCCAATGCCATACAAACCCACCCATCTTTGCTCCCCGCAGACCAAAGACGTGACGACGGCGATGAACGAGGGGCGCTTCGATGATGCCCTGAAGCTGCGGGGCCGGTGAGCATCCGCACCCTGTCCCCGGTGGGGACACGGGGCTCCGACCA
>NW_009650526.1:0-205 GCF_000708025.1 Charadrius vociferus
TCCTCTGTTCTGAGACCTCTTGGTTTACACCCACTGCCGGCTACCTTGAAGCACGTAAAAGTAAGGGATTTCCACCAAAGTACCTTCACCAAAGTGACATTTCTGGAAGACACCTTTCTAGAAACACTACTCTCTCCATCATCCAGACCGACATCCTTCAACAGCGAAAATGTTACAATTTCTAAAACTTCCCACATTTTCAGGT
>NW_009650527.1:0-205 GCF_000708025.1 Charadrius vociferus
CCCAAAGTGTCCCCTTTGTCCCCAAAATGTCCCCATTTTCCCAAACTGTCCCTTTTGTCCCCACACCACCCCTCGTCCCCGGTGTCCCCAACCCGTCCCCACTGTCCTCATCCTGTCCCCAAAAGTGTCCCCAATGTCCCCAAAAGTGTCCCCAATGTGTCATCAGTGTCCCCAAAGCTCCCAAAGTGTCCCCAAAGTGTCCCAA
>NW_009650528.1:0-205 GCF_000708025.1 Charadrius vociferus
AAATGGGAAACAAAACAGCTGTCTTTTTATCAGACTTTAGTTCTAACATGAACAACAAAACACAGCTAAATGCTTCATGTCTTCATGATCTGCTGTCCGCAAAATTCCCATCATCCTATGCTTCAGTAGCTTCCATATTTGCTCTAGAAACCTTCAGGGCAAGTGATTAGCTTAGAAACTTAATCTTAAAAAAAAAAAAAAAAAA
>NW_009650529.1:0-205 GCF_000708025.1 Charadrius vociferus
CAGGTGCACACACCCTCACATGCATGCTCACACATGCACGTAGGTGTGCACACACATGTGCACGCATACTCACACATGCACGTGTGCACACACACACACAGGTGTGCGCACACACACATGCTCACACAGGCACATAGGTGCACGCACACACACACGCATGCACACACATGGTCACATATGCACGCACACGCATGCACACAGGTGC
>NW_009650530.1:0-204 GCF_000708025.1 Charadrius vociferus
TATCCTGCCACCAACTTCAGGCACTGTGCTCCTCCTCCGGCACAGGCAGAAAATGGATCTTGCAGCATATTTGAACCTGCCAGGAGGTGCGGGCAGGCTACATGCCCTGCTCTGTGCTGGCAATCATCTGTGCAGGTGACAGTGAGTTATGGGAAATTATCACACTTTTCCTGACCACTCACCTTTCCAAGACATTGCTGCACG
>NW_009650531.1:0-205 GCF_000708025.1 Charadrius vociferus
CACGACCCGGCTGCCCACGCCAAGGCACTGCGTGAGGCCGATGAGCTGCAAGATCGGCTCTCAAGCCTGCTCTTCTCCGGACACCGAAAGAGCTCCTCACGCACGGAGCTCTCCTAGTGTCCCCTAGACACTCCCCCGGGAGCTGCTGCAAGAAGCCCTGCCACAGAGACGCCTGCTACCACCGGCACAGCCACCGCCCTGCCCC
>NW_009650532.1:0-205 GCF_000708025.1 Charadrius vociferus
CTTTCCAAACTGTCATGTCTTGAAGAAACATTGGTGTTTTTAGATAGTGTTAGAAATCATCAATATAATGTGTAATACTGGAGTTAGAGAGTCCAGCTGTAAGGAGCAAGAATACACATGAGAACAAGGCAGTAACATCAACATGACGAGGTTTTAAAATGCCTGTCTTCTTTACAGCCATTTAAAGTTTTGGCCACTGAAACTG
>NW_009650533.1:0-205 GCF_000708025.1 Charadrius vociferus
GTTTGCTGATGATACCAAAGTGGGAGGTGCTGTCAACTCTCTTGAGAGACAGGATGCCTTGTAGAGGGATTTAGATAATTTGGACCATTGGGCTATGGTTAATGGGATGAGATTTAACAAGTTGAAATGCTGTATTGTGCACCTAGGATGAAGTAGTGCCAGGCACAAGTATAAATTCGGAGAGGAGTGGCTGGAGAGCAGCCCT
>NW_009650534.1:0-205 GCF_000708025.1 Charadrius vociferus
CATGGTGACACCACCCCAGGGGACACAGACTGCACCGCGGGCAGTGGGACACGGTGACACTACACCGGGGGGGGACATGACACAGTGACACTACACCGGGGACACAGGGACTGCGCCGGGGGAGGAGGTGACACCACTGCAGGGGACACAGCCCGTGTCACGGGGAGAGGGACACAGCCCGTGTCACGGGGGGGGGACACACGGT
>NW_009650535.1:0-205 GCF_000708025.1 Charadrius vociferus
GAAAACAGCTTTCTACAGCAAGCATGGAGCTGTACTCTTTTGTTTCCAAAACATTCCTAAAAGCATTGTTTTCTTCTGCTCCTATGTATATGAAGAGCAGAGGTAGAAGTACTTTCAAAGAACAGCAGGTTAATGTGGACACAGGCAACAAAATCTTTCCTGGCTATTGTCTTACTGTATTGATATGAAGAAGGCTTTTGCTTCC
>NW_009650536.1:0-205 GCF_000708025.1 Charadrius vociferus
CATCCTATACACAAGATCTAGCCCACTACAACCAACACAAGTGCCACAAAAGAGAGAGCAAGCAATTGAGAGCTACTCAATTGAGTTTAGCCCTAGCGCCTTGTGAGATTCATTGAGAGATAGTGTGTGCTACATCTTTGTGTTCATTTGCGCGTGGAGTTTTGACTCCCATTGAACTTCCTCCAAAGTTTTGGAGGCTTGTAAA
>NW_009650537.1:0-205 GCF_000708025.1 Charadrius vociferus
TTCTTCTCCCCTCAGTTGGTATTTGCCCTGTTCACGAGTCACTCCTTAGAGTTCCAGTTTACCTGGAAAGAGCTCGGGACGTGGCCTCCCACATTAGCTAACACCATACGAGGTTACGGTGAAGTCTGCCGCCTGCCACATTCTTTCTCAGGGGCCAACGTGCCAACCTGCAGCTCCAGCTTTCAAGGACTCCAGTGTTTGGGAA
>NW_009650538.1:0-205 GCF_000708025.1 Charadrius vociferus
TTTGGTGAGAGGGTTTCTGGCTGCTGGAGCAGAGATAGGTAGTCAGTGAAGGGCTGCCAGGATCTGGCCAGCCTGTGAAGTGTCACAAGAAGCCCATGCTAGGAGCTGCAGCATGATTCAGTGGGCAGAGAATTAAACTGAGGTGGAAACAGCACTGGCTTTCCTGGGGCTTGAAGCACAAGGAAATCATTTGGGCAGGAACAGG
>NW_009650539.1:0-205 GCF_000708025.1 Charadrius vociferus
GAGATTCTTGCCTCACTGTGGTGTTTCAAGTAAAACGACAGTTGAAGCTCCAGCGTACCATCTGTGTGAGATTCTGGAGCCACTGAATTCTGAAGGATACATCAAGCCCTTGACATCTAGGATATATTTCATCAGTAAAGAAAAATAACAGATTATTTTTTTCACTGGTAAAGTCTGTGTATTCTGATCCCCAAATAAATATATC
>NW_009650540.1:0-205 GCF_000708025.1 Charadrius vociferus
CAGACTGCTTTGTAGTAATGTAAAATTATTTTAAGATAAAAGTTCAGATAGGCAGTAAGCTAATAATGAAATTTACCACCCAATTCTAAGTATTTTCATATCATAACTATTCATAGGATTATAGAAAATGAACACTACATTTCCATTCCCCTGGATATAGAGGTGTTTATTTTGCAGTAGACCCAAAGACCTGGCCTTCTCATTT
>NW_009650541.1:0-205 GCF_000708025.1 Charadrius vociferus
GCTCCTCTTGTTTGTTGCCCATGCTACGTGTATTGGTATAGATGTACTTCAGTTGGGCTATTGATTCCACCGCCTTGTTAGGGGCAGAAGCCCTAATTTCTGTACGACCCTTCTTAGGCACTTCTGTGGTTTCTAACAGATCAACGACCCTTGTGTCTTTGCTGTCGCATAGATCTGCATTCCCTGCCTCCACTGAGATGGCAGA
>NW_009650542.1:0-205 GCF_000708025.1 Charadrius vociferus
CGTCAACGAAGAAGCCTGATTGCTTACATAGCCCAGGCTTGCAGTTAGTAGAAAAACAAAACATGTTTTTCACATTAAAATTTCCCTTGAAAAACAATGGTTTAAATCAAGCGTAAGAAAAGCAAAGAATCCAAAAAGAAAAAAAGAAAAGCAAAATTTTTGGTGGAGCCCGAAAGCAGACCCCTGAGACTCTGAACTTGCCCCG
>NW_009650543.1:0-205 GCF_000708025.1 Charadrius vociferus
TTTTTTCAGGTTTTTTGTACCTCAGAGGGCTATACCTAAACTGCCCTCGTACTGCAACAGACGGTTCCTCTGCGGGCAGCGGTGGGGAGGAGAGATTGACACCAAATGCAGAAGGAACGATCAAAGGAGCCGCAGAGCCTGTGCAGGGCTCGGGTTTTTCAGTCTTTTAACAGAACTGACTCAGCTCACCATCCACGCAGGGAAA
>NW_009650544.1:0-205 GCF_000708025.1 Charadrius vociferus
AAGCATTTAAGTGGCATTTAGCCTTTTGACTTTCAGTAACATTAAAATTACAGAGCAACTTTAACATATATGACAACTGACAAAGCAAATACCACTGTAAATTAAAATATTAAATGTTCAACACAGGAAAAGGACTTACCCCTGGAATAAGTGTTAGTCTATTACCATCCATCCAAAATTCCTTTAACCCACTCAGTTGTTCAAG
>NW_009650545.1:0-205 GCF_000708025.1 Charadrius vociferus
AAAAGATTGTCCAAAAAGGGGAAGTTTCCCAGAAGCCAATGCACACATAGGTCCTAATGTTTGCCCCCGATGGAGAAAAAGAAGATATTATGCAAATCAAAGCCATGGTCAACATTCAGGAAAAAGCAATGAAGTGAAGAACTACGGACGGACTCAGATGAAGACCAATACGATCAATTGTACTGGTTCCGGCAGGGATGGGGTT
>NW_009650546.1:0-205 GCF_000708025.1 Charadrius vociferus
AAGACTAGAACCAGACACTAAGATCGGAACCAAAGCATGTTCTTCTTCTTCCAAAGCAAGTCAGTTTTTCTTTGGATTAATTACAAAGGGATTATCAGTAGCAACATGCCCTACAAAATAACCATTTCAAAAGCAGACAACTCTCTGGACAACAGCAATTCACTGCAATAGGTAAAACAACATCATATGCAGTTAAAAAAAAAAA
>NW_009650547.1:0-205 GCF_000708025.1 Charadrius vociferus
CCCCCATGTGTCAAAACATGGGCAGGGAAGAGGATAATTCAGAGGTTGTTTTTGTGACTTTTGTTCTGTTATTTTTTAGGTGGCTGTTCTCCAAGTATTAAACAATTGTCCGACCAAGGGATACTGCTGTGAGGTCAGGAGTTATATTGATGTTTAGGCTTTCCCAGCAAGGCTGGAATTCACCCAGAAAGTGGGAGACATTAGA
>NW_009650548.1:0-205 GCF_000708025.1 Charadrius vociferus
GCGCCCACCCGCTGGGTGCCACCTGGGCGTCGAGGTGACATACCCGTCCGTGTGTGTCCTTCTCCCCCCCAACCCTTCATCTCCTTCCAGCTGGACATCCCCCGGCCCACGGGCGCAGCACCCCGAAACGGCACCCACCGGCGGGAGGGGAGGGAGACGGAGGACCCCGTCCCCGTGGTGAGCGGGTGCTCCCCCGGGGGACCCG
>NW_009650549.1:0-205 GCF_000708025.1 Charadrius vociferus
TCTAAACCATGTCCCCAGGTACCACGTATTTTAAATGCAACGCCAAATAGAAAGCTAGCACCTCTTTAAATGCATGACTAGTTTTGATTGAAAAAGGTACTTCTAAACACAGTTTGACTCATTCAGCAGTCAGCTGATGAGTAGGACTCGACGGGACAATGGGATGTTTGACTCGATTGACAGCTGGACTCGATGATCTTAAAGG
>NW_009650550.1:0-205 GCF_000708025.1 Charadrius vociferus
ATTCTGGCACCTATCAAGGAGACATCCAGTATCAAAATTTCTCCTGAAAGCTGAGCAATACTCTGAAAAACAATAGATGAAGATTCCCAAGTCTCTTTCTCTCTGTAAAGCCTTGGAAGTCAAAATGAACATTGCGGATATCCAAGGAATGTGTGCAAATAAACAATACAAAAAGCGACCATGAAAATCAGTTTGCTAATGGACA
>NW_009650551.1:0-205 GCF_000708025.1 Charadrius vociferus
TTGGCTCAGCTGCAACCCTGACCTCAAATTTTAGACTATATCTATCAAATCTAAACAATGATCTAGCTCTAATAAGGACACTTCTGCAGTGGTTATCCACATAGTACATAAAACAGTAACATTTCACTGGAAGCCTCTCAGTTTAAAGTTCATCCAGCTTTCTCCAGGGACAACCATGTTTGTCCTGGTTTGAGGTAAACCAGAA
>NW_009650552.1:0-205 GCF_000708025.1 Charadrius vociferus
TGGGCCAAATTGGGTTCATGGGGGTTGAAAATGTCTACAAGAGCCAGAGCAGCTCCAGATTTGGGTCAGATTGGGGAAAAAAGCCAAAGCATGTTCAGCTTTGGGTCGAGAGTGGGCCAAAGAAGGAAACCATGCCGCGATTTGGAGCAAAACTGGCCAAAAAGGGCCAAAGCAGAGACAGATTTGGGTCGAGAATGGCCAGAAA
>NW_009650553.1:0-205 GCF_000708025.1 Charadrius vociferus
GGTACGAGGTGGCCACAGTAGCCCTACACAGTGGCCATGGTACGAGGTGGCCACAGTGGCCCTACACAGAGTCCGTACCAGTGTCCATGTTACAGGGTGGCCAGAGTAGCCCTACACAGTGGCCATGGCATACGGTGGCCACAGTAGCCCTACACAGAGTCCATACCGGTGGCTGTGGTACGAGGTGGCCACGGTAGCCCGATGC
>NW_009650554.1:0-205 GCF_000708025.1 Charadrius vociferus
GTAAAAGAGGTTCAAAAATTCTTTTTGAAAACTGCATGAGAACAGAAAGTCTGAAATGTATACAAAGTACCACAAGAAAGATATTTCAAATGTATTTTGAGTATCAGGAATAGATTCTGTGCCAAAGAAGATGTGGCAAAGAAAATGTGGTACTGCACTGCATCTAAATGGGTGGTTACCAACTTATCTAGTAAAATAAATATAT
>NW_009650555.1:0-205 GCF_000708025.1 Charadrius vociferus
TAGGGTGCTGGGGAGATGTTTTGGGGTTTGTTTGGGTGCCAGAGGGGCCTTTTGGGGTGCTGGAGGGTGTTTTTTGGGTGCTGGGAAGGGGATTTTTTTTTGGGGAGATGCTGAGGGGGTGGTTTTGGGGCACTGGGGGGTGTTTTGGGGAATCTGGAAGGGGCGATTTTGGGTGCTGGGGGGTGGCTTGGGGGTTGTTTTGGGG
>NW_009650556.1:0-205 GCF_000708025.1 Charadrius vociferus
TGTGTTTAAAATGAAAATTTGGCACAAAAAACTGTTCAGATTTAACCTTTTCCTCACAGAAATTGAGTTACTAATGATTCTTTTTATGGAATGAAGGATTCATTTTAATTAATTTTGGTGATCAGGTCTTTGTTCCCAAGGCTCTTTGAACAGTAGGTTGTGTCAGAAGCACGTCCCTGGCTCTGCTGTGGGCAACTCCATACAT
>NW_009650557.1:0-205 GCF_000708025.1 Charadrius vociferus
GTGAGGTCACCGTCGCCCGTGAGGTCATCACCACCCACGAGGCCATCGTCACCCATGAGGTCACCACCAGCCATGGGGCCACCACCAACCCTGGAGCCCCCGTCCCCCGGTGGGCCCCACTTTGCCCCATGGGGTCCCACCACCGGCTGGAAGGAGGCCGAAGATGGGGCGGAAGAAGGTCCCCGGCGACCGGGCGTGGCCCTCT
>NW_009650558.1:0-205 GCF_000708025.1 Charadrius vociferus
AAAAAAAAATTGTTGGGAGAAAAGAATCCAAAAGTTGGATGACAGACAGAAAAGTACTATCGGCAGATGGTCAAATCTGAGGCAGAACTCCAAAGCAAAACATAAATCTTCTGGTTTATAGATTGTCAGGGAAGAATTGCCTGCACAGAGATGCACGCAACAGAGGAGTCGGTCAGGAGGAGACATTAGTGGAACAACTGTGCTG
>NW_009650559.1:0-205 GCF_000708025.1 Charadrius vociferus
CTCCAGTAGGCAAAATAAAATGCAGAAATTACACCGTAAGAAGAGAAAAATCCCAGACACGTCACAACTGTCCAAAAGTCTCTTACAGAGGAGGATGAAAGTGGAGGAGGACAGAGATTGAACAACATCTAAAACCAGCACGGTCAACACTCAGCAAATGTAACAAGGCAGTACATAGTGCCAGGGGAACTGTCACCACCACACT
>NW_009650560.1:0-205 GCF_000708025.1 Charadrius vociferus
CCGGCTCGAGGCACATTTTCTGCTTTTCCTGCATATTGGAGTGGTCCCGCATAAGAGCTACGTGCCCGATCTGCCGGGAGCCTTTCCAACACATCTACCGCAAGGTGGGACCCAGTAAGTACGAGGTGTACCACCTTGTGACAGACAACAGCTCCGCCAGCCGTGCTCCAAGAAGGCGATCTCGGTCGTGCTCTCCGGAAAGGAG
>NW_009650561.1:0-205 GCF_000708025.1 Charadrius vociferus
CAGTAAAAAAGTATTTTCTGATGTTCAGAGGGACAGTCACATTTGTGCCCATTCTTGTATCCTGAATCACAAAGCCCTGTTAAAACAGTTAAATTTGGATGACGGTGTAAGTAGTTCATGAGTTAGGAAATCATTAACAAAGATAATAGGTTTTTCAAAGTTACATCTCTTAAAATTCTATACGGCTTGAGGAGGAAAAAAAAAA
>NW_009650562.1:0-205 GCF_000708025.1 Charadrius vociferus
CAGTGAAACAACCACAGGATGGAGCATGCTCCTAATCAAGCGAAGAAGAGAATGCCAGTGTTTGAAATCATTTAATTCTTTTTCCTATCCCAATCAATGTCCTGAATCACTCTGAAATTCAGTGGACTATCCAGTTATTTTCAGTCTGAACATGTAGTTGTTTAGCAGTTAGTGGTCGTTCTTTGGTTCACAGAAACCTGAGGTA
>NW_009650563.1:0-205 GCF_000708025.1 Charadrius vociferus
CAAAAACAAACCCCAAATTTTTTTGCTGTGTTCCTTTATAGACAGTGCAGGTACTTGGTCCTGTTTACAGCACAGCTGCAGTCTTCAGTGCCCTTCAGTTATGTACTATCCTCCTGTTAGCAGGACGGGCATTCTAAGCCTTCTAAAGTTTAGATTTACTGAATATTTTTTAGACAGTCTAAGTCTACTACCCCCAGACAACATC
>NW_009650564.1:0-205 GCF_000708025.1 Charadrius vociferus
GGCGAAAAGACAAATTGAGAAGACAAGTCCCCGTCTAAATCCTTAAGCTGCACAGGATGGTCAGCTTCCCCAGCTATTTTTGATCCAAATGGGCTGGATGCCATGAATGAAGTAGAAGGTCTGCATGGGGACTGCCAGCTACCAGCCTGTGCTGGAGAACACGAAGGAACAGAACGGCCCACCAAATCCAGCAACCTGGTAAGAT
>NW_009650565.1:0-205 GCF_000708025.1 Charadrius vociferus
CCCAAGTGCTTCCAGATGTGATGTCTCCGCAGGGATAAGGGCCAGGAACAGGATCATGGACAGCCCCTGTGCCCATGCTGCCCCCGAGCCGTGACCGGGCAGAGGGGTTTGCCCTGTCATCCTGGAGACCAAAAACCTAGTGCCCGGACATGCAGGGCTCCCACTGGGGGCTGTGGCCAGCAGGGAGGGGACACGTGGCACGCGG
>NW_009650566.1:0-205 GCF_000708025.1 Charadrius vociferus
TGGGCCCCCTTCCCAAAGCCACGGTGCCGGGGGCAGTGGGATGGTGCCAGCTCTAACCCAGGTCCCCCTGTCCCGGCAGAGCTGGAGTCCCTGTCTGAGGGGTCCCCGCAGCCCCGGTACCACGCCATCTGCGAGATCTTCGGCACCAGGGTCATCTGGAAGAACGGTGTCATCCTCGGATTCGCGGCGTGAGCAAACAAGGGGG
>NW_009650567.1:0-206 GCF_000708025.1 Charadrius vociferus
CAGGCTGGGGGTGCAGGAGGGGGCTTTGCAGGGTGGGACCCCGGGCAGGCTCAGCAGCATCGCTCTGCTCTGGGGTACAGCAGAGAGGGACCAGGGATGTGGCACCATCGCACGCTGCATCCTTCGGCCCCCGGATTTCAAAGCCGGCAGGGCTGGACACCACCGGGTGCAGGATGGGGCCCCGGGCCGGGCTGTGCTGGGAGTCC
>NW_009650568.1:0-205 GCF_000708025.1 Charadrius vociferus
GAGAAAGGCAGGCTCTCTCCAAAGAGACTCAGAAGACTATCTTTTCTGACAACCAAATTGCAAGCTGAGGCTCCAGGTTTACATGACTCATATGCCTAAAGTATATGAATACTTAATAAACATTCCCTTAAGCGTAACTGCCCTCTTGGGATGCAGCACACAGAGCATTGGTGTGAGCCTGGGCAACTTGGTTTTTCATCCCACA
>NW_009650569.1:0-206 GCF_000708025.1 Charadrius vociferus
GCATGTGTGTGTGCATGGGGCACATGGGTGCACATGGGTGTGCACGGAGTGCTCAGGGTGGCCATGGGTGCACATGGGTGCACATGGGTGTGCAGGGGGTGCATATAGGGTGTTCATGAGTGTGCACGGCGGCTCAGGCTGTGGGTGGGCTGCCGGGGGGTGTGAACGGGTGTGCACATGGGTGTGCACACGCGTGTGCCGGGGCT
>NW_009650570.1:0-205 GCF_000708025.1 Charadrius vociferus
AAGCAAACTGGACATACATAAGTCCATCGGCCCTAGTGTAATGCACCCAAATGTACTGAGGGAGTTGACTGGTGTCATTGAAAAGCACATTCAAATAACCTTTGAAAGGTCGTGTCAATTGGGACAACTGCTTGAGGACTGAGCAAAAAACATACCACTCCTATCTTCAAGAAGGATGAGAAGGATGACCCAGGCAACTACAGGC
>NW_009650571.1:0-205 GCF_000708025.1 Charadrius vociferus
TCTCTCTTTTCCATCTTGAACAGGTCCCCATTCCCAGAAGGGCCAAATGTCCAACCGCAGTTCCATCACTGAATTCCTCCTGCTTGTACTTGCAGACACATGGGAGATGCAGCTCTTCTACTTCTGGGTCCTCCTAGGAATCTACCTGGTTGCCCTCCTGGCTAATGGCCTCATCATCACTGCCATAGCCAGCAACTACCACCTC
>NW_009650572.1:0-205 GCF_000708025.1 Charadrius vociferus
CAGATGGGTGACACCACCACAGCTCATTCTGGTGACAAGGGACACAACGGGGACACCACGCGGTGACACATCCCTAAGCCAGGCAGTAGATTGGTGACACCGCCATGGCTCATCCTGGGAACAAGGGACACGTTGGGGACACTATGGGGGAAGACCATGGGGGGACCCATCCCTAAGACAAGCAGCAGATGGGTGACACCACCAC
>NW_009650573.1:0-206 GCF_000708025.1 Charadrius vociferus
CACAGTATGATCGATTAGTTGTCAGATGTGATTTCAAACCAATACAAGATGAATGGCATAATTTTCCTTCTCTCATTTTAGGCAGAATTAAGAAGCCATTAGCTAATATAAATTTTTGGCAACTTTAATAAAAAAAAGCTCCAATGTACATTTGTAGCAAACGTTCCCCAAGGTAACCGCGAGGATGCAAATAACCTCCCGCGTCC
>NW_009650574.1:0-206 GCF_000708025.1 Charadrius vociferus
GAATCTTTTCACTGAAAAAGAAATAAAGTACAAGCAGGCATTTCAACGGTGGATGGCTGAGCTAAGGTTGGGAAGTAGCAACATGAGGCAGAGAGGAATCTCAATGAAGGCAGAACGATATACCTGTATCTCATAAATCATCTGTTAGGCTGCTTACAAAAATACCCAAATGTTTTGTGTTTCCTTGCAGAATGCTTTGGGCTATC
>NW_009650575.1:0-205 GCF_000708025.1 Charadrius vociferus
CAATATTTGGGGAAAACCCTGCCTGAATGGTTGGCTGAACTGTTTCACAACCACGGTAAGAAAAGCAACCAAGAGAAGAGGCAAAAAGTATTCTCTCAAATGCCGTTTACTCCAGGACAAAAGAGCAGTTATTAGTACGTAGGAGCTCAGACATCTTTATATCCTCTCATTGTCCTACAAGGAACAATGAGATCTGATCCCTACC
>NW_009650576.1:0-206 GCF_000708025.1 Charadrius vociferus
TTATTCCTAAGGTGCAGGTCCTTCTTTGGTCAGGTGGTAATTCTGGGAGTTCCCGGTTTCTGCATATTTAGAACAACTCACCTGGTGCTTGCCAAAACTCTTCCGTTGTTTCTTCTACATTTTTTTTAATATTGCGATATGTCTTTCATTCCTGAGAATGGATCTATACCTTCCTTCTCACATCTAAAAAGACTACTGTTTGTTAC
>NW_009650577.1:0-206 GCF_000708025.1 Charadrius vociferus
CAGCCTGTGCCAGTGGATGTGTGATCCAGAGCTGCCACGTTAGTTTTTGTGATGAAACAGGGGTGGAACAAAGTTGAACTTACTAAATTGTATAGAATAACTCCCCAAACCGCTAAACGTTTTGCTTCTCCCCCTCCAAAAAGAAAGTGGAACAACAAAGCACAAAAAGCTTATGTTTTCCGTGCAACCTCTAGTACATCCGTTTG
>NW_009650578.1:0-206 GCF_000708025.1 Charadrius vociferus
TTGGCACTTGTGCAGAAGAAAAGCTAGTCATTGCCATCACCTCCTTCACAGTGTTTTGCAAACTCGCAGCATTAAACAATGTTCCCCACCAGCAACTAGCTGCTGTGTTTTTCAGCTCAGTACTGATGGGCATTTCCTCCTCTCTACCAGGTGAAGGGACCAGGGGTTGGACTGCTCGGTTACTCCAAAGGAGCCGATCTCTCTCT
>NW_009650579.1:0-206 GCF_000708025.1 Charadrius vociferus
ACGGCCCGGAGGGGCCAGGAGGACACTGGATCCCACCTTTCACATCTACTCGCTGTCTAAAACCCTGTGGTGCCCCTAGTTACTCGAAAACTGCATTTTATGATCAGTTTTATTAATGCGAAGATATTTACTTTATTTCAATAAAATATTTTATGAACTATTGCTCTGGGTAATGTAATGCTTTTTAAGGAAAAAAAAAATAAATT
>NW_009650580.1:0-206 GCF_000708025.1 Charadrius vociferus
TTGTGTAGTTTTAGATGTTTACACTGTATCTGTTTACTATTGATATGGTTATTCTATGCTTCCATTATAGCCAATGAAGATCAAGAAATTTTGACATATGCAAGAGATTCATTTTAGGATTGAATGTAGCTAAGGAAGAACCTTATCATAGTCTTTCATCATCTACCAAAAAAGCTATAGAAAAGACCAAGCCAGATGCTTCTTAG
>NW_009650581.1:0-206 GCF_000708025.1 Charadrius vociferus
CGGGAGCTCTTCCTCCAGCCCTTCTCCTGCTCCTCGTCCCACCAGCCCCGACCCGCCATGTAGTGCCGCAGACGGGAAATGGGATGATCCTGTTTATCCCAATAATTCACCTCATCCACCGAGCGGTACGCCGAGCTGTCGTCGCTGGTGCTGTGATGACCGATCCTAAAAACCCACCAAAATTAACAAAAATCCCTTTTTTTTTT
>NW_009650582.1:0-206 GCF_000708025.1 Charadrius vociferus
GGGTTGGGGTCAGGGAGTCAAGGGTCAGGGGTCAGAGGTCAGGGTTGGGGTCATGGGGTGAAGCTTCAGGGGTCAGAGGTCAGGGTTGGGACCAGGGGTCAGGGGTCAGAGGTCACGCCCCCTACAAGGCGGTGCCTATGGGGTGGAGGGAGTCGGGTTGGGGTCAGGGGTTAGGTTTGGGGTCAGAGGTCATGGTTGGGGTCATG
>NW_009650583.1:0-206 GCF_000708025.1 Charadrius vociferus
GATTGGAGCATCTTTCATGTGAGGAGAAGCTAAAAGCTGGGGTTGTTTAACCTGGAGAAGGGAAGGCTCAGGAGGATTGTATTCATATGTATAAATACTTGATGGGAAGGAATAAAAAAGATGGACCCAGAACCTTCCCAGTGGTGCCAAGTGAGCAGACAAGAGAGAATGGGCAGAATCTGAAATACAGAAAATTCCACTTAAAC
>NW_009650584.1:0-206 GCF_000708025.1 Charadrius vociferus
GGGAAGACAGACCTCTATTATGAATGTCGGTCTTGGAGATGGCCAGTGTCTATGAAAATATGTGAAGCAGTACTTGCAGCCTGTCCACAATTCCGAATAAGGCTTCAGGCCAACCATCCAAATCAAGCCCTTGCCCAGCATATCAAACAAGGCAATGATCTTTGGAGAACGTGACAGATTGATTATGTTGGGCCCTTGAGGCCATT
>NW_009650585.1:0-206 GCF_000708025.1 Charadrius vociferus
CGCTCGGCGCGCCGACACGCACACATTGCCCTGCGTCCGACACAGGCATGGCTCTGCCTATCCCTCACAAACAACGTCCCGCGTCCTCCCCGAAACACCTCGACCTGCGCCCCTCGACCACATTACGCTTACGCTCCGAAACACACAGTGCTCTGCTCCCCCCAAACATACGTTACGCACTGAGCTCAACAACACGCAGCGTTCTG
>NW_009650586.1:0-206 GCF_000708025.1 Charadrius vociferus
CAGGTGGGACAGCTGACCCCAACTGACGAAATGGATATTCCATACCACATGACATCACACTTAGCAATAAAACTGGGCAGGGTGTGATGGTCGACCAGGGCTGCTGTTGCTCTGGGACTGGTTGGGCATGAGTTGGTTGGTGGTGAGCAATTGGGGTTTCTTTTGCATTACTTGTTTTTTCTTGGGGGGGTTTGTGTTTTGTTTTG
>NW_009650587.1:0-206 GCF_000708025.1 Charadrius vociferus
TCCAGCGCCTCCTGCGCCACGAACTGGGCCACCAGCTCACCGTGAGTGTCCCCCGGGGTGGCCCCACGGTGGCCCCAGGGGGTCCCCACGGCCCCACGGGGTCCCCAGGGGTTCCCCATGGCCACACGTGTCCCACCAGTCCCATCTGTCCTTCCATGTGGCCACCACGTGTCCCCCACGGTGTCCCTCCACGTGTCCCCACGTCC
>NW_009650588.1:0-206 GCF_000708025.1 Charadrius vociferus
AGGGGTGTGCAATGCACGGGGGGACCCGACATGTCTCGCACGAGGGGCGTGCAACATGCAGGGCACCCCACATATCTTGCACGAGGGGTGTGCGACGCACGGGGGACCCCACACGTGCGTTGCACGAGGGGTGTGCAACACACAGGGACCCCCTATGTCTCACACGAGGGGTGTGCAACGCACGGGGGGGACCCTCGTGTGTCGCA
>NW_009650589.1:0-206 GCF_000708025.1 Charadrius vociferus
ATAAGAGAGGTGTTCCATCCCTCTGTTCATTTTCGTGGCTTTCTTCATTGAAACATTGTGTTATAGCTCACTTTTCTGCCTTTGGCGTGTTTTACTTGTGTTAAGTATATGTGGTTTTTCATTTTTATTACACCTAAACCTTGTTTTGTCCAGTTCTTATGTTTGCATTATTATCAATATATGACTACTGGTGTCTTCTTGATAGA
>NW_009650590.1:0-206 GCF_000708025.1 Charadrius vociferus
GGGGGCAGGTTTTTCTACCAGTTCCTACTGGGCAACGAGAGGGCGGTGGCGCAGGAGCTGCGGGAGCAGTACGTGGACACCATGAGCAAGATCTACCTCTCCTACTTCAAATCCTACACCAGCCGCCTCATGAAGATCCAGGTGGGGGGACACCAGGGGATGTGGGGACACACCAGGGGACGTGGGGGGACACCAGGGGACACGAG
>NW_009650591.1:0-206 GCF_000708025.1 Charadrius vociferus
TTGCTTTAAGTGACATGGAGGAAGAGGAAGGGAAGGACTTACAGATTAAAACCTCAACTGGTTCTGATGCAGTCTGCATCTCCAGCTATTAACACGGGGGGTATATCCTCACTTCTGTTGGTCAAACACCCACATCATGTTAGGCACTACCAGTGAAGACGATCATGGACATCTGTTGTCCTCTATCCTGGGAGTTAGCAGCTCTG
>NW_009650592.1:0-206 GCF_000708025.1 Charadrius vociferus
CCCCCTGCCTCTCCCGTGGGGGTTTTTGGGTCCCCATCGTTGTCCCCACCACGCATCCCCCTCGGGGACAGCCCCGCTAGCCCCGGCGTGGCTCCTGCTTGCCCACATTTAGCATCCCCAAGGGCTCATTTTGGGGAGGGGGAACGGGGGCTGCCCGCTCCCCTCTGGCTGTATTTTTAGTCCTTTCCTTATAAGGTTCCCATGAT
>NW_009650593.1:0-206 GCF_000708025.1 Charadrius vociferus
CACAAGAAAAAGAAAAATGAAAAGCCAAAGTTTTGTTGAAGTCTAAATTTGTTAAAAGCCTAAATGAGGGAGACAGGAGGAGGGAAGGAAGGTGCTAGACACTCTGGCTTGGAGGACTGATATGAAATGCCCCAAAATGAATAAAAACAGGAAGGAAGTGGAAGAATAACTATTGCACAACTTTCTGGTTGTGTGTTTTTTTTTTT
>NW_009650594.1:0-206 GCF_000708025.1 Charadrius vociferus
GTTGGCATCCTGGAGGGCAGCTCACAGTTTCCATGGACACCCCAAAGAAATAACCAATTGTCCTAATGTTGGCATCTTAGAGAGAGAAAATATACCCATTCCCCACCCCCACGGCCTACATTGCCCACAGCCCCAAAGCTTAGAGAAAAGCTGGGACACTTGTTCCCATGAATATTCCTGCACGAGTGGATGAACAAGATCAGTGT
>NW_009650595.1:0-206 GCF_000708025.1 Charadrius vociferus
GTCTGCCCCACAGCCATGCTTCCAGTCTCGGCCCCCTTGCCAGCCTGCCGGCACCCAAGGGTCACCCGGTGCCTGCAAATCCCCAAACCCCACAGTCAGCAGCTCTGTGGGGCTGGGGAAGGAAACAGCGAGTGGGATTTTCTGGGAGCAATGAGAAAGCCAGGTCTGAGGCTGCTTCAAGGGGATGTAGCTCAGCGGGAGAGCGC
>NW_009650596.1:0-206 GCF_000708025.1 Charadrius vociferus
TTATTATTATTATTTTCCCCCTCTCCTCTGTTAAATCATTCATAAAACATCATTTAAATTTCAACTGGTAAATTGCATGTTCTTTCTCTGCCTAGAGTTCTGTGGGCTCTGAAATTATAGACTCATCTCAGGTACCTCCTATACTACTTTCAGTGCAGCCTCTGTGACTATGTGAAATAAAACACTAGGCACAGACCAAGGTAAAA
>NW_009650597.1:0-206 GCF_000708025.1 Charadrius vociferus
CGCCGCGGGGGTTCCACTCCCCGTCCCAGTCCCGGTGGTGTTGGGAGAGAGCGCAGCGATCCCGGTTACAACCGGGGGGATACGTTCCCTCTTCCCGGTCCGTACAGGCGGGATAATGACCGTCCCGAGCTCGGTACTGCAGCTCGCGCTCTCCGGGGCTTTGATATTGCCCGTCCCGGTCCATACGACTCCCGTATTGCCCCTCC
>NW_009650598.1:0-206 GCF_000708025.1 Charadrius vociferus
CTCCCAGACATCGACGAGTGCGGCACGGAGATGGCGCACTGCCGAGCCAACCAGTTCTGCGTCAACACGGAGGGCTCCTACGAGTGCCGAGGTCAGGTGGAGACTATGGGGTTTCCATGCGGGCTGGTGCTGGCTGGGCTGGGAGGGGGCTCTGGTGGTGACCCCGGCTCTTCTCCCCGTGGCAGACTGCTCCACGGCCTGCATCG
>NW_009650599.1:0-206 GCF_000708025.1 Charadrius vociferus
AACAGCCTCTCCTGCAAGCCTCTGCTTTGCTCTCAGCTGGGGACAGCGGCTCCAGAGCTGCCTGGCCCGTGGCTTGCAGCGCGCCTGGGGCTGCTCCTGCTGCATTGCTGTGGCTAGCAGTGCCTTTGCCACAGCGAGAGGCTGTGACGAGCGGAGCGGGGGCCCTGCCTCAGCCCCCACTGCGCACGCTGCGCCTCCAGAGCCCC
>NW_009650600.1:0-206 GCF_000708025.1 Charadrius vociferus
TAAAGTAATATTATCTGCATTTAAAATTGTTAATTCATAACAAGGTGCTCTTTGTGGGGATAATGCTTGTGTAGCATCTTGTTTAAGAATCAGTTCTGCTTCATGTGGAACATACGCACTTGTTGGGTGACCCAAAACTACTGGTCTGCTTCTTTCTATGAGTTGCTGCTGCTGCTATCGCTTTAACACAGGAATTATTCCCTGCT
>NW_009650601.1:0-206 GCF_000708025.1 Charadrius vociferus
CGCGGGGTTTCTGGAGTTGGTGAACGTGGAGGAGGGCGTCACGCTGCCCTTCCACCTGGCACAGTCCATCCCTCGACCCTGCGTGCTGGGCAGGATCCTGCTCGATCTCCTCATGGACCAAGCGGATGAGGGGGATCCCATCCAGCAGGACCTGGAGGAGGTGGGAGATGGTGCATGTGCCCCATCCCCATCCCCATCCCCATTCC
>NW_009650602.1:0-206 GCF_000708025.1 Charadrius vociferus
CCATCTGCGGCCGCAGCTGGAGCAGAGGGTGGGAGGGGAGGCAGAGGGCGGTCAAGGGGGTGTTCCAGCCACCGCAGAGGCCATGGGGGAGAAGGCGCCCAACAGAGGCTCCACAAGTCCCACCAAAGCACCTGCACCACCACCCTGGTGTCGGGAGGAACCCTCACTCCAGGGTGGAATGGGACCACAGGCGGCTCCCGCTGCAG
>NW_009650603.1:0-206 GCF_000708025.1 Charadrius vociferus
AGGGATCCCTCCTTTGACCTTTCATTTGAAAGTCCCCTTGGACATTTGCCACTGTCCACCCATCTAACCAAGATAGGAAACATCAAAAGAAATTTATCTTCACGTTAATGGATTTCAAACTTGAAAAGTGCCTTCAAGGATCCCCGGAGGTTATGTGGAGCTCTAAAAAGCCCTGACCTACACAGTGCCCTCTCAGTGACAGAAGG
>NW_009650604.1:0-206 GCF_000708025.1 Charadrius vociferus
AAGAAAAAGCTGTATCAGAGTTATATAAAATCCTGAGTGTCATAGAGACCTTGGATAGAGTTTGGCTACTTATTGTCTTTTTCAGGGAACATCAGCTGAAACTAATAGGAGGCCAGTTCAGAGTTAAAAATGCAGTTGCTTCGTCGAGTGATGTTAAAAAGAACAGTGGATCCCCTCACCAAAGGATGTTCTAGAAGTCAGGGCTG
>NW_009650605.1:0-206 GCF_000708025.1 Charadrius vociferus
ATATATATATGTATTTTTATGTTTCAGGGGTGACAATATATATTGTCGCTTCTGAATGGTTCCTCTGCATCTCGTGCGAAGCAGGCGGGGAAAGAGCCAAAGTGCCGAAATACGTAGGTCAAAAGAAAGGAAGGGGTTTGTATCGAAGCGGCAATCAAACGCTAACGGTTCTGGGGATGGAACCACTGATGCCGTGAGGTTGAACG
>NW_009650606.1:0-206 GCF_000708025.1 Charadrius vociferus
TTTTTGTTATCCTTGAGGACAGGCACATCACTGGGAAATACTCAAAGTAAGGTGAAGAAAACTAAAGAGTTTCCACTAAACTAAAAATTCCAAGAGGAGCAGAAGAGAGAGCAAATACTTCTGCTATAGCATAATGGTTATGGGTCTTTCCTAGCAGCCCGAGACTTGGGTCCATTTTATCAGCAGCAGAACCTGCACCTGTGTCA
>NW_009650607.1:0-206 GCF_000708025.1 Charadrius vociferus
TGAAATATGTACATGTTACAATTGATACCTTTTCAAAAAAAATATGGGCTACGGCACTACCAGGGGAAAAGGCGCATCATGTATGCAAGCATTTACTTGCATGCTTTGCCGTGTTAGGAGTGCCCGAACAGATTAAAACAGACAATGGGCCCACATATGCTAGTCAAAAGGTGAGAACTTTTCTACTGAAATGGGGGATTAAACAC
>NW_009650608.1:0-206 GCF_000708025.1 Charadrius vociferus
AAACCTCCAGGGACAGAGACTGCACAACCTCTGTGGACAACTCATTCCACTTCTTGGCTGTCATCATAAGGAAAAAATTATTCCTCATATCCCCTTCCTCTCTTCTTTCAGTTTACACACTTTGTCGCTCATCCTAGGGCCCAACTTATTTAAGTTATTTAAGCCTCTACGCAAATACGCATAGCATGGGGAACAAACAAGAGGAG
>NW_009650609.1:0-206 GCF_000708025.1 Charadrius vociferus
ACTTTTCTCTGTCATGCTCTCATTGTTCACACTTCTTCCGTTTTCCTTATTTGGGGGTCTTTAATCTCTCAACTTAGTCTCCATAAAACTGAAGGTATCTTCTTATCATTGCTGTTTTCCATGTGATAAAACTATTTTTGATCTCTAAATTTTTAGAAAGTCCTGGTTTTATCACAGGAGCTTTATACAATCAGGTCTTGAAAACC
>NW_009650610.1:0-206 GCF_000708025.1 Charadrius vociferus
CATCCTCACTTCTTACAGGTGCAGAGCGAGAACCACCCTGTGGCTCTGCTGTGCAGAAGGCAGGCACAGAGCTGCATCAACCTGTGCTTCCCATTCCACTGCTGTGACCTCTTTCGATGGCCCGTGTGTCTTCACCTGCATGGGAAATGACCTCAAAAGGGTCACTAGATGGAGCACTGGCTGTTCTTTACATTATTCTTCCTCCT
>NW_009650611.1:0-206 GCF_000708025.1 Charadrius vociferus
GAGGAAATGATTGATGACATCTGGCCCGCAGAACATCAGTCTGGATATCAGAAAGGCCAGCAGTGAGACTGCCAGAATGCCTCCCAGCCAGGAGCTCACCGCCAGCTGAGCAGAGAGGGCACTGCTCGTGAGGGAGCTGTATCCCAAGGGGGAGCATATGGCTAAGTAGCCGTCATAGACCATGACAGACAGGAGAAAACACTCAG
>NW_009650612.1:0-206 GCF_000708025.1 Charadrius vociferus
CCCATTATCTGGAAGGGAAATATTCCTGTTGTAGACAAAAGTGTTCTTTAATACTTACAACCTCTTAAAGCTATGTTTTCCACCAAAAAGGTCCTGTTGCATACCAGTCATTGTGGTTTATACCGATATGTTGGAGGTGTAGGTGACTTCAGGTATTCGTGCACAGTGACGACCTAGCTGATTCTGAGCTGCTTTTTCTTTCATGA
>NW_009650613.1:0-206 GCF_000708025.1 Charadrius vociferus
CTGGGCTCATTTTTGGGGCTCATCCCATTTTGGGAAGACGCCGGTGCTTGCACCGGGATGCTGCTGGGCTCATCCCAGCTTGTCGGGACGCCGGTGCTCGCGCTGGGAGGATGCCGGACTCTTGTTTTTTGGAGTTGGGGTGGCTCCTCCCGCCTTGGGATGTAATTTTTGGGGGGGTGACCCCCCTCCTCTTCCCCCCCTCCCCC
>NW_009650614.1:0-206 GCF_000708025.1 Charadrius vociferus
GCCATCACCCAGGGACCCCTCTTCTTCATACCCCATGGCCAGGAGTATTTCAAACAAATGTGGTTTGTTATTTTGGGGTTTTTTTTTTTCATGAAAATATGCTGGGGGAAGGTGGGTTTTTTTGGTTAATGGTAGTATTTCCATAGCCAGAGCACTCTCACATGAATGGGGTAGAACCCGGAGGATGGAAGAAGTGAAATGAATAT
>NW_009650615.1:0-206 GCF_000708025.1 Charadrius vociferus
CAGCCAGTCCACTTCCTCCAACACCAGAGTCAAGGAGCAAAAATCACTGAACTACAGCAATCATCAACTCTTAGCGTAAAATGAAGAATGACTGCATAATAAATTAAGCAGAAAGCATGAAAACCAAAGTTTCATACCCAGTGTAAGAGAGGAACATGCTACTAAATACGCTCTCCAAAGACTTTGTCTTAAAACTTTACAAATCC
>NW_009650616.1:0-206 GCF_000708025.1 Charadrius vociferus
CTCAAGGGGGTTTGGGTTGATAAATGAGGGTGAAAGTTCAGTTTTAGGATGTTTATATTCACAGGAGGACACAAGGCATAAGTCAACATCTCGACGGGATTCTGCTAATGATTTTCTTGGAGTAAAATGTGCACTTGCTTCATAGGAATAGCTAATAGCTTCGGATGACCTGGTGGTTTTCCCAGTTGTCTCAAATGAGTAATCTG
>NW_009650617.1:0-206 GCF_000708025.1 Charadrius vociferus
GGGTTGTGTGGTTAAAGCAAGGAGCCGGTGCTCCGGGGTGTAAGGTCCGCCCCTGAAGCACCCCGAAAGCCAGGGACATCTCAGGGGGGTAGCGAGTCCGGCTGGGGCGGCAGGGCCTCGGTGAAGCTGCAGCGTGGCTGGCGTGAGCCTGCAGTGCTATGTCGGAGCGTGTTCTCCGGCCTGGGGTGCGGAACCGGCCACCAGGG
>NW_009650618.1:0-206 GCF_000708025.1 Charadrius vociferus
TAGATCTGCAGATGTTCAGGAAAGAAGTGGAAGTCATCAGCTACCCTCCTGAGGGAGCTGAAATACTGGAAGTGCTAAGGAGATTCCTCACTGGGAAGTAAAATCATAATAATCCAAACAATGTTGTTTGGCCATCTTTGTAACTTTGTTTTATTTTGGGGAATCTGTATTAAGCTCCTGAGTAAATCTTGTCTAGTGATGAAGCT
>NW_009650619.1:0-206 GCF_000708025.1 Charadrius vociferus
AACAAAAACAAAAGCAAAAACATTATAAGAGACTGAATATATGGGGTGCATATGGAATAGTTTTTCCTTAGAGTACAAAGTGCCCTGTGACATTCAATGTCCATTAAAACAGTTCACAGAAATCGCAGGTCTGACACTTTTGACACAATGCAGATGCATGCTTCTCATATACATAATAGGATTTCTGTATATGTCTAACTTAAATA
>NW_009650620.1:0-206 GCF_000708025.1 Charadrius vociferus
GCTGTGTCCCGTCTCTCAATTGCGGCAGTGGAAAGTCTTCTTGCTGTAAATAACAATGCATTAACTTCACACATACTGATTTTCAAATAAAATTAAAGATATGTTATGCAAGACAAATAGCACCTAAGACCCAACAAAGGAGAATAACAAGAGTTCTATAATTCATGTTCTATAATCCATGGCAGTGGACAAGGGAAGATCAACTG
>NW_009650621.1:0-206 GCF_000708025.1 Charadrius vociferus
TGGGGCATCAGAGACACAAACGGGCTTTCCTTGGGGGCAGAGCCGTGATTTCCATGAATACCCCCAAATCCAAGCCACAAGTAACCACCCAGAGTCCACCCAAATAAAGTTTGGGAAGGAAGCCGCCCGCACGCTGCGTTATCTGGACGAGGAGCTCAGGCACACGGTGCCCACGGGTGACACCGCGGTGATGGGGCACCACCAAC
>NW_009650622.1:0-206 GCF_000708025.1 Charadrius vociferus
ACAGAGAACTCCTCAGCTAGCTCAAACACAAAAAGGAGGCAGAAGTTACAAGATAGCCAGAACAAATAGAGACATTACCTGAGCACACAGGGAGGGAGTTAGAAAAGTCAGTGCCCAGCTGGAGGTGGAACTAGGAAAGGATGTGAAAGGCAGTAAGAAATACCTTCTGTAAGTACCTTAGCAGCAAAAGGAAGGGTAAGGAAAGT
>NW_009650623.1:0-206 GCF_000708025.1 Charadrius vociferus
TGACTCACTGTTCCTCAGTTTCCTTGTCCATACACTGAGCAAGGTGAAGAGGCTGATTTAATCTGAAAGAGGCTTTGAGAGCCACTGACAGAGCTGCAGAAGGGCTAAGTATTATCTACATCACCCAGAAGAGCAGCATCCATTTTAAAGCCATCTTTCTGCCCTTCTTCACTTTGCGGGTAAAGGTGAGGAGCTTTACATTGCTG
>NW_009650624.1:0-206 GCF_000708025.1 Charadrius vociferus
TCTTTACCAGCACTGTTGGGCCCAAGGTCATGGGAACAAAAATCCACATTGATGCAAATACAGACCCACTGTCAGTGAAGCAAAAGTTGGTCTGTGAACTGTTACAGGAGCTTGATGCCCACAAATCGATGGACCCTGACAATATCCACCTACGAGAGCTGGCTGATGTCATTGCGAGACCACTCTCCGTAATCTTTGAGAAGTCA
>NW_009650625.1:0-206 GCF_000708025.1 Charadrius vociferus
AGGGAGAATTTCCCGGCAAATGCAAATCCCTCCAGATTCGGGGGATTTTTGGCAAATGCTTTGTGTGGAGGGGATTTATTTTTTTTTTCGGGTGGAACGCACACCGCTGGAGATTTGGGTGTCGCACGAAACATTTTGCAGAGGGGGGAGGATTTCCAGGCAAAACCACAAATTGCTCAAGATTTGGGCGTTTCTGCAAAAAAAAA
>NW_009650626.1:0-207 GCF_000708025.1 Charadrius vociferus
TGGGTGGGTGCGGGTGTGCCGTGGGTCGGTCTGAGGGGGCGGCGGTGTCACCGCAGGTGGTGACACTGTGGTATCGGGCGCCCGAAGTGCTCCTCCAGTCCACCTACGCCACTCCCGTGGACATGTGGAGCGTCGGCTGCATCTTCGCCGAGATGTTCCGCAGGAAGTGAGAGGGACACGGGGGGACACGGGACACCAGTGGGGACA
>NW_009650627.1:0-207 GCF_000708025.1 Charadrius vociferus
TGAGCCGTGGGATTCACCATCACACTTCTCTCACACCAGCAAGGAGGGCGACTTGCGCCGAGGAAGGCCACCCTGGCCAGGACACGGCCTGCTGCCGGCAGCGCAGGGGAAACGGGATCCCTCTGGGCACAGGGAGCGCCCCGGGGACTGCGGATTCACCACGTGGGATCCCCCTGACCGCGGGCAGAGCCCTCAGCAGGACGTGAT
>NW_009650628.1:0-207 GCF_000708025.1 Charadrius vociferus
TGTGGCTGTTCTCTGTGGGGCTCACCCGTGAAATGAGCTGTGGCCGTCCTCAGCCGGGATCACCTGTGTAATGAGTTCTGCCTGTTCTCAGCTGGGACTCACCGGTGCAATGAGCTGTGGCTGTTCTCAGCTGGGATCATCCGTGCAATGAGTTGTGGCTGTTCTCTGTGGGGCTCACCCATGAAATGAGCTGTGGCCGTTCTCAGC
>NW_009650629.1:0-207 GCF_000708025.1 Charadrius vociferus
ATGAAGATGATAAGCATCTGACATATGAGGAAAGGCTAAGGGAGCTGAGACTGTTCAACCTAGAGAAGACAAGGCTCGGGGGATCATATCAATGCATACAAAAGCCTTCTTATTCCTACTTGAAACTTTTTCTTGCTTCTTGAAATGTAAGTTATGTCATCACTATAATTTTCACATCCATAAATCACTTTTAAATGATCCTAATAG
>NW_009650630.1:0-207 GCF_000708025.1 Charadrius vociferus
GGACCACCCCAGCAAACCCTTACACTACCCAGGGCAACCAGTCCTGGTAGAGCTACCGACTACAGGAGCAGTTCCTCTGGTATCGAGCACGCCCCTTAATAAATATGCCTGGGTGGCCAAAGATGCCCTACGCAAGGAACATAAAATCAATACTAGATGGATTGTCCCATCTTTTTAGTAACAGTAAACCCGGTTCCCAATTTGAAC
>NW_009650631.1:0-206 GCF_000708025.1 Charadrius vociferus
ACAGTTGTCTTTAAAAGGACCAAAGAATCAAATTACCTTAGGCATGTTGACCTTACGTCCTTTGTGGTGGAAAAATGCCTTTGGCCCCTGAGTTATGGGGGAAAGTTAGAAGGTCGAATATCAACTCTTGGCAACACCCTTCCACAGGAGCAACAGTAGGATGGGTGTTGGAATCCGTATTTAGTCCCCAAATTACCTCATACAGA
>NW_009650632.1:0-207 GCF_000708025.1 Charadrius vociferus
CCATAGCGATCTCTGCTGACCCACAGCTGCCCCATAGCAGCTCCCAGTGACCTATAGTACCCCATAGCACCCCACAGTGACCCACAACTGCCCCATAGCGACCCATAGTGACCCACAGCTGCCCCACAGTGACCTATAGAGCCCCACAGCCACCCCATACCCACGCCTGCTGACCCACAGCTGACCCATAGTGACCTATAGCGACCC
>NW_009650633.1:0-207 GCF_000708025.1 Charadrius vociferus
AGGAAGAAGATGGTGCTGGCTATTTTTAGCCATCCCCACTGCCACTGCGGGGAAGGGTCCGCGCGGGGTCGTGCTGCACTGCAGGCACTGGGTTTTTGGGCTGGCGGGTGCCGTGTCCCGGCACGGGGGGTCCCCGCGGGGCGCAGCCCTGGTGCTGCTCCTGCTCCCGCTCCCGGGGTCTCTGCCCACCGCTGCAGCCCCCTGCCA
>NW_009650634.1:0-207 GCF_000708025.1 Charadrius vociferus
TTGGGGCTAAAAATGCAATTGATAATAATATTGACGAACAAACCCTTATCTCCTTGGTGCCACCACCACTATAGCAGACAAAGGAATGGACACCAGAGATCTGGTCCTCTCCTGCCTTTATCTGGTGCTGGTGACTTGGGGTCCCAAGGGCACAATTCATTTTTATCATCAGTTTTGGAAAATTTGAATGTACAACTCATAGATCTT
>NW_009650635.1:0-207 GCF_000708025.1 Charadrius vociferus
GCTAATACCAAAGTGGATTTAATTGTTGGAGCAGTAACTGATGCACATTTTTCCACTTTGCTCTGCTATCCTCAGTCTTCATTATTCAGTCCAGCCTTGGTCCTCAGGATGAGCCCAAGGAACACAGGACAGGAAGGAAGCTCTTGTACCTAAAATGCACCTTCTCATCCTTGCAAGATGATACATTTTAGATCAAACTCAGTTTGA
>NW_009650636.1:0-207 GCF_000708025.1 Charadrius vociferus
ATGGCAATGCAATACCTGACCACTAAATTTAAGCAAACATGTTTGTTTTCCGAAACAAAACTATATCTGACCTGTTTGCACTGTAGAAAAATGCCACTATACTAATCTTGACAGCAGGTCTAACTATTAATATTATCAATATTCAGTGTGCTGCCAACATTATAAAAACTAAAATTCACTATCTTCTGACTTCAATTTTTTACTTCT
>NW_009650637.1:0-207 GCF_000708025.1 Charadrius vociferus
GACCCCAGCCAACAGCCAAACACCCACGCAGCTACTTGCTTGCTCCCCTACCCTACAGGAAAGAAAGGAAGGGGAAGGCAAGAAAACTTGTGGCTCGAGATAACAGTTTAAAAGCTGAAGTAAAAGCTGTGTGCACAACCAAAGAAAATAAATAATTTATTGTCGTGGTTTGGCCTCAGCCTGCGGACGGACACAGACGCAGACCAA
>NW_009650638.1:0-207 GCF_000708025.1 Charadrius vociferus
GCTGGGCTCCTTGCAGTGTCCCCAGCCTGGCAGGGGGACACCCTGGCAGAGGATGCCACCGCTGCTGTCCCCCTATCCAGGCTTAGCCCCAACTTGCTGGAAGGAGGCAGGAGCAAGACCTCCAAGCTACCATGCAGTAAAAAGGGAGGCTTCAAACTCCAGGTCTGAGATATAAACAACTCGCACTCAAAGAGTTGCAGTCAACAG
>NW_009650639.1:0-207 GCF_000708025.1 Charadrius vociferus
GGGTGGGAAGCGCAGGATGTCTCTGGCGAAGGTGGCTCCATTTCAGTTTGGCTTTCCATAGCGTGGCTGCAACTTCCAGCGGTGGCCCTTTCCACGACCAGCCAGGCTCGGTGCTGCTGGTCAGCAGGATGAAGGGCCGTGGCTCCAGCTGCCTGGGAAGTTCTCCAACGTCACCGTGACACCTGTGTTGCATCACGGTGACATCAC
>NW_009650640.1:0-207 GCF_000708025.1 Charadrius vociferus
GCACTGGGTTGCACTGGTGGGCACTGGTGGCACCGATGTGCACTGGGGGGTACTGGGGCCACTGGGGTGCACTGGTGTGCATTGGGGTGCTGGGGGCACTGGTGTGCACTGGTGTGCACTGGGGGCACTGGTGTGCACTGGTGACACCAGTTTGTACTGAGGGGTGCTGGGGGCACTGGGTTGCACTGGTTTATACTGGGGGGACTG
>NW_009650641.1:0-207 GCF_000708025.1 Charadrius vociferus
TCCCCAGTAGCCGATTTCGCCTAAACCCTGACATACTGTAAATTTGAGAGTTCTACATGGACGGTGATATATACTTTTTTAAAAAATAAACCAAAACATACCTCATTTTTTACTAGGCTAAAAATTTTGAGACCATTGATTCTCAAATTAATATTCATTATCATAGAATCATTATGTCCCAAAAAGACCTTTAAGATCATCAAGTAC
>NW_009650642.1:0-207 GCF_000708025.1 Charadrius vociferus
TTTTTTTTTTATTCTTCATAGCCTCTCAGATTTAAATTGTCTGCATTCTTTTGACCTTCAAGTCATGTTAGAGAGCTAGTCTTTGAGGCTTTTTTTCAAGGAGGGTACAGAATTCCATGCAAGAATTTGACATGCTGTAGAAAGTTTTGCTTGCTGTTGTTGAACTGAGTGGTGATTATGCGGTGAAATCCGCCCCCCTTCTAATTT
>NW_009650643.1:0-207 GCF_000708025.1 Charadrius vociferus
TGTCCCCATTTTTGGGGGGTCCCCCCTATTCTGGGGTGTGGGGGTGTCCCCATTTTGGGGGGGGGTTCCCCCATTTTGGGGTGTCCCCCTTATTCCAGAGGGGTTGTCCCCATTTTTGGGGGTTTCCCCATTTTTGGGGGGTTCCCCCTATTCCAGGGGCGTTGTCCCCATTTTTGGGGGTGTCCCCATTTTTGGGGGGTCCCCCCT
>NW_009650644.1:0-207 GCF_000708025.1 Charadrius vociferus
GTTTTGGCTATTGCTGAGCAGTGCTCAGAATCTGCTTTGCATACTGAAGCCACACTTCCCAGGAAGTGACTGGACATCACCCACAGTGAGGAAATAGAGAACAAATGTATCTTTTGCTTTGCTTCAGCTCACAGCCTTTGCTGATTTTTTATTTATTTATTTGAATTAAACTGCCTTATCTTAAAGGCAGGGGTCAGGATTAAAGGG
>NW_009650645.1:0-207 GCF_000708025.1 Charadrius vociferus
TGCAGCCTGCCGGGCGCTGGTGGGGTTCCAGCCCTTCCCCTTGCCAGGAAGGGCAGCGCTCGGCTGTGCCACCAGGTGGGATTTGGCGATTTCCTCTGGAGCCGGTTGGAGTTACTCACATCCTACTGGGGAAGCACCAGCTCCTCGCTCCGTCTCTCCCTCGGGGTCTCCCGCTCTCCGTTAGGCTCCGTGGGGCAGCGGCAGCCT
>NW_009650646.1:0-207 GCF_000708025.1 Charadrius vociferus
TTTTTTTTTTTCCTCGTTGAAAGAGCTTTGCTCCTTCTTCACTGAGCAGGGAAAGAAAAGTGTTCAGACCCAGAACATATTGTTCAAATTTGAATGTGCCAATAACAGTACATAAGACCATCCAACAAAGAAAACGTATCTGCTTTGTTAATTTCCCATATCATAAAGCGTAATAATGTCTAGGAGTTAACTGAATCTTCAGTTTCC
>NW_009650647.1:0-207 GCF_000708025.1 Charadrius vociferus
GAGGAAGAGGAAGATGGAGGGGGAGGATGAGGGAGATGAAGAGGAGGAGGAAGAAGGCAGTGAGGAGGAGGATGGAGAAGGTGAGGGGGGAGGAAGAGTGAGGAGGAAGATGAGGAGACGGAGGCCGAAGGGAAGGAGGAGGCTGAAGATGAGGCTGAAGATGAGGGTGGGGAGGAAGATGAAGGTGAGGGTGAGGAGGAAGGTGAG
>NW_009650648.1:0-207 GCF_000708025.1 Charadrius vociferus
AGTGTTGTTTTGGGTTGTTTATAGACAGCATCAGTAATGTTTGATCCACTCTTGCAAGGCAGTTCTCACAATCCCATGGACTAGAAAACAACGGAGATTTTGCAAACCTGGATATCACAAAACAAAACAGATATTGCAATGAGCAAGGTCAATGGCTGTACACATGATTTCTTTGTAGAAGAGAAAAACTGATGCTTCAACACTTCT
>NW_009650649.1:0-207 GCF_000708025.1 Charadrius vociferus
ACTTCGTTACTTAATACTAAACACCCTAGTATTTACTCTAATGCCATTACAATTAGTGCTCTGTGCTTAGTCTTGCTTCACAGTGTATAAGAGAGACTTTGGGGCCTTACGAGTAGATCTAAAATTAGACATTACATTGAGCTGCTGCCTGGAACTATTAGTTAAGTATTTCCTGGGACGATAGGAGGGTATCCTGACCCGTGAACT
>NW_009650650.1:0-207 GCF_000708025.1 Charadrius vociferus
GGAGAGTCAGAAGAAAAAGGCAAAACTCATAAAACTCATTTCTGCTGGAACCAGGACAGGATCACAGACTATTAAGAAAATATGAGAAGTTTTTCTGGAAAACATTGCTAGTGTTTACACAATCTTTCCCCCTCATCTTCAATATTGGCAGGTCTCTTTCATTGCCCTCAGATTTAACAATTTTAATTTAGTTGAAGAGAAAGCAAA
>NW_009650651.1:0-207 GCF_000708025.1 Charadrius vociferus
TTCTGGGCACATTCATCCCTGCACCCCCAGAAAGAGCCCCGGCCTGGCCACAGGCACGGGGAAACTGAGGCACAGAGTGGCGCGGGGCTTCACCCTGAGGTCCACGCAAGGGAAAAGGGCCAAAGCAGCTTCCTGCACCCCGCACACCTCCATCTCCCCTCTCCCAGTCCCGCTCCCTCCCTCCCCGCCCCCGGGGAGGCGGGAGGG
>NW_009650652.1:0-207 GCF_000708025.1 Charadrius vociferus
TTTTTTTTAATTTTACAGTTTTTATTTGTTACTAGGATAACTTATGGAGTTCTGCATGAGTGAAAATAGACATGTGAAATACTTCTGCTACTTGTAAAGTATGCAGATGGTACAGCTACCAATACTAAGCTTGAATCTCTAATTTTATTACTGATGTCAACTGAAGCACTGGGTTTTAAAATACTTTTTTCCTAAGATTTTTTTTTT
>NW_009650653.1:0-207 GCF_000708025.1 Charadrius vociferus
CCCATCCAACCTGACCTTGAATGCTTCTAATGATGAGGCATCCACAACTTCTGCCCTATTATTAAGTAGATAAGCTGCAAGGCTCCTAAGAAGAGTTAATCACATTTTTTAAATCTGGTAAATAACGTGTATGAAAAATAGACATATTTTGACTTACAGCCATCTCTACCTTTTAGTAGCGCCTGTTGTGATAGGACAAAGGGTAGT
>NW_009650654.1:0-207 GCF_000708025.1 Charadrius vociferus
TGGGCTCAACCGATCCACTGTTTGCCGGTTGGGTCTCTCCTGCGCCTCCGGTTGCGGTAGAACCGGGGGCTCAGTCCGTCCGGGATGCGCCGCATCCATCTTCCAGCTGGGAAAGGGAAGGAGAAGACAGGGATCGTCACGGCACCGGTCACCGCAGCACCGGCGTGGCTAGCGCCGTCCAGCTCTCAGCACCACGGGAGGGTCGTG
>NW_009650655.1:0-207 GCF_000708025.1 Charadrius vociferus
GAGCTGGAATCCCTGACGGAACCACTGTCACTAAAGGGACTTGTCAAGGCAGGGTTACAAGTCTGGACGCCTCTTCCAAAGCTCGCTTCAGGAATGCACCCAGGGAGCTGCTCACTTATAAACACTGTCGCTCTTCTGGGGTTCTTGATGGGTTCAGGAGGACCGGCTCAGAGTCCCCCGAGGGGGATCTGTGAGGGACCAAGGGCT
>NW_009650656.1:0-207 GCF_000708025.1 Charadrius vociferus
GCTTTCAGTCCCAATAACTGCAGCAATGCTGGATTTACAGTGGTGTACTGGTGTGCAGACTGCAGGGCTCCTCCTGCCCCCAGGGGACTGTTAGTGAGCAGTAGTTCTGCTTGGCTCCTTATTGTTTTTGTTAATAACACTTCTAATTTAATTTGTGTTTGGGTCTATGTTTGTACCTCTCTTAATATGCTTCTATGATACTCAAGA
>NW_009650657.1:0-207 GCF_000708025.1 Charadrius vociferus
CTCTAAAAGTACCTGCACATCTTCATCTAGAAGCATTCAGGTCTTCTTACCTCAGCTCAAAAAAGATTTTACAGTCTTGATATGATTTAAAGGGAGGATAATGAAATTAGCAGAATACTATGGACACTATTTACTAAGAAGAAAAAGGTTATAACTCAGAGAGATCACAACTCTCTTGTTCAGGCAGGCAAAGGCATAACGATCAGC
>NW_009650658.1:0-207 GCF_000708025.1 Charadrius vociferus
GGCCATGAGCTGAGATCTGGAGGACCTGCTCTCCCCAGTGCCCTCACTCTGCCCATCCTTCGAGCCCTTCTCAAGCAATAGCTCATGGGCTTCGCCCAGTCCTGCTCCATTTCTGCTGCAGTGGGACCAGGCTGTGCAGCTCTATGCAAGATCTCCGTGGGGGAGCAGACCACCAGGCAGAGGTGGGCAACAGGCCCTGCCAGGAGA
>NW_009650659.1:0-207 GCF_000708025.1 Charadrius vociferus
TTTCACTGAGCACCACTGAGAAGAGTCAGGGTCCATCTTCTTTACTCCCTCCCAAGAGGCATTTACGCACATTGAGAAGATACACACAAGCTTAAACACTCTCAACTTTTACAGTTTCTCCTCACATAACAGATATTGCGGTCCCTTAATCATCTTAGTGGACCTTCAACGGACTCACTTTGGTATGTCCATGTCTCTCTTGTACTG
>NW_009650660.1:0-207 GCF_000708025.1 Charadrius vociferus
GGTGGGTGCGCACGCGTGAGTGCGCATCTGTGTGCACGTTTGTGTGTGCAAACGTGTGTGCGCACGTGCAAGTGTGTGTGTATACGCATGTGCGTGCACATAGGTGCGCGTGCACGCATGGACGTGCACGCTCAAGTGTGCACGCGCGGATGTGCAGCATGGGAAGGTGCGTGCACGGGTATACACACACACGCGTGTGCATGCACA
>NW_009650661.1:0-207 GCF_000708025.1 Charadrius vociferus
TGATGGTGAAGACCAAGGCAAAAAAGTACCTTGTCCTTCTTTATGTTGGTTGTAGCCAGGTCTCCCATATCCCTCGGGGGGAAGGGGGGAGGAGGACAGTTTTTTTCATCTTTGTTGTCTTAGGGACCTGGAGAAACCCTTGTTATTTTTTACATCCCTAGACAAGTTCAGCTACAACTATGCCTTGGCTTTCCTGATCCCTTCCCT
>NW_009650662.1:0-207 GCF_000708025.1 Charadrius vociferus
CCCAGCCATAATGATTCTGTGACTTTATACACGCAGTATTTTGTGAGCTTGTCTGAATAAGTCTTTATCTGAATTTCTTACAAGTACAAAACCAAAGCCCTTCTCCCTGTTGTTCAGAACATCATTTACTGTCATCTTCTGCTGCATATGTCCTGTTGCAGAGCTGACAACCAGTATGGACAGAACAGAGGCAGTGTGCCTATATAA
>NW_009650663.1:0-207 GCF_000708025.1 Charadrius vociferus
CTCCATCCTTGGAGATATTTAAAACCCTGAGCAACATGCTCCAATTTACCCTCCCTTGAGCACAGGGGTTGGACTACATCTGCAGAGGTACCTTCCAACATCAAATATTCCATAATATGCTTCTTGAATGCAATTTTAGTCTCAAGACTGAAAAAAAAGCTCCCAAATTCAGGCTTCGCTATAGAAAAAAAATGCAATTCACCATCC
>NW_009650664.1:0-207 GCF_000708025.1 Charadrius vociferus
GATGAGGCCCACAGTTGTGGTTCCATGTATTTTTCTCTTTTTACTGTCCAAAGAAATTACCTGGAGAAACTGTGACTCTGTTCATTTGTGTGAGCTCCTCTGTGCGCCTCCCGTGGACTTTTTACCCACTAGAGACCTTTCTTGTGTACCTCCTAATCTGACACACCTGGCAGTTAATCTATGTACCTGACATAATCTGAAATGTAA
>NW_009650665.1:0-208 GCF_000708025.1 Charadrius vociferus
TGCCCAGCCCCTCGCCTACAGCTCTCCATTTCCCCGAAGGCATCGCTGTCCTCCTGCACACCTCGGATCTATGGTGACAGCCATCCTTCTTCAAGAGGGCACTGAGGGCTCTGCACACGTCTTTCCGCTGTATGTGCTTCACAGGACAGAGAGCAGTAGTGCCCCGCTGCCAGCGCCAGGAAGGTTCCCAGAGATGGCGGGGTGCCCT
>NW_009650666.1:0-208 GCF_000708025.1 Charadrius vociferus
ACCTCTAGAACTGGCAGCACCGGCAGCCCCCTCAGCACCCTTCCTGCACGCCTTTCTGCGCCAACTGCCATGCAAACTGCTGCGCCAGGCCCTGACTGACGCGCCACGCCCTGTTTACCCGCTCTGTTCGCAGCGCTCCTGGTCACTGCGCTCCGTAGGGCTGCACTAACCTGCACTAACCTGCACTAACTGAGACTCTGTGATTCCT
>NW_009650667.1:0-207 GCF_000708025.1 Charadrius vociferus
GAGGGAAATGAGGTCACTCTGAGTGGATCCCCCTGTCCAGGGGGTTCCAGGGGCAGAAAAGAGACCGTGCCCCATGGCTGGGGCAGAGATTCATTCCAGGTGTCCATCTGCTTGCCCCAGAGATGGAGCAAGGCCAGCAGGTTTCTCTAGTCTGGCTTTGTGGGGCTCACAGGCCAGAGAAGCACAAGAGAACAAGGACACAAGAGG
>NW_009650668.1:0-208 GCF_000708025.1 Charadrius vociferus
GGTTTCAAAGGAATATAGCCGGAGTCCACTGCTATCTCTGTATAGACTTACATTGGGAGCAATGGGCGCTGTGGGGGAGTTCATTGCCATTGGTCACTGGTTTAGAGCAGCTTATAGTTTCTAAATGTGGAGTTAAAACCATAGCCTTGTTATCTTATGTGGCGGTATTTTACTACATGACGAGTTGCAGAAGCCATTGAAGGACAAG
>NW_009650669.1:0-208 GCF_000708025.1 Charadrius vociferus
TAAACCATTCTATGATTCTATAATCTAAGAACAGGATCCATGAAATCATCATAGTGAGTAAGGAACTGTCTAATTTGGTCTGCCTTTTTCTTCCCCATCAGACATGCTGACTTCTATATTCCATCTGTTGGCCAAGACACTTCAGAAATCTAGAAATTACAAGGCCATAGAACATCTGAAATTGGAAGGGACCCATAAGGATCATTGA
>NW_009650670.1:0-208 GCF_000708025.1 Charadrius vociferus
AAAAAATCATCATAATAAAAAAAAAAATAAATCGTTGGGAATGGTTTCATCTAGTTCTGCCATATGTACTACTTAATAAGCTACCTACATTTTATAGTTAGGTCAGATCCACCCCAGTTATTATTAAAAATGTGCTGTATTTACCGGTGGGTTTATTTTCAGCAGTTTTACACTTCCCCGGGAGCGAAGCTGAGCTGCTCCGCTTTAT
>NW_009650671.1:0-208 GCF_000708025.1 Charadrius vociferus
ACTTCTAAAAAGCAAAATTAGGGTTGGTTTGTTTGTTTTTTCCTTTACAAGACTGCAGAAAAAAGAACAAATTGACAAGATGTAGGTTTCAGTTTCAGCTTGTCACGGGTCACTCTTTATGAAAACTGAAGAAGGTGGTGAGTCAGTGGTACTACCAACTGCAGGTACAGTAGTTTCCCTTTCTACAAAAGGGGCTGCTCACCTCTCT
>NW_009650672.1:0-208 GCF_000708025.1 Charadrius vociferus
CCTCCATCCCTGGGAAGGCGATGGAGCAGGTAATCCTGGAAACCATTTTTAGGCACATAAAGGACAAGAAGGTGATTTGGATTAGTCAGCATGGGGAAGTCATGTTTAACCAACCTGACAACCTTCTATGATGAAATGCCTGGCTTTGTACGTGAAGGGAGAGCAGTAGCTATTGTCAACTTTGACTTCAGTAAGGCTTTTGACACTG
>NW_009650673.1:0-208 GCF_000708025.1 Charadrius vociferus
CCTTTTTAAGCCTGTAGAAATGAGAAAGCCTGATTTTCCTCATCTGTCACAAGGTAGCATCCTTCCTTGGCTTTGCTTGGCAGTAGCCAGCTTGAATGAAACTTCTGCAGGTTCCCACCAAAATATTTAAACTTCCTCAGGTTACTTTCCAGCCAGAAGCATGGGAAAA
The DNA here is from genome assembly GCF_000708025.1 of Charadrius vociferus. Classification (NCBI taxonomy): domain Eukaryota; kingdom Metazoa; phylum Chordata; class Aves; order Charadriiformes; family Charadriidae; genus Charadrius; species Charadrius vociferus. The sequence goes on from NW_009650673.1 coordinate 170, forward strand.
TCACATGAACATTTAAAGTATTTTGTATGTAATGGAGAC
>NW_009650674.1:0-207 GCF_000708025.1 Charadrius vociferus
AAAAAAATTACATAGACAGTCCATTTCAAAGGCTTTCAATACCTATGGGTATAAAGAGAGATTTAATTCTAGAATTGTTTCTCACCTCTATCCTTTTCTCTGAATGTATGTAGTTATAATAAAGACATCTCTTAAAGGCTGTATTCATGTGTTGTTACTGATTTCCTTGTCTACAGTCTAAATATATCTAAATACTTGCCAGAAATA
>NW_009650675.1:0-208 GCF_000708025.1 Charadrius vociferus
ACAGGGCCATCCCCACCACCACAACCCTGGGGACCCCCAGCACCACCGCCCAAGGACCCCAGTGCCAGGGACACAGCCCTGGGGGACACAGACCCCCCTCTTTCCCCCCCCTACAGGTGACCTCCACCCAGGGATGCAGCCCCCAGGGACCCTCATGCCCAGGGACACGGACCCATAAGTGATCTCCACCCGGGGACACAGCCCCCCA
>NW_009650676.1:0-208 GCF_000708025.1 Charadrius vociferus
TTCAGGTTCAAATTCATCCAGTACCCTGTCCAGTTCTTCTTATCCCCTCTTACTCACTGTTAGAACTTATTCCATGCCACTACCTCAGCCAACTGCTAGAATCATCTCTGGGTCTTCGAGAGGTGTAAATCATAGAATCACTGATGCATAAAAAGGTTTAGTTTAGAAGGCCGCTGGAAGTATCTAATCCAACCTCCTGCTCAAAGCA
>NW_009650677.1:0-208 GCF_000708025.1 Charadrius vociferus
GAGATGGGAAGAACATGTAGTCAAAGCTTTTTTCCTGCCAGAGGGTGCTGGGAGGTGTAGAATACAGGAAAGGATGCCTATGTAAAATGCCAGAGTTAAACATAAGGAACTGAGAACGACAAATGATAATAAAACCGAGTCTATTTTCCAAATCAGGCTGGTGTCAGAGCAGGACAATTTGAATAAGGGGGAGTTGTCGCAAAAAAAA
>NW_009650678.1:0-208 GCF_000708025.1 Charadrius vociferus
TGATCTAATAGAAAAGTCAGGCTTTACATATTTTCTCTCATTATATACCAAGAACAATTGAAGATTAAAAGAAATCTTAACTAATAAATCCTATTATATGAATTCTTGGACACAGATCAGAAACTCTCTGTGCAAAATGTCCATGTTCCTTTTAGTGTAATAAACCCACAGCATTCTCTTCGGCTAAATTAGGATTTTATCACAAGAA
>NW_009650679.1:0-208 GCF_000708025.1 Charadrius vociferus
ACCAATAAACCCCTACAGTGGAAGAAGTCTCAGTGGAGATGGGCAAGGGCAATGTCATGAAGCTCAGAAAGTAACACAGGGTGTGACTGGCCATGGCTGTTGCAAAGACGCTGACTTTGTCTCAACAAAAAGGGAACCAGAGGGTGGCCTTTGCTGTAGATAAATGGCTATGTCAGCTGACTGGATCAACTGGTGGTGTAAATGTTTC
>NW_009650680.1:0-208 GCF_000708025.1 Charadrius vociferus
ACTAATGGTTTACGTGAAGATGCCGAAGCAGAAGGAGTATTTTAAAGGAGTCCAAAAGCCACTGCAGAAGTAGCGTAGCCACCATTGTCTTGCCAGTAACCTCCTCGATGGATTGAGAAATGAGTCGTCTTGGCTGGGAGCTCTAAGAAACAGGGGATTCTGCGGCTCTTGCAGTTCAAGTCGCCGTTATCCTTCAGCCACTATAACC
>NW_009650681.1:0-208 GCF_000708025.1 Charadrius vociferus
CCGCTCCAAGTTTGCAGCTTACCTCAGCGGCTTATCAGCCTCCAATCTCATTAAATCAGGCAAATTGTAGCATCTGATATTTTATGGAGATTAAGGTGTGCGCCCAGACTCTATAATTATCAGCAAAGATGTATTTACAATACCTTGTTGCTAGTAAACAAAAAATAACTTCAGATCAAAGTGCTTTTACAGGGAAATAAATCTGCCG
>NW_009650682.1:0-208 GCF_000708025.1 Charadrius vociferus
CTTTGGGTCAGATGGAGTGGGTCGGTGCCACTGGAGAAGTGGGATAAATTCAATTATTTGTGTAGAGACACAATAATCACCTGACAAATGTGTGAGGCATGGAAGCTGCCTGAGAATAACTGGCAATTACTTGTGAAGAGAGATGGGTGGCTTAGACCTGCTGAAATATGACCAAGTGAACCAGTTTCCTCAGGGCATCCTTGAGCTC
>NW_009650683.1:0-208 GCF_000708025.1 Charadrius vociferus
GTGCTTAAAAGTTTCCCATTCCGTAGGAAGAAAGAGAACAAACATGGTAAGCAAAAGTATTAATTGTGGAAAGAAAAGAGAATGGTTAACAAACATATGTGAAAGTTCGGTTTGAGATACTTTGCCCAGAACTGAAAGCAGCGCTTCAACAGAACAAGGACCTTGCAAAGACACTTAAGACACAGAAGTTAACCAAACAAAGCCAAGA
>NW_009650684.1:0-208 GCF_000708025.1 Charadrius vociferus
GTTCTCTGCCCTATAGCCACAGCATCCTGCCCCATGGCCACCAAGACCTGCCCCACGGCCAGCACGTCCTGCCCTATAGCCCCTGCCCTATAGCCGTGGTCTCCTGCCCCATAGCCCCTGCCTCCTGCCCCATAGCCATGACCCCTGCAGCTGCCCCACGGCCACCAGGACCTGCCCCATGGCCAGCACAGCCTGCCCCACAGCCCCC
>NW_009650685.1:0-208 GCF_000708025.1 Charadrius vociferus
CTGGGCCAAAGCTTCTAGCTCCTCTTGCTTATTCCTCATGCTGTCTGCATTAGTATAAAGACATTTCAAATGTACTCCAGTGTACTCAGCATATTGTGGGCTGCGCTAGCAAACTGTCCCTCAAACATCAGAATGCCATCCCCAGGTTTATCTCTAGCAACTCCTTTCCCCCTTCAAATCAGGTTTAAAGCTCTTTCAATGAGCCCTG
>NW_009650686.1:0-208 GCF_000708025.1 Charadrius vociferus
AGAGGAGGGTCTGGCCAGCATATTGGATCCGCTGTTCTCCTCAGAAGGGAGTTGCCTACAACCATAAGCCGTCTTTTCTACCTCGAGGAGGTGGTCGTGATTGGGTGGGGGATAGACCTTTCTGACCTTGGCAGCACCTCTGATGCAGATGGGCTGTCATCCACATCATCCATTGACAGGTCTTCCACATCCAGAGCCTCATACCTGT
>NW_009650687.1:0-208 GCF_000708025.1 Charadrius vociferus
CCAGCGCGCCCCCAGCTCTGCGGCAAAACCGCCTCAGCCCCAAATAACTTTTTTGTTTAAGGGAGAATCGGTGATTTGAGAAAGCTTTGTGCTCTGCAATGGGGGGTGGGGGTAAGTATTACTGGGGCTTAACGGATACCGGTAAATATCGGCTTTGAAATCGAGCGGGTTTACACACTGAGGAGGAGGAATATAAATATTTGGGGGA
>NW_009650688.1:0-208 GCF_000708025.1 Charadrius vociferus
AGGAGGCCAAGTACGTGGGGAAGGTGGAGAAGACTGGCAGAGAATAAGAACAGAAATTTGAGGAGAATACTGTGATATCACCAGGAAGAAGCCAATGCTCTGCTGTGCGGTGGGGTGGCAGGACTGTAGCAAATGCATGCTGTAATGCATGTGGGTTGGAAAAAAACCAAATAGGCAAGCATGTGTAGGAAACAGAGAACAGCAGAAA
>NW_009650689.1:0-208 GCF_000708025.1 Charadrius vociferus
CTCAACAAGCAGAGGGCTCATGTGAAAGCAAAGGGGCTCTTGGCAGCAATTTCCCCTGGCTCTGTCAACATGGGCCCTCCACAGCTACTGCTGGGAGAAGCAGGAACCTCTAAGCACAGGGGGCCCATCAGGCAAGGGAGGAAGCCACACCGCGGGATTTGGGGCCTGTCCTGCTTTGAGATACAACAGAACCAATTTTCTGTTCAGT
>NW_009650690.1:0-208 GCF_000708025.1 Charadrius vociferus
TTTCTTGGTGTCTTTAAGGTATGTTCTTGCTCAATTTTCTGGTCTGTTCAAGACAACTAAATAGTGTTTGCGACACTGTAAATGCCATTAGGCACAGCCTGAACTGTAGACAAAGGAGACTCTTGTCGAGACAGCTGATCAGTCAGTTAGGTGGTTTTCCATTGTGGCTTCTGATAACTATGACATAACTAACAGTGGACAAAGTTAT
>NW_009650691.1:0-208 GCF_000708025.1 Charadrius vociferus
TTGGGTCTGTAGATTTGAGAGATTTTTCTCCAAGTCGATAGCTATGTTGCTAGTTATGAAAGCAGCCAGACGTACTGCAGATGTCATGGAATCATAGGGGGAGGTTTTGCTTGTTTGCCTGTGGGTCCTCCAATTTGCATGAGGGTCCACTGAAGACTGCGCTCGGAACCAGCTCTCAATGTCCTTCTCAGCCTCCCTGATGCTATGC
>NW_009650692.1:0-208 GCF_000708025.1 Charadrius vociferus
GGTTGTGTGTCCCGGATGGCACCGGGAGGATGTCCCGGTGATACCCGGGGCTCAGGGTGGTGAGTGTCCTGCAAGATGCATAGGGTCGTGTGTCCCGGTCGTACCAAAGGACACGCGAGTCCCAGCGAGCCCCGGTTCCACCGGGAAGAGTTGGGATTCCAGGTGAAAGGGACCGAGTGGTATGCGCTGTGTGGGGTTGGTGTCCCGA
>NW_009650693.1:0-208 GCF_000708025.1 Charadrius vociferus
TTCTCAAAAAAAAAAAAAAAAATCTAAGACGACAAGGGTAGTTGAACAAGAGAACATCAAAATCTGGCACAACTGCCTACGTTGCTGTGGAGAGACACTATCATGAGTTGCACTGTCCCCCAGATACACCCACCATTCCCAGTACAGTGAGATTATACAGTGAGCCCAAAGGTCTGCATCTGCACTGGCACTGCACTAAGGTGTGCTT
>NW_009650694.1:0-208 GCF_000708025.1 Charadrius vociferus
ATGGGCGCTATGGGGCGGCCACGGATGATATCGAGTGAGTTCTGAGGGGTGGACATGGAATCTGTGGGGCGGGAGAGGGGCGCTCTGGGGCAGACAGAACCGCTGTGGGGCCCTCAACATCTCCACGGGGTTCCTCAGGAGATTGACCATCTCCAGAGGGGTCTCTGACCCCCAACTCCTCCCGTGGGGCTCCTCCTGACCCCCAACT
>NW_009650695.1:0-208 GCF_000708025.1 Charadrius vociferus
TCAGCTAGCCAGTTTCCCACAGTGGTGGTCTCAGCTTTGACGAGTGGCAGATCCCTCTCGAAGCTCAAAGTGGCTGTGCCCAACATGGGACCAACCCCCAGTTTCTTCTCACAGAATCCACCCTGGCAGCCCCTCCCCAGCTAACGACACCTCCCACAGTAAACCCAATAAGACAGCGATGGGCTACAGGGCAGAGAAGGAGGATTGA
>NW_009650696.1:0-208 GCF_000708025.1 Charadrius vociferus
ACCATTCTGTGATTCTGTGAACTACAACAGAAACAACGTTCAACGTGTCTAAGAAGTAAGAACTACTCAAAAGTTTAGTGAGACAGGTGGAAATCACATGAGAGTGCCAATTAACACAGCTTGCATTCTTAGCTGCTTACAGTGTCCAAGAGCATCAAAGACGGCCTTAAATGTGCAACTGGGTATTCTGGGGAAGTTCTGTCCTGGT
>NW_009650697.1:0-208 GCF_000708025.1 Charadrius vociferus
TGGAGCACTTTGCCTGCTCAGAGTGACGACTCCGCTGTGGGAGGGCAGAGGACTGAACAGGGGCCGGTGTCTTTCCCCCTCGGGGCAGCACCTCAGGCCCTGGGGCCACCGCCAGGCCCAGGCTCCTTCACCCCCTCACAGTGGGATGGGCCAGGGACGCGGCTGTGGGGCTCTGCTCCATCCCTCTGCCTGCAGACAGCCCTGTCCC
>NW_009650698.1:0-208 GCF_000708025.1 Charadrius vociferus
AACCAATATAAACCAAACATCTTCAGTATGAAATTAGATTTTAAAAACTAATGAAAAGAAATATCAGCAACTTGAGCTACAAGAAGCATATTTTCTTCATCACAACTTAACTTTAAGGCATACTGGCTTTCAGATTCTTTCCAAATTAAATACTTAAATTTTCATATAAGGTAGACAGTCACCTCCAAAATTACACTGTTGTCAACTC
>NW_009650699.1:0-208 GCF_000708025.1 Charadrius vociferus
TATTTTTAGAGTGACCAGATGCCAGCCGCATTGCTCATGCAAACTAGGTAATCTGAAAAACGTTCTAGCTTGTTCTAGCTTGCTCCAACTTCCAATGCCCCACAGTGGCTGTTGCAGCAAAAATGAGATCAGCTTGGAAGAAAGAAATTCTGACTGTATCCTTCTCCTAGATGTGGATATATGTGTGTCTTCTTACACGTGCCAGTGG
>NW_009650700.1:0-208 GCF_000708025.1 Charadrius vociferus
TCCCCGGTGTCCATTTGAGGGAGGATCTTCGTTGTTTTGCTCTCTTGATCGGTATTTGGAGAATGACTGTGGCTGTATGACGCCCAGTTGATCTGCAGAAACGGTGAGGGAGACGTCATTCAATCGCGACTGCCACAAAAAAACTGTCGAATTGGTGTTGGAGATTGTACTTTTGGACCAATGGGATAAAGGTCGTAGTATTACACAC
>NW_009650701.1:0-208 GCF_000708025.1 Charadrius vociferus
GATTCCCCTGATGAAATGGAGTCAGGTTCTACAGGGAGAGCTCAAATTCCCTCTGCCTTTTCCTCAGCCAGGTTTACTAGATCTCCATTGGCCATAATGATGGTTGTGTCAAGACCATTCTCACATTGCCTCATCCAATTTGGGCAGTTATTTCACTGAAGGACAAATACAGGCCTTCACATTACATACACCCTCCAGAAAGCACTGC
>NW_009650702.1:0-208 GCF_000708025.1 Charadrius vociferus
CACTGCGTGAGGCAGGGTGAAGTCGGCGGAGAGCTGAGGCTGGGGACCCAGGTGGAAGTGCCGGCAGGAGGTAGCATGGGGATGCTGAGACCTTTGAAAAGGAGCACCTGGAAGAAAAGAGCACGGCCGTCACAGGGGCCAGCAGCAGCTGGGACACCCCAGCTCAGTGGTTGCCCATCCAGGGCAAGAATTGGGCAAACAGCTCTTT
>NW_009650703.1:0-208 GCF_000708025.1 Charadrius vociferus
GTTAACACAGAATCTGGTCCAGCCAAGCCATCGAGTCCTGTTGCAGAAATATTCAGAGTTATTCAGGGGGCGATGAGTGAAGAGTACGTGAAAACTACTCAGGGTGTCTTTCAGTTTGAACTGTCTGGTAAGACCATCACTCATAAAACCTTCCCATGCTCACGCTCCTAGCAAGAGGCACTGGGTATTTTCAAACAGAAACACTCGC
>NW_009650704.1:0-208 GCF_000708025.1 Charadrius vociferus
ACTTTGACAAATCCATTAACCCACATGTTTGGCTACAGCATTTGCCTGCCAAGTGTAGTTTTAAAGTAAAATCAGTTTTTTGAGCAATTGAGGCATAAAATAGTCTTTAATGAAAATAGCAACAGACACTTAACTCTACCCATTCCAGCCAGATGTCATAATAATGTGAACCATCAAACTGAAAAGTCACTTTTGATCAAAGATATCT
>NW_009650705.1:0-208 GCF_000708025.1 Charadrius vociferus
GTTACTGTGGTTTTGTATGTATTCACTGCTATTCTTTGTTGTTATTGCTTTCAGGGAAAAAAGCCCTCAGAATTCTGGGTGCTTTGGCTTACTCAGATTCTTTTTTTGTCTGTCTGACTATCGGGAAATAGGAAAAGGGAGTTTGAAGAATACAGCTTGCTTTAATCATCTGAAAGCATGGCTGGTATTTTTATATCTAAGCACTTGC
>NW_009650706.1:0-208 GCF_000708025.1 Charadrius vociferus
GTCTATGGGGGTCTATAGGGGTCTATAAGGGTCTACAGGGGTCTAGAGGGCTCTATAGGGGTCTAGAGGGCTCTATAAGTGTCTAGAGGGGTCTGTAGGGATCTGTAAGGATCTATAGGGGTCTGTAATGGTCTCTAAGGGTTTATAGGGCTCTAGAGGGGTCTGTAGGGCTCTATAGGGCTCTATAAGGGTCCAGAGGGCTCTAGAG
>NW_009650707.1:0-208 GCF_000708025.1 Charadrius vociferus
GCCTGCATGTCCTCAGTCTCCTTGCTTGACAACACCCCAAGCCCATTTTGGATGGGTGTGTTGTTGCAGGTGGGTGACCCTGCCTCCCTAAAGCACTCCAGGAGGTACAAAGTCTCATGCTGTGACCCAAACACCCTTGAGGTGTGGGGAAAATCTGCCCTTTGCTCAGAGCAGCGCCGTGGCTGCAGGAAGCAGCGGCCTTCCTCCC
>NW_009650708.1:0-208 GCF_000708025.1 Charadrius vociferus
TCACTGTATCCCAAGGGATGCAGGAACAAAGCGTGCAGCCCTGAGACACAGAGCCAGGAGCTGCCACAGAGCAACGCTGCATCCCAAGGGATACAGCAAAAAACCACGCAGTCCCAGGTTGTGAAACAAGAGTAGGCACGGAGCATCACTGTATCCTGGGGGATGCAGGAACCGACCACAGAGCCCCAGGATGCAGAGCTGGGAGCAG
>NW_009650709.1:0-208 GCF_000708025.1 Charadrius vociferus
TGGCGTGGTTGTATTGAAGATGAATTGATCTCACACTGAGCTGAGCAGGACCTGCAAGTCTCGAGACTGTTGCTTAGCTTTTAACATTATCAAAGTCCAGCTTTCTTTCCATTCTCTCTTATCTGCGTGTCTTAAGTGAAATGGTTGAGGAAAAGGTTGGCTTGTTCACGAAGTCATGAATACTTTTCGTGACTAATTTTGGACTTGA
>NW_009650710.1:0-208 GCF_000708025.1 Charadrius vociferus
TGTGTATGCAGGACAATTTCTGAGCCGGTAAGTGAGGGACCTGCATGGGGCTGAGCAGCCACAGCCATGGGCAGCCTTGCCCTGCCTTAGGCTCTCCCTGGCTGTGACTCCTGTGGGGTCTGAAGTGTTCATGGCCCATCCTCCCCCAAATCCCAGGGCTTCAGCACATTCCCCACATGGCAATACAGCTCCAGGCTCAGCTGCACTC
>NW_009650711.1:0-208 GCF_000708025.1 Charadrius vociferus
GGCGGAAGGGGCGGGGCCAAAGGGGAGCCCGCCGGGGCTCTAGGGGCCATGGGGGGAGGCTAAAAGGGGAATGGGCGAGGCAGAATCGTCTGTGGGCAGGGCTAAAGGGGGAAAGGCCGTGGCTGAAGGCGGAATGGGCGTGGCTAAAGGGGGAACGGGCAGGGCGAAGGGCGGAGTGGGCGGGGCCAAGGGCGGAGTGGGCGGGGCC
>NW_009650712.1:0-208 GCF_000708025.1 Charadrius vociferus
CGCGGCGGAGCCTTATAGAACCTACAGAGCCCTATAGAGCCCCACAGAATCCCATAGAGCCCTATGGAGCCCTATAAAGCCCCATAGAGACCTATAGAATCTCTATAAGGCTCTATAGAGCCCTACAGGGTCCCATAGAGCCCTATAGATCCCCATAGAGCCCTACAGAACCCTATAGAGCCCCACAGAGCCCCATAGCTCTCCCTGC
>NW_009650713.1:0-208 GCF_000708025.1 Charadrius vociferus
CTGACCAACATACATTCTCAGCAGAGGTGATACTTCTCTCCTAATCAGTCTCGGCTCCCAGTTGTGCCTGGAACTAGCAATGCATATCTCACTCTGGCACTTCCCCTGATGAGGAAACCATGACAAGAAGCAGCACCTAATGCCTGAATCTTAATGTCTTGCATCCCAAATAAAGCACACTGTATGTCTCGGAATGGGATTATCTCTC
>NW_009650714.1:0-208 GCF_000708025.1 Charadrius vociferus
GTTTTTTGGTTTTTTTTTTTAAATCATTAATATCTTAAAATTTTAGGCTCCATCTTGAAGCTTTAGGATAAAGATTGAAGTGTGAAGAAAAAACTTTATGGCCAAAGGGCAATTATTCCCAAAGCAGAAAATCAAATCAGAGGGGAAAGCGATCCAAGAAATAATAAAAGCTAAATGACTGGGTTTGGTTTTTTGTTTGTTTTTTTTT
>NW_009650715.1:0-208 GCF_000708025.1 Charadrius vociferus
CGTTGTTCTCCAATGAGCTCATCTGCTTCGCCGGTTATTATTTTTTAACATGGTCTCTTGGTGACTTGGCCAGAAAATAATCAGCTCATCCACTTAGCGAGTGTTTATGGCTTTTTCAAAGAAGCTGTTCTCTCTGCCAGGAGAGGGGCTGCTTCGGAAACGGAGAGCTGAGCTGCTCTGTGTGCTCAGGGCCAGAGGGAGCCGCCGG
>NW_009650716.1:0-208 GCF_000708025.1 Charadrius vociferus
GTGAATGATTTTATTACAAAATCTCACTCATGCTGATATTGAAAGACAAAAATTAAACAGCACTGACTAGTTCTACCTAACAACAGGAACAGCTTTGCTTCATTCACATAAAGTGATCAGAATAAATGAGTGAATTCCATATAAATCGAGAGGGAATGTTTATGCTGCATAACAATTAGCCTATTACTGACTAAGTAGCTAACACCAG
>NW_009650717.1:0-209 GCF_000708025.1 Charadrius vociferus
GAGGCACCCATGGGTGCCCGGGGGACCCGTCCCCCTCCCCGGTGTCACCTCCCCATCCTCCCGCAGCTCCACAACAAGGGTCCCAGCACCGTCAGCGGCGTCACCTTACACCTCGCCGTCCCCAACCGACTGGGCGACCGCATCCTGCTCTACCTGCTGGAGTTGGGCACCGAGGGGGGCGTGAGCTGCGCCGACCCCCCCGGCCCCCC
>NW_009650718.1:0-208 GCF_000708025.1 Charadrius vociferus
CTTCCTAATCTCTCATCTAAATCCCCCTCTTTTAGTTTAAGAAAAGTTAGAATTCAAGTAAACAGTTATGGGGCTTCTCACTGCAAGGATGGCTGCTTAAACCCTTCTTGGAATGTCTGTGGTTATTGGCCAAAATGTTGAAATGATGAACAAACATGCTGATACGGAGCTCCAGTAAAAGTGTCTTCCTATCATTGAACAGACTATT
>NW_009650719.1:0-208 GCF_000708025.1 Charadrius vociferus
GCTACATGCATTAAAACATGAGGACTATCAGTGCTGAGATCCTCATGCTTCCTAGAAATGACTGCAATTGGTTGCACACACGCTGTAAAGATGAAGGGGTGCTTTAACGGAAGCCTGGAAAGGAAGGCAGGAGCCAAGGCAACAGCTTTGTGCTGGAGGCCAAAGCATTTCTTGGTGGTCTTGGTACCATCACATACTCTCAAGACAG
>NW_009650720.1:0-209 GCF_000708025.1 Charadrius vociferus
GTACATCTGCATGGCTCACAAAGGAAAAGTTTGAGGAGTGCATTTAAAAAACATAAAGCGACAGTTCATAACATTTTTAGCAGAGAAGGCAAAATTACAATTTGTAGCTGCTGTACCATTTCTTCTCTGTATGCCAGTTCCCGCTTCAAAATCTTGATCTTGAAAATTATCTAAAAGAAGGGGAAAAAAGTAGATGCAGTAATTAAAAC
>NW_009650721.1:0-208 GCF_000708025.1 Charadrius vociferus
TTCCTCCTCCTCTTAGCCAAACACGTGGTCATCATGGAACGTGGTTCAATATGCGTGGCTGGACTTACAGTGTCTGCGATGAAGAAGGTGAGGTCAGCTCATGGGATGTGTTCCACTGCCTGGAACCTGTCCACAGCACCAAAATTCTGGAAGCATTTGCAGAACTGGACTCCGGTTGAGTAAATCTTACCAGGTAGGAATCCCCTCT
>NW_009650722.1:0-209 GCF_000708025.1 Charadrius vociferus
TGCCTGACCAACCTGATAGCCTTCTACGACAAAATGAGTAGCTCAGTGGATGAGGAGAGAGCGGTAGATGTTTATCTTTAGCAAGACTGACATCGCTGTCTCCCATAACATTGGCGTTAACGAACTGATGAAGTATGGACTAGATGAGTTGACAATGATGTGAATTGAAAAGTGGCCAAACAAACTGCTGGGCTCAAAGGGTTGTGATC
>NW_009650723.1:0-209 GCF_000708025.1 Charadrius vociferus
GGGCCCCAGGGCGAAGTACATCTGGGAGAAGCTGTAGAAGGCGGTGGTGGAGCCCACGCAGATGACCAGCAGGTTGGAGACGGCCAGGTTCACCAGGATGTAGTTGAGGTGGGAGCGCAGCTTCTTGTACTTGGCGGTGCAGAAGATGGTGAGGGCGTTGATGGGCACCCCCAGGGCGATGAGCGCGAACATGAAGGCCGACATGCCGG
>NW_009650724.1:0-208 GCF_000708025.1 Charadrius vociferus
TACCATACTATACATCACCATACCACACCACATGCCATATACTATGCTATCCACCATACCATACATTACCATACATCATACCCTGTACCATACAGTACTATACGTTACCGTATCTTACCATACATTAAGGTATCTTACCATACCTTACATCACCATACTGTACCACACATGATCACACACCATAACATAGACCATTCTATACACCATA
>NW_009650725.1:0-209 GCF_000708025.1 Charadrius vociferus
TAACCCCCTGCCCCTCGCCCCGCCGCGCTGACGGACCCGCGGACTTGGGGACACCGACGTCACCTCTCCCTCCTCCGTCCCTCAAACTGGGCTGCGGGTGAGGAGCTGGGGACACACAGTGAGGCTCTGCGGGACGGGACACGAGGTAATGGCCACCACAGGGTGGTCCTGGCTCGGTTAGGGGACAGGGTGTGCGGGGATCGCTTGGG
>NW_009650726.1:0-209 GCF_000708025.1 Charadrius vociferus
AAGCACAGATCCCCTCTGTTAAAGCCCCTTCAGATTAAGCCGTTTACAAATCAATTACCACTTGTATACCCTACAACTATCTGTGCATACTTTTTTGATTATAAATCAGCTGCTGTGTGAGTGACACCTTCCGGCCTCATTTAACAGGTTACAAGTAGGACCATAGTGAATTTCAGTAGAATACTTACAGTTCGCAGCCCGGTCTGCCA
>NW_009650727.1:0-209 GCF_000708025.1 Charadrius vociferus
AAAAATTGCTCTGTGATTCTTTCCCAGCACTCAGTCAACACACTGAGCTTGCCTCTCTCCTGAGGAATTGAATTTAGAGAGACACTGAACAACTGTCACTGCTCATGCAGATTAACTTGCAATCTGAGATAACGCAGGCCCCAACTTGTGACATAAAGCTCACCCAACAAGATAAGCTAGCAAGTTTTACAGTACTGGCACGGTATCTT
>NW_009650728.1:0-209 GCF_000708025.1 Charadrius vociferus
AAAAAAAAAATCAAGCTCTAAGTAAACTCTTAACAAAAGTCTCCTTCACAATTTTATGCAGGCCCTGATTTCAGATTTCTACGATTATGTCAAGCATTTCCTTGAAATTTTGATTGTCTGCCTTGGTCATTTCATTCAACAAAGTTCAGACAGTCGCAAAAAGTTAAGTAGGAGAAAAAAAAAAGTCTTCTTTTTCCTCCCATCTTAGA
>NW_009650729.1:0-209 GCF_000708025.1 Charadrius vociferus
CAAAGTGAAAGGTGTTGAATTCCTCCTTCCTAAATGAGATGGTAGTAACTTTCTAACTAGAACTTGGTAAAATTCTGGTGTTACAAAAAAAACCCCACAAAAACCTGTGTAGCTGCCATATAGACACAAAGATCTGAAAGAAAAACTTGGAATTTTGTGGAGATAAGAGAGAAGAAATATAAAGGATTTCCTCCCTCCCCGTCAGAATC
>NW_009650730.1:0-209 GCF_000708025.1 Charadrius vociferus
CTAGATTGTGGCCTCCAAGGTGTATGTAAGTCCCAAGCGATTCCTAAAAGTTTACTAATATTCTGCACTATTTCTGCAACAAAATGTGGGCCTCTATCAGAAGATATTCCAATAGGCACTCCAAATATCGGAATTATTTCCTGTAGTAACCATTTGATGACTTCTTTTGCCTGATTGGTTCGACAAGGAAAAGCTTCAGGCCACCCTGT
>NW_009650731.1:0-209 GCF_000708025.1 Charadrius vociferus
ATGGACCTTATCAGGTGTTGCTGACCACCTTCACTGCAATCAAAATCAAGGAACAACCTGTGTGGATCCACTATTCTTGAATAAAGAAGGCACTGGAAGGACAATGGATATCAAAACTGGTGGGACCTGTCAAACTAAAATTATATCAGTCATAATCTTAAACATTTGTTTTATCTGTGGGACAGTGTGGAACGGGAATGTGGAACAGA
>NW_009650732.1:0-209 GCF_000708025.1 Charadrius vociferus
GGTTTTGATCCTGTGGACAAAAACCATTACAAGCAGCTAAAGCAAACGCAGGCCATAACCTGTACTAATACCCTTAACTACGATAGCGATACATGAGAGGAAAAGACACCTCCTTGAAAAAAAAGCCAAAAAACCAACCTCCAAACAAACGAATTTGCGTTTCCTACTATGCCCACACCGCATACCTTGAAATGCACTCGCAGGTTGGA
>NW_009650733.1:0-209 GCF_000708025.1 Charadrius vociferus
GACCCTGCCTGCGAAACACCAGGTCCTGTCTTGGAGGAGACCGCACTGTCCCTACCTTGGGTGAGACGCGTGGGCCGCCGGAGCGGCACGCCGTCGATGGCGCAGGCATTGCCGCAGGGGTGCAGGGTGAGGGTCCCCCGCACGTTCTCGATGTAGCAGTGCTGTGGTGCCAGCCCGGGACCCTGCAGGACGATGTCCTTTGCGGCTGT
>NW_009650734.1:0-209 GCF_000708025.1 Charadrius vociferus
GAAAAGCAGAATGCTGTGCCCATGGGGAAAGAGAAAGGCAGGCACAAAGGACCAGGCAAGAGGCTGTGAAAGAAGGTTTGCTGAGGTGTAGAGATCTGGAGGATCAGAATCTCTGGAGAATGTACCAGCTCGTCCCAGGCAGGAGAGGCTTGGGAAGAAAGAATCGGTGGTGCCTCCACCACCAAGCTCTGTGAGATGTGCAAGGACTA
>NW_009650735.1:0-209 GCF_000708025.1 Charadrius vociferus
TCGCCTTCCTCCATGCAGCTTCGCTGCCCTGACGCTCCCTGTGGCTCTGGCTGCATCCGGGGATGGAATGCGGCACATCGGCCTCACCGTCCCTAGCTCACACCCTGGCCGTGCTGGGACAGCCCCTTCCCCAGCCCCCAGTGCCCGGGCAGCTGGCGGCGATCAGCCGGATGCTGCTGGAACATCGAAGGAGGCGGCTTTTGGGGTCC
>NW_009650736.1:0-209 GCF_000708025.1 Charadrius vociferus
GCCTCTCATGTTTTGGGCCGCCCCTCATTGTTTTTTGGGCCACCCCTCATTGTTTTTTGGGCCGCCCCTCATTTTTTTGGGCCACCCCTCATTTTTTTGTACCCCGGTCAAACACCGCCCCGCACCCAAAATCGCGGCTTTTTGGGACGAGACCTGCTTGTTTCCGCTCTCCCCCGGCTGTGGGGCAGAGGAAACACCCCCCAACCCCA
>NW_009650737.1:0-209 GCF_000708025.1 Charadrius vociferus
CCCCCCCCTTCATCCATGTCCCCTCTCTGGGGTGGCACCAAACCTCTGCCCTGTCCCCTCCTGCCAGGTCTCGAAGCGTCCCCGGAGGAGGGAGCCCAGCGGGGACAAGAGCAGCCCGGCCCTGAGCAACCTGGAGCAAAACACCCTCTTTGAGGCCATCAGGTCGGCCAAGATCGCCGTCGAGGTAACTCCCCCGTCCAGCAGCGCCC
>NW_009650738.1:0-209 GCF_000708025.1 Charadrius vociferus
CAGGCCATCTGGACCTATGCCCTTCCCATTGCTATCCAGTTTCCCCTTCCCCTTCCTGCCCACTCAGTCTGATCCCTCTCAACTACCCTGGTGCTGCTTTGACCTTCAGGGAGTTAGAATCCCACCCTTGTCTTCCAGCAGTCTAATGGTCTCTGCAGCCAAATCCTGTAGTGTGTTTATACCTATCATTTCCCATCAGTCTCTCTCCA
>NW_009650739.1:0-209 GCF_000708025.1 Charadrius vociferus
GACCTGTCTCTTCAACACTAAATTTTTCAGGCATATTCACCCAGTGCTGCATTTTCACAGCTGACATAAATCTGTGTGGCAAGGGAGTTTACAGCAGACCTTGGCTATGCGGTTATTGGCTATAGCAGTCTTGCCCCATGCAGAACAACATGTGAAATGAGCCATCATTTACAGCTGGATTTACACCTGTTTGTTCTAAAGAAATGAAC
>NW_009650740.1:0-209 GCF_000708025.1 Charadrius vociferus
GGGGTGACATGCAGACTGCTGAATACTGTCTGATGGACCTTTTCCCTCTTTTTTTTTGGAAAGGTGTTTGTTGTGTGTTGACCCTGGCCATATGCCAAGTGCCCACCAAAGCCGCTGTATCACTCCACTTCCTCAATTGGAGAGGGGAGAGAAAAGTATAATGAAGTGCTCATTGGTTGTGTTAAGGACAGGGAGATCTCTCAGCAATT
>NW_009650741.1:0-209 GCF_000708025.1 Charadrius vociferus
CTGCCCAGGGCCAGCTCTGTGTGTGCAGGGACTCAGGAGCAGGTCAGAGAAGTGCGAACGAGAACGGGGGTCTCGGTGCCTTCTCCAGAATGGAGACATACATCTCCATCTCGCACTGCCCACCCAGCCCACCAGGAGCGGAAAACCTAAAGCACGCGCTCCTTCCCTTTCGGGTAAATGCTGCCTCCGTGTCTTCAGATGAACCCTCT
>NW_009650742.1:0-209 GCF_000708025.1 Charadrius vociferus
GGTGATTGGGAGAGGTTCCTGAGGACTAGAAGACTGCCTTCAGGAAGGGCAAGCAGGAGTATCTGAGGAACTACAGGATGGTTAGCCTCACCTTAATGTGGGAAGTTGATGGAATAAATTGTTCTGGAAACTGTTTCCAAACACATGAAGGACAAGGAAGTGGTTGGGAGTGGTCACCATGTATTTATGAAGGGGAAATTGTGCTTAAC
>NW_009650743.1:0-209 GCF_000708025.1 Charadrius vociferus
TTGTATTTGTAGTTTGATTTCGCACGTCAAGGATAATTTCTTCATACAACTTAATGGACGCGGCTTGACATCCATAATGATCGCTAATCATTCAAATTATTTTTGCTAGCGCCCAGACATGTTCCAGTTGTTGTGATAGATCGCGTTTCACACATAATGACGGACAATTACCATTTCTAATTCGCCGGCTTTTGACACCTAAATCCACC
>NW_009650744.1:0-209 GCF_000708025.1 Charadrius vociferus
AATCTCCATTTTGGGGGGGGAAAACCAGAGGCACTGGCAAAGCTGTGTCACTTCGAGAAAGGGTCGGATTCGTTTTAAAATGCTGGAATGCTTAAAAAAAAAAATGAATAAATCCCCCTTCTTTTCCAAGAGTCTGGGAGAGAGATGGCAGAGCCGTCACCTCCTTTGGGGAAGGGAAAAAAAAATCCCAACAAAAAAAAACCCTAAGG
>NW_009650745.1:0-209 GCF_000708025.1 Charadrius vociferus
GGGGGAAGCATCCCCCGAATCTCATTCTCAATTAGAAAACCTTTTACTCCGCGGCGAGGCAGCGGTGGGGAGAGCGGAGGAGCGGGAGAGGCATTTCCAATAGTCACACTTGTCAAGTGAGACCATCTTTTAGCCCTCAGGAACAGCAAATCCCCGTGAACTCTGGGTGAACCGAGATTGAAGTCATAAATCAGCCCTACAAAAGCCCC
>NW_009650746.1:0-209 GCF_000708025.1 Charadrius vociferus
TCCTTGAATATTAACCAGCTTCCTTGGCCTGCCCTTCCCTCCAGGGCCTCAGCCTGTAGGACTTTTCTGAGCAGACCTTTGAAGAGGTCAAAGTCTGCTTACCTGAAGTCCAGCGTTGGGAGCTTGCTTTTCACCCTTCTTCTTGCCTTCAGGATCCTGAACTCCAATAGCTCACAGGTACTGCAGCCTAGGCTGCCTTTCACCTTCAC
>NW_009650747.1:0-209 GCF_000708025.1 Charadrius vociferus
TTTTTTTTACATCTCTTTCACAGTATTACCGAACAATCTACTATCAATTAATTCTGCTTGGTTCAGATGAATGAAACTCCTGGGGACCATTTCAAAACTGAGCGATTATCTGCCAATAGGTCAGAGTCTGTAGTTATTAACGACACTCTCATGTATTTCCAGTATTTAGAATTATTTTAAGAAGATGAAGCCCTCTATAGACAGATAGG
>NW_009650748.1:0-209 GCF_000708025.1 Charadrius vociferus
CCCAGTGCCCACAGCCACACAGAACACGTTCCCGGGAAGGGCACAAGACAGGGACCGCGCCATGCTGCAGCTGCTCCGCAGCAGGAAAAGAAGGTTCAGCCCAGCTCCCGAGTCTCTGCCGCCGCAACAGCAGCTTTGGGCTCCCGCACCGCGGCTGCCAAGGACTCAGCCAGCTCTCGTCAAAGGGCTCACGCCTTCGGGCTGCTCTT
>NW_009650749.1:0-209 GCF_000708025.1 Charadrius vociferus
CAGGCCCCGCCCCCCCTTCAAGAGGGATTAGGGGGGGATTTAGAGGGGTAAATAGCCCCCATGGGGGGGGCAAATAATCCCCATGGGGGGCAAATACCATTCTCAGGGGGGTAAATACCCCCTGGGGGGGCAAATAAAACAGGGAGGGGGGGTTATAACGCCTCCCATGGGGGCTGATGGGGCGTGGGAAAATCGCAGCAATAATTCCC
>NW_009650750.1:0-209 GCF_000708025.1 Charadrius vociferus
GTCCCCTCCTGCCCCTGCCACAGCACAGGGCTGAGCTCTCCCTGCAGCACTGGGAAAGGCTCCTGGGAGTTTTTACGACTCATTAGCCACGATTCACGGGCTTGTTGCCATGCGTCTGTTATTGTAGGGTTGCAAATGCATGCTGCGAGGGCGCCGGGCAGTTGCTCCAGTGTGCTGCACGGCACGAGGGTCAGGCTGTGCTCCTGCCA
>NW_009650751.1:0-209 GCF_000708025.1 Charadrius vociferus
AATAAACTATGTATATTTTTTCTTGGAGGCCTGTAAAGACTGAGGTGTTGCAAACGAGTTCAAAGACAAACTATAGCCAACTCAGTGTCCACAGTTTCCTTGGAAGCAGCATGGAACATTTGGCCAGAAGAAATGGTCCCAACTATCCAGTGCAAAGCCTATACTTCAATTTGCAAAAGCAAAAAGCTGTGATTTATACCTCTGAAAGG
>NW_009650752.1:0-209 GCF_000708025.1 Charadrius vociferus
CCACAGGGCTGGCGAAGGCCATGGGCACAGACGAGGCCATGACGCTGAGGCGCCAACGGGGCCGTGGAGGTTGACACGGTCAAGGTGCTTGGCGCGACCACGGCGGGGTGGACAAAGTCACGGGGACGGTCGAGGCCACGGGTGCGGAGAAGGTGACGGTGCTGGGCATGGCCGTGGGACGGAGAAGGTCCCGGTGCTGTGCCGGGACA
>NW_009650753.1:0-209 GCF_000708025.1 Charadrius vociferus
ACCACTGTATTTCTTTTAGAGAAATTGCGAATGAAAACGTTTTTATTATTATTATTTTGAAAAAATGCTGCAGAACAGCAATCTTATTCCCCATTGAGCTTTGGGTAGGCTCAGTGGTCCTCTTCCTGCTTTCAGTCAACATTTCTGAGAACCGTTGCAGACTATGGGCTTCAGCCAAAAAGCATTATCTTTCCTCAAAGAAATTCCAG
>NW_009650754.1:0-209 GCF_000708025.1 Charadrius vociferus
CCTCGTGGTAAAAAAATCTCCAGATTTTAATTGGTATTTCCCATATGGCAACTTGGATGTCCATGGCCTCTTGTCCTATTACTGTGCACCTGCAGGAGAACTCTGCACCTGCAAGATGAGTCTTTTTCCCCACACTCTACCACTGGGTAGCTGAAGCACCCTTAGCTTAGACCCAACTCTCCGCATGGAATCATAGAATGGTTTAGGTT
>NW_009650755.1:0-209 GCF_000708025.1 Charadrius vociferus
ATGTTTCCTGGCACAGTCTGGGCTCCCAGCACGGTGTGAGCTCACGGCACGGCGCGGGCACTTGGCACAGCCTGGGGGATGGTGTGGCGCAGACACCCAGCACGGCACAACTCCCCGGCACAGCCCGGTCCCCTGGCATCGCACGGGTACCCGGCACGGTGCGAGCTGATGATGTGATAGAGGCGCTTGGCACAGCCTGGCACATGGTG
>NW_009650756.1:0-209 GCF_000708025.1 Charadrius vociferus
CCCCCCCCGCCGCTGCAGGAACTGGTACCCAGCTGGAGAGGGCTGGGAGCACTGGGCTGCCAGAGGGGGTGACCCACCACCCCATCACCTACCGGCACAGCTCCATGTCCCCAAAGCCACTCTCCAGCTTCAGCAGGTCCCCACCGCCCTGCTCCCGCGCCGGGGATGCTGCAGGATAGAGCACAGCATCACACACAGGGATGATGGCA
>NW_009650757.1:0-209 GCF_000708025.1 Charadrius vociferus
GCTCCGGCACGTCGCACCTCAGGCTCGGCAACCGACACGCACCCACCGCCCAATGCCCTCTTTCGCACCCCAAGATCTGCCCCAGCAGAGAGCGCTCGCCTCCTCCCTCCATGCTCTGCTACCTGCCCGTGCTGGCCGCTCTCCCATCTCCAATCGTCTCCAGGTCCCGCTTGCACAGCACACCCCACCCCAGCTCCAGCTCCTGCCCT
>NW_009650758.1:0-209 GCF_000708025.1 Charadrius vociferus
ATGCTGGAGCAAGGAGAGCCATTTGCCCTCCCCAGAAACTCGGCAGCCCGTTGGCTCGGCAGAGCGGCCCTTCGCCGCCCCGGCCACGCTACAGCCCTCCCCGGCTGCGCGCGTCGGGGCGATACATCGCACAGTCGATGTGTTTTGGGGGGCAACACACGCCAATGAAGCGCGAGGACAAGGGAATTCGGCTCTCGCCTGTGGCTGGG
>NW_009650759.1:0-209 GCF_000708025.1 Charadrius vociferus
AAAGTCACTTATGGGGCTGACGAGAGGTTCTATGGGCCGAGAGCCGTCTATGGGGCCACTTGTGGGGCCGACCCTTCCTTTTGCCCTCTTACTCTGCTCCTTCTCGATCTTCTCCAGGCTCTCCAAGAGGGCGTCCACCTTCTGCTTGATCTGACTCAGCTCCTTCTTGATGCTCTGCAGGTCGTCGCCTTTCACTGCCGGATCGAAAA
>NW_009650760.1:0-209 GCF_000708025.1 Charadrius vociferus
GGTCAGCATCCTGGCTGTGTCCCCTTCTAACTGGCAAGATCCCCAGGGACTAGAGAAAAGGGAATACCATACCCATTTTAAAAAGAGTAAAAAGGAGGACCCTGAGACAGCCTCACCCCAGTGTCCAGTAAGGCTTAGTAGCTTTCAACAATGGAGTGGCCGTATCGCTGAACAAGGAAAAGACAATGGATGTCATCTACCTGGACTTT
>NW_009650761.1:0-209 GCF_000708025.1 Charadrius vociferus
AAAAAAAAGGTTGTTTATTCTTTAGGAGATACGCCAAGTGTAAAGGATGAATTGAGTCTGTAAGTTGTGAGAGTGACCTCACTTCTGTGCTAAGCATAAATGCAATCACAAAGTAGTCTCACACTGCTATTGCTGTCTTTTGTTATTGGACATTTAACAAGCATTGGTGAGTTTTCAAAACACGTTAGATTGAGCACTCTGGACTGCTT
>NW_009650762.1:0-209 GCF_000708025.1 Charadrius vociferus
GCTCGGCTCCTTTTAGCTGCTTTGTTTGAGAAATTGTTTATAAAAATGCTCCAAGCTGTCAAGGGAGATCCTCAGGCATTTAACAAAGCTGACAGCCCATTCCTTCCTGGAAAAGGGTGTTAAAAATAAACAAATTAGCAAGAGGAAAGAGGCAGGGAGCCTTTTGACTGTGCGTGTGTGTGGGGGGGTGTGGGGGTTTGCAACAGGCC
>NW_009650763.1:0-209 GCF_000708025.1 Charadrius vociferus
TTTTTATAACATCCTGAAGCAAAATGCTTTGTTTGCTAAAAAGCTTTCTTGTTCTGATAACGCGTCCAAATTGTACGTAGCTATTACTATCAAAATCTGAGCTTGTGTTAGGAGTTTAAACATGTGTCGAACAAGTCTTCTTTTACAGCATGTGAAATCTTAAGCAATGAAAATGGCCAGGTGAAGCAAGGGAGGCATATAAAATGCTA
>NW_009650764.1:0-209 GCF_000708025.1 Charadrius vociferus
TTCCCTTCAGGACCTTATCCCATGGGACTCTTTAAAGCAGGTATTTGAAGAGCCCAAAGTCTTCTCTCCTGAAGTCCATGACTGTGAGCTTGATTTTCACCCTCCTTCCTGCCCTGAAGATCCTGAACTCCAACACCTCATGGACACTGCAGCCAGAGCTGAGCCCCTCGTTGCTGATGAGTATGAAGTCCAGCAGAGCACCTCTCCTC
>NW_009650765.1:0-209 GCF_000708025.1 Charadrius vociferus
CAGCCTTTCTAAAGCTGCATTGCACTTGAATAACCCCTTCTCCATTAGCTAAGATGTGCGCACAGATGCTGAACTCCAGTTTTAGTTTTCCTAAATGCCCTTTTCCGGGTTTGTCTCTTTGATGCTTAGGGACCTATTCCTCACCAGCTTCCAGCCCCAGAGAATCGCTTCATGATCTCAAGAAACAGACTCCAAAGCCTGCGCCCATA
>NW_009650766.1:0-209 GCF_000708025.1 Charadrius vociferus
TAGGGACGGCATCGGCCAGTCCTGCAACCTTGATGCTGACCCACTGCAACCACCGATTTGTACAGTTTATTAACACCGCACTCTCTAATGGCCTTTTACTTGTATGCTGCATGTAAACATTTCACTGCTTTCAAAACGTTCATCTTAGCTTCATGTTAATGATATAAAAAGATGACATAAATGTTCTACAGTACGTGTGGTTTAAACTG
>NW_009650767.1:0-209 GCF_000708025.1 Charadrius vociferus
TCGTGCGTTAACTGGTGAGAGCACAAGAGAACGGGGCTGGCACAGACCCTCCCCAGCCATCCGGACCAGTCCCTCCTGCCAGCCACCCCGCTTCCCTCCCTGCGATTCCCGTTTCCCAGCCAGGATCCCTGTGGGGCTGATGTCCCGAGAGAGCTGCGGGCAGAGGGGTCTTGGGGGTGGCCAGACCCCTCTGTCCCACTGCCAGGGCC
>NW_009650768.1:0-210 GCF_000708025.1 Charadrius vociferus
TGGGGCACCCCCCTGGGGGCTGTGGGGCAGCTCGTGGCCCCCCACACCCCGAAAGGCCACCCCATGGGTCATACCAGTGGGGACGTGTCTAGGGATGGGGTTCTGAGCACCCCTGGAGATGGGGGCAGGGATGGGGGGGTCTGTACACACCCCTGGGGACGGGGTCCCACGCAGGTCCCTGGGGATGGGGTCCTGTGCACCCTTGGGCAT
>NW_009650769.1:0-210 GCF_000708025.1 Charadrius vociferus
TCAGACTATTATATGCAAGGCTATCCGC
Source organism: Charadrius vociferus (assembly GCF_000708025.1). Lineage (NCBI taxonomy): Eukaryota > Metazoa > Chordata > Aves > Charadriiformes > Charadriidae > Charadrius > Charadrius vociferus. The sequence continues at coordinate 29 of NW_009650769.1, forward strand.
AAGATCGTCCTTCGTCATAGCGCATAATCCAGCTTCAAGCTTCGGAAACCCCATACTTCTAGCCATCTCCCGACAGACAGATAATTCTTTGTTGTCTGGGAGGCAGTATAAGAAGTCATCTTCGTCTGTGCCATTGAACACTAAGGCCCCCTTCGGATACTTCAGTTCTCGGGCATAGTGTT
>NW_009650770.1:0-210 GCF_000708025.1 Charadrius vociferus
GATGGTCTGGCTGGGTCAGAAAAAAAAATACTCCCTGGAAGCACGCAAGGACCCACAAGAGCAGACACAACTCTGTAATTAGCCAAGTGGAACATGCATTTAGCCAATGTATTTAATTATGTATTTAGCCTTATCTCTGTGTTTTTCAAGCTGGTGCTGAACAGTTCATAAAATATTGGGGTAGGGTCATAGATTCATAGAATCATAGAA
>NW_009650771.1:0-210 GCF_000708025.1 Charadrius vociferus
AGACAGACCTTTGGTCAGATTCCACACAGTATTTCTCTTATTCATAAATGTAATGTAGATGGGATGCTCATAGGGCACGAGCAGGTTCTATTTATACCATTTAGATTCAACTTCTGGGTATATGCAGAAGATCCATGTGTAAACTGATACCAGTTTCCAGAATGAAAGGCAGAATATGGTTCTCTGTAAGGTGATTAGTAGTTTATTGTG
>NW_009650772.1:0-210 GCF_000708025.1 Charadrius vociferus
TGGCCCTGACACCCCCCTCCTTTCTTCTTCTGCATCGCCCTCCCCCCCAGATAACTACCTCGCGACGGAGGTGGGCTCCTGCACCCTCGTGTGCCCCCAGAACAGCCAGGAGGTCACCGTCAACAACGTCCAGAAGTGCGAGAAGTGCAGCAAGCCCTGCCCGGAGGGTGAGCAGCCCCCCCTCAGTGCCTCAGGGGGGGCTTTGGGGAG
>NW_009650773.1:0-209 GCF_000708025.1 Charadrius vociferus
TTCTGCTGAGCTGGACACAGGGAGAGACAGACCCAGCAACCACATTAAGAGAAGACCGTACCTCGCTAGCAATGTCTCTGGAAGCCTTGGCGTGTTTGATGGGAATGGCATCAGCTCTTAGGTCATAGCTTTTTGCCTTGGCCTCATCCCAGGCCTTCTGATAATGTTTCTGCAAAGAAAATAAATCACCCTTATTTTGTGCAGTCAAG
>NW_009650774.1:0-209 GCF_000708025.1 Charadrius vociferus
TACTGATTGACCCTGGGATGCCCGGTCCACTGACTCAGAGGACCACGAGTGCGGCAACAGTGACTTTCCACTGGTGGACCCTGAAATTGTTAGGGACCAGCTGAATCACAGGATTGTTCACAATCCATGGGTCCTGATGGGATCCATCCCAGAGTACTGAAGCAGCCCATAGATACTACAGCAGGTCCCTGCTGACTGGAAGCTAGACA
>NW_009650775.1:0-210 GCF_000708025.1 Charadrius vociferus
GGTTGCAAACTGGTAGCTGCTCTCCCAGATGAAACCACATATTTGAAGTACCATTTAAAATCTTCAGCAGGGAGCTATCATACCATCTTTTATGTTAGTTATGAGGCATATAAATGAGGTGTTTGCTACTATCCTTCCAAAATGCAGAGCTGAGCATCCTACTTTTCCCCCAACTGTTCGGTTGAAACCAGCTGCTTTCAGTTTCTGAAG
>NW_009650776.1:0-210 GCF_000708025.1 Charadrius vociferus
TACTTCAAAAGTGATTAAAGTTTCTATAACAAACAAGCTAATAAGCTGTCTTCTGGTCTTTTAAATTCATGGTAGCAGACTTTATTCCCTATAGAAACTTGCTTGAAACTTACATGAAAAATTTTAAAGATGAACAGGTAATTTTTAGATCTTGGGTCTTAAATCTTATAATAATAATAATGAAGTCTAATAGATTATGAAAAAAATCTG
>NW_009650777.1:0-210 GCF_000708025.1 Charadrius vociferus
CTTGTCCTTCTTGAAGATAGAAGTGACATTTGTTTTCTTTGAGACCTTTGGAACCTCTCTTAATCTGCATGACCCTTAAAGAATAATTGAGAATGACCTCATAATAACATCAGCCAGCTCCCTCAGTGCTTGTGTGTGCATCCAATTAGGTCTCACAGACTTGTGCATGTTCAGTTGGTTTAAATGTTCCCTAACATGATCCTCCTCCAC
>NW_009650778.1:0-210 GCF_000708025.1 Charadrius vociferus
GGGGGCTGTGCTGGCACATTTCGGGCTCTGCGCTGGGACACGTCTCTGTGTCTCCGCTCGGTCCCCAGGGACAAGCCCCACTGCATCTGGGGTGGTGGGGCTGGGTGGGGAGGGCAGTGTGGGCAGGATCTGACCCAGAGCGCGGGCTCGGATTTGCATGGAGGGGCCGTGCCCTGGGCGAGCGGGGGCTTAAAAGAGAGTCGGGGTCAG
>NW_009650779.1:0-210 GCF_000708025.1 Charadrius vociferus
TTTGTTTACAGAGGGTACCGTAAAAGCAAATTTTTATGAGTCTTCTGGGTGCAATGGAATGGTAAAAAAACAATCTTTCAGGTCTAGAATAAACAAATCCCAGTTCTGTAGGATCATTACCGGTGACGGTAGACCAGGTTGTAAAGCTCCTATGTCTTGCATAATGGCATTGATCGCCAATAGATCATGCAAGAGACGCCATTTCCCAGA
>NW_009650780.1:0-210 GCF_000708025.1 Charadrius vociferus
CCCTTCAGTGGCTTTGCTTGGAAAAAATATGGGCCAACAGAATAGTTCCCCTGCACCAACAAAATAAAAGAGAAGGAAAAAGCCAAATCCTGGCTCTGCCTTGCAAAGTTTTCTACTATACGGCGGTAGATTTTTTTTGTTTCCTTCTGCCCTCTTAGGCCCGTAGGGGGAAAGCGCAGTGACTACAGTAGCAGGTTCGGTTCAGCCGGC
>NW_009650781.1:0-210 GCF_000708025.1 Charadrius vociferus
AAAAAAATCAGAAATGCAAAGGTTAAGATTTCAACAGCCACATTTACATGTCATACTGCAAGTACTATATATTTTATAGAATAAATTAGTTAATTTCATCATTGAATGTAAGTCACAGAATTAAGAGTTCATTTATGGCTCTTAAGAGATAATAACCTCATTGGAGATAGAGTTGGCTTTGAGAAGAGGGACTGCTAGCATGCAGTGGTG
>NW_009650782.1:0-210 GCF_000708025.1 Charadrius vociferus
TTTTTGTTCTATATCATACTATAATAAGAATATTGTTAAATAAAAATAGTGTATATTTCATGTTCATACACATACACATACCCCTATATATATTTTTATTTTTCAGCTCTGAATTACTCATGTAGAAAATACTTAGTAAAACAATCAGATATGTCTTCACAGGGGGAAAAAAAAAAACAAACTAGATTTTAGTTTTACAATGCTATCAGG
>NW_009650783.1:0-210 GCF_000708025.1 Charadrius vociferus
TGGTCAAAAAGATGAATGAGAAGAAGAGTAACATCTAATGCAGAGTTTTATGAAATTTTAAGAGTATGGGGAAGGTAAATAGAGATACCAGGCAATATTATCTAATATCATCTACTGTGTAAAATATTTTTGCACAGTAAGTATAGCTAACTGTATGATTGTCCCATGATGTCATAAATGGCGAAGTGTATTGCTGGATTAAAAACTTGG
>NW_009650784.1:0-210 GCF_000708025.1 Charadrius vociferus
AGGAAAGCAGTGAGAACTGTGGTGGGGCGAAAGGACTCAAGAGGTGTCTGACAGCTTGTACGACCCTTCCATCCTGGTGTACGAGCACGGTATTTCTCAAAAGTGGCAAACATTTCAGGCATTAACGTTTGGAAAAATTCAGCTGTTAAAATTGTATGTACAAATTTAGATTAAAACCTTATTTTTTACACATCCATAGGAGGTTTCCAA
>NW_009650785.1:0-210 GCF_000708025.1 Charadrius vociferus
TCCTGCTGCATCTCTTCTGACATGTCCGCATTCTTGATCACTGCCTTTCGATCACTCATGATTGCCTGGCTCGAGCAAAGAAGGAGAGAATTCCAAGCTGCGGGCGCAGCCGCCTGCCCGGCACTCGCACAGGTACGGCCGCTCGCAGCCGGGGCTGTGCAGCCGTTTGCCGGCGGTGCCAGAGGCTTCGGCACAGCCCGTGCTCAGCCC
>NW_009650786.1:0-210 GCF_000708025.1 Charadrius vociferus
GCACATGGAATACAAGGAGTGAGCTGGGGGTACTCACTCTGGAGAAGAGATGGCTTAGGTGGGTTTAGTTTTAGTGCTTTCCTCAGTTACCCAGTGGAGGGTTATAAAAGAAGGCAGAACCAGACTCATCTCTGAGGTACACAGCAGAAGGATGTGAGGTAGTAGATGTAAATTGCAGTAAGGGAAATTCTGGTTAAATATAAAGAACCT
>NW_009650787.1:0-209 GCF_000708025.1 Charadrius vociferus
GCTGAGTAAATACGCATACATTACAAATAATCTCTCTCTATACAACAGAACCATGTTTACGCTGTGGGTGGCAATGACGGTGTAGCATCTCTTTCCAGTGTGGAGAAATATGATCCCCATTTGGATAAGTGGATAGAAGTGAAAGAGATGGGTCAGCGAAGAGCTGGCAACGGTGTCAGTGAGCTCCATGGCTGCTTGTACGTTGTTGG
>NW_009650788.1:0-210 GCF_000708025.1 Charadrius vociferus
CATTTGCCATCCAGACAATTTCTCTAGACAAGTCTGTTGTCTACTAGGAGCTCACATTCGTGATGTCCCTGAGAGGCTGCCGAACCTGGTGAGCCCTACATATTATCATCCGCAGTCAGAGGAAGGTGTTCAGGAAGGAGGAGACAAATTGAAGAGGTGAATGCCTGGCTTTGTGGCTGGTGCCTGTGGGAAAGTAACAGAAGATTGGCA
>NW_009650789.1:0-210 GCF_000708025.1 Charadrius vociferus
GTGTTTAAGAGAAGGCTTTTAGTGACAATGTTCTTTGGTCTTTGCAATTAACCTCAGATAGAGCTAACCACATGGGGTGTATTTTTAAAGATTCCGTGCTCTCGGTCTCCAAACTCACAATCCTGTTATCAGAGGAAGGATCCCATTAGCAGGATGCATATTCAGTAATAAGACAATCATGACTCTGGCACAGTATTTGGAAAACTATTA
>NW_009650790.1:0-210 GCF_000708025.1 Charadrius vociferus
TGGGCATCTAGTCAAAAGCCACATGATCCACAACAGGTAAGAAATGGAAAAATTCTTGTCTTTCTGTGCTGTTTTGCCTTTCTTCCAAGTACATGAGATTCAATAATAATTGCATGACTAATTGCAACATATAATAGCAGTGTAACATTTTAACTATCTAACGTTGTTATCTTAATGTTTTTATTAGGTCAAAAATAAATCTACAAGATC
>NW_009650791.1:0-210 GCF_000708025.1 Charadrius vociferus
CTGACAGGAATCTCATGGAGTTCAACACAGGGAAGTACAAAGGTCTGCAGCTGGGGAGGAACAACCTCCCCGGTATATACCGGGGAGTGGTGCTGGCAGTACCAGTATACTCTGAGGGTGGAGCTGCTGGAAGGCAGCTTAGCAGAAAAGTACGTGAGGTTTCTGGTGGTCACCAAGTTGCCGATGAGGCAGCAATGTGCCCTGGTGGCA
>NW_009650792.1:0-210 GCF_000708025.1 Charadrius vociferus
CAAAGGAAGGGCTTAAAAAAGCCTCAGGATCGAAACATTTCTGATCCTTCCAAAATTTTTCCTTCACCTTTTCAAGCAACTGAAGTTAAAATACCCTAAACAGGCTTTGGTTGTCCTTCTGAAATTTGGAATGGCCAAAGAACCAAAATAAGCACAAACCCCCTTTTCCACCCAGCTTTGCTCCTGGGTGATTTTCTATCTCTTTTTTTT
>NW_009650793.1:0-210 GCF_000708025.1 Charadrius vociferus
GCACGGATGCATGAACTCTCCCAATACTGAAATAAAGACCAAACAAGCTAAAGATCTCAAGCAGTCATTCTAAATTAAATAAATATAATCTATTCATGTCACTTACAAACTACCCTTTCTGGAGGCCCCTGGTCATATCCGCCTCTGTTGAAGCCTCCTCTTCCACCTCCCCGTCCAAAGCCACCTCGTCCACCACGATTAAAACCACCT
>NW_009650794.1:0-210 GCF_000708025.1 Charadrius vociferus
CAGGGAAGGGGTCCCAGGGGACAGGGACTGCCAGATGGGGGTCCCAGCAGATGGGGACAGGGATGGGGACATGGGCAGGGGGACCCCAGGGGAAGGGGACCTCAGGGACGGGGACCCATAGATGGGGACCCCAGGGATGGAGACAGGGATGGAGACCCAAGAGATGGGGACAGGGATGGGCACGGGGACAGGGATGGGGTCCCAGGGGAC
>NW_009650795.1:0-210 GCF_000708025.1 Charadrius vociferus
AAAATAAAGACAGATGGCAATGGATTACCCAAATGTTTCATTGTGGGAAGACAGCCATTTGCTGTGCCTCCAACATGATTGTTTCTAAGATCCTACCCCACTTGATTCCCTTACAGTTGACATACGACCTGCTGCCATGCTATGGGGCTATAAGGTATGAAGAGGAGTGTTGCTGGTGACCACTCTTCTACCAGCTGTGGGAACAGAAGA
>NW_009650796.1:0-210 GCF_000708025.1 Charadrius vociferus
GTCTATCTCCTTCTCAGCCTCCCTGGTGCTACGCAGCCTCCCGTATGCACCGCCTGCTGCAGCTCAGCCACCTGCTGCCGGAGTTCCTCCACCTGGGCACACCTTTGCAGGCAGTCGTGCAGCCTGTCCCTGCCCCGGGAGAAAGGTCCAGGCGGCTCCTGCAGTTTGAGGTCTGCACTGCAACCTCTCCCTTCAGCAGCTCCGTCTGGC
>NW_009650797.1:0-210 GCF_000708025.1 Charadrius vociferus
CACCACTGAAAAGAACCTGGCTCCATCATCTTTAAACCCTCCTGTCAAATATCGGCACGTGTTTTTGAGATTCCCACTCTGAGTCTTCTCTTCTCTAGAGTCCCAACTCTCTCAACTTTTCCTCATATGCGAAATGCTCCAGTCCTTTAACTGTGTAAGTGCCCCTTTTCTGGACCTCATCCACTTCTCTGTGAGAATCTTATGGGAGAC
>NW_009650798.1:0-210 GCF_000708025.1 Charadrius vociferus
ACAGCCAACATGGTTTCACCAAGGGCAGCAGAGCTTGTGCCAACACAGCAGCTGCTGCCCAGGGCAGTGGTCTTCTCTGTGCACTGCCCAGCACTGCCAATCCATGTTCAATACCAGTCTGCCAAGGCAATAACCTGGGCCAGTTCTGTGAAAACCCTCAGCTCCTCAAGCTCTCCTGCACAGGCTCCTACCTCAGGGAAGTTGGGCTTC
>NW_009650799.1:0-210 GCF_000708025.1 Charadrius vociferus
GGTGACAGCCTGCCCAGGGGCCCGCAGCACCCCGGGGTGCCCCGAGGGCACAGTCCCCTGCTCCCGCCGGCACTCACGCTTGTAGTAGGCGAACTGCAGGTAGTGGTACATGGTGGCCACAAACTTCTCCACGAAGTAGCCGCCCACGTTGGGGGTGAGCTCGGTCTCGCAGTCCACCTTGCACTGCAGCACGCTCACGAAGTGGTCTGG
>NW_009650800.1:0-210 GCF_000708025.1 Charadrius vociferus
TGAAAATAGTTCGTTCCCAACTGTGTTAGGATTGCTGCAATGGTGTTTGTTGTAGGATGAGATAATCTTCTTGCTATCTCTATACCATTGGTTCAGGTGAGGCCTAGAATAGTTTTCAGTTCATAGGTCCATATAGATATTTAGTTCCTGTTAATGAAAATGATTGGTCCTGAAGGGTTTAAAATCCCCTGAATGTCTGGTTAGAGCTTA
>NW_009650801.1:0-210 GCF_000708025.1 Charadrius vociferus
TGAAAGCTGATATTGTTTCAAAAAAATTAAGAAATAATGAAGAACAAAAGTGATGCATGCAACAACTGAGTGAAAATGCATCAATTCCCCATTTGAAGAAAACTACTGCACTGGACCTTAAAATGAATAACTGATTTTAGTTATAACAAGACAATCCCAAGAGTCAGAATGAAATAAAGAAACTATTTTAAAGATTTAAGAGCTGTTATC
>NW_009650802.1:0-210 GCF_000708025.1 Charadrius vociferus
ACAGGTAGTTTTTTCATCAATCCTCCTCGTCACAGGGAGGGGGTTGACAGGGCCAGGCGGAGCTGGCAGATCAATAGCTGGGTACAAGAGGGGTGACACAGCCATGGGTTTGGCTTCTTACAACACGGGACTCCCTTTGGGAAGCCGGGTCTGCTGGGGATGGATGGGGTCCACCTGACTGAAAAGGGGAAGAACCTCTTTGGTCAGAGG
>NW_009650803.1:0-210 GCF_000708025.1 Charadrius vociferus
GCCTGCCATGCAGCTGTGTCCTTGGGAGCAAAGCCTTTCAGCCCACCCTAACCTGTTGGCCTCTGGACAATGCAGTGTGTAGGGACGAGTAGTGAGCTGGCTCTGCTCATGTCACTACAGTTTTAGGACATCCAGGAGTTTCCTTGAGGTTTTCCTGCAGGAATATGCTGAGCAGCTCCTCTTTGTTACAAGTGCATTACAGATGAGGTA
>NW_009650804.1:0-210 GCF_000708025.1 Charadrius vociferus
CTCTGCATCTCCCCTCTCCCCGGGCAGCTCCCGGGGGTCCGAGAGGAACCGAACCTGAATGGCCGAGCATTTTGGCGACGCACTCCCCGGAGTGGAAGTTGATGAGGGCGATGCTCTTATCGGAGCAGCTCGTGGCCAGGAAGGTGCCCGAGGGATCCAGCTGCACCTGGGGGAGAGGGGCGGTGGGTCCGGCTCGGCCCCGGCTGGGAC
>NW_009650805.1:0-210 GCF_000708025.1 Charadrius vociferus
ACCAAAAGCTTTTTGCAAAACACCTAATCTTCAACAAAACTTGACTAGATTTTAGAGGAGATGCTGAAGAGCGTTCCCATTTCACCATTGCATTGTTTCTGCTGTACTGTCTGCTGCACAGATGTTGTCCACAGTGAATTGCTTCCCCTGGCTTAAGCACTGTAACACATCATACACGTGGCATTACTGCAGAAGGCAATTCACCTTGTC
>NW_009650806.1:0-210 GCF_000708025.1 Charadrius vociferus
TTCTGCTTCATTAGGAGCAGGTTAGCTGATATTCAAAATAAAAATAAAAATAATGAGAAGCATAACCAAGGGCTGTCTTTCAGTCCATAAAAACTCCTACAAAGAAAGAGCTCTAACCATTTAAACCAATTCTGAGTCTTGGATTTCAGGCCCAAGAGAAACCTTCAGCCCAATGAAGAACATGATGGAAAAAGAAAAGGCAGTGGCTCA
>NW_009650807.1:0-210 GCF_000708025.1 Charadrius vociferus
CAGCGGGACCCCCCCCAGCCCCTCTCCCGCCCCACAGCATCCCCGGGACCCTGCCCGGGTCTCACACATTCAGGCTGGGTTTTTTTTTTTCTGCCTCCCCCGTACTGTCAGTTCTACCTTGGTTCTGGGTTAGACGCGACCACCGTATCAGGGGCGATAACATACCTCCTTTTTTCTCCTTTTCTTTTTTTTAAAAAACAAAACAAAACA
>NW_009650808.1:0-210 GCF_000708025.1 Charadrius vociferus
AATAAATAAATAAATGGTTGAATGTGATATGCTAGTAGTAAAATATATCCCAAATATACATTAGGTGAGTCACCACTACAAGGAGTAGCATAAATGTTGACATGTCTGTCACTTTGTGGATTCAGCGATGTCATGCTTTCATGTCAGTCACGTTTTTGGGGGGCACCTGCCCGCTTTGTCCAGAGAGCCCTGGGAGCTGGCTGCTGCCGG
>NW_009650809.1:0-210 GCF_000708025.1 Charadrius vociferus
TCAGTGATCAGAGGATAATGCTGAGTTACTAGCATGATTCTCAGGTAAATACGTTGGAAGTATTTTCAGTACAGAAAGGAAGGCTTAGTGCTGTTATATATAGCCATAAGACCTTACCTGGAGTACTGCATACAAGCCCAGTCATTCATAATTGAGGAACATGAACTGAAGCTAGAGTGAGTACAAACAAGGGCTGTATTTTTTTTTTTT
>NW_009650810.1:0-210 GCF_000708025.1 Charadrius vociferus
ACGTCCGGAAAAGCCCCTGGCACATCCCGACATGGCACCTGAAAGAAGGACATCCCTTTGGCACTGCTGGGCTCCTGACCTTGGACACTTCGTACCTGCCTTGGGCCAAGCGCTGCCTTCTACTTTCCCTGCTTGAGCATCCCTTCAAGACTCGTTGCCTCCTCATGACAGAGACCCACACTTGGTGCCTACTCCTGCAGCACGGCTGAT
>NW_009650811.1:0-210 GCF_000708025.1 Charadrius vociferus
ATGATGTGAAGGTGAATTTCCAGTCAGCCGCTGAGACTTGGTTGAATGGGAGCCTGGAAAACAGCTTCAAAGTTGCCCATGTCACATCCTGGCACTGAAGTCAGTGACCTGCCGTCTAAGTTCATTAGACTTCTAGATTTTGTGTATGGAGTGCATGAAATATGGTGAATGATGAACAAAGTATGTCAGAGACAGGCATGGCGCTTGCAC
>NW_009650812.1:0-210 GCF_000708025.1 Charadrius vociferus
CCCCTGACAGGAATCCCGCTATGGGCGCCGCTTCCTGACAGGAATATCCCCACACAGACCCTTTTCCGGTCGGAATCCCTCTAAAGGGACCTTTTCCTGAGGGGAATATCCCCACAGGGACCGTTTCCTGACAAATATCCCCCCCGCAGACCCTTTTTAGACAGGAATATCCTCACAGAGACCCCTTTCTGACGGGAATATCCTCCCAAA
>NW_009650813.1:0-210 GCF_000708025.1 Charadrius vociferus
TCTGCTGTATTTTGTTTAAATGCCCATTTACCAAGATACCAAGCCTGCAGAGCCTGGCTTATCGGTTCAAGACTGGGCTCTGCTGCACCAGTCATACAGATTTAGGAGATGCTCTCTTCTGTAAAGTTAACACAAATTTCTTCACAGAAAGTGTTACCAAACATTGGAACAGGTGGCCCAGGGCTGTGGTGGAATCACCATCCTTGGAGG
>NW_009650814.1:0-210 GCF_000708025.1 Charadrius vociferus
CAGGGCGGGCAAAACCAATTTCAGCAGGGTTTTCCCCAGATGTGAATTTAGCAACAGCATATCATTAAACACCCATGGACTGGTGTAATTGCATGTGACTATGTGTGGATGTGCAGCAACAAATCCATGGCTACCTCAGTTTTCATAGCTGTGTCCATGAGCAGGATCTCAGAGGTAACGGGTATGGCTCTGCTTCTGCTCCAAATGTCT
>NW_009650815.1:0-210 GCF_000708025.1 Charadrius vociferus
GAAGGGAAGTTGCGTGCAAGTGCCAAGAGGCACCAGTGCCCGGCGATGGGGGAAGAGATAAAGCAATTATTTAAAAAGATAATTGGATTAGGAATCAAAAGGAGGTACCAGAGGAGGGAAGTATAATTAATTTAAAAGCGAACAGACGGGGACGTTTTAATTAGAAATGGATAAGAGTTAAAAAAAAGGAGAAAATAAAAAAAGGGGCAA
>NW_009650816.1:0-210 GCF_000708025.1 Charadrius vociferus
GGAGGGAAACTGAGGCACGGCACGATGAGGCCTTGCTGCTGCCTGGAGGAGGCACTGGGGCCACAGTGGTGCCCCCACACAGGGCAGCTGCAGCTCATAACGGGCAGCAGAGAGACCTTGTCTTCTGCTAGACAGAATCGCAGGTGCGAGGCAGCCCGCCATCGCTCCTGTCCCAGCAGAAGGGCATTTGGGTTGGTATTGTGCTCGTTC
>NW_009650817.1:0-210 GCF_000708025.1 Charadrius vociferus
CTTGGTTGTTATTTTACAAACAAGATGCTATGGTTGCATTAGCCTTAGGAACTGCTGGCTAGGGTCTATTAAATTATTTACATTTAAAACTACCTGAAGTGTCTGTTTAAAAAGGGTCAGAAGAATGTCACCCTTAGCAGTCTCCACAGAAGGTGTGGCTGACTATCCTTCAGGCAGAGCTCCAGAAAAGGGAAAGGGAAGCAGCAGAAG
>NW_009650818.1:0-210 GCF_000708025.1 Charadrius vociferus
ACAGTAAGGTGCGTTTTTCTGCATTTTAGTCTTCCTCTAAGAACAATTTTGCTAGCATAGAATTTCATCTAAGGTGTCTGGTGGCATGTGAGATATCCACATAGGACTAGCAGAAATGATGCAGGGTACATTTGTGTTCTCCTAGAAAGGCAACTGATGGTGATGCAGGAATCTGAAATAGTCTATAATTGTCTATAATTAACTAATTGT
>NW_009650819.1:0-210 GCF_000708025.1 Charadrius vociferus
ATAAGGAAAGATGTTTCTCATCACTTTTTGCTCTATCCATTACATCTAATGCAAATGAGGTAGATAAGCTTGGATTATTAAAGTAGCTCATCAATTCTGATCAATCGAGTTAACATAATCTTGCTCTGATGTTTACATTCAACACTTTGGCACCAAGGCTGTTGCGTCCCTGTTATAATTGAAACATGGCTGGACACAGACCATGTGCAC
>NW_009650820.1:0-210 GCF_000708025.1 Charadrius vociferus
CCCTAAATATATTGCTTATACGTATTTGAAATGATACTCTTTGACTTTATGTTTTGAAAGAGCACTGATCTAAACTGTAAATAAAAATTAATTAAATGACTCAGACATCATAAATTTGTTACATTCTGGTCAAACTAAATATTTGGTTGACCTAACATGGTTTCTCTCAGACGCTTTTTCCCTAGGAAAGCACATTGCCTTGCAAACTTT
>NW_009650821.1:0-210 GCF_000708025.1 Charadrius vociferus
GCCTGTATTTGGGAATAAGAGGCAAAAAGCAGATGCCATTTACCTCAGCATAGGAAGACTTTTGAGACAGTGTCCCTCATTATTCTTGTCTTCAAGTTAGGACGTTAGAGTCTGGATGAGTAGACAACCAGATGGGTAAAGCACCAGTTGAGTGATTGGGCTGAGAGGGTAGTGAAGGGGTCACACCTCCCTGGAGGGGCAGCAGAGGGG
>NW_009650822.1:0-210 GCF_000708025.1 Charadrius vociferus
TGATGCTGGCGATGCCCAGCACCGTTGCCATGGCAACACGGAGGGTCTCTGTCCCCGAGCCATCGCTAGGTCATCACTAGGATCCCCAGCGTTGCCATGGTGATGTGGTACCCGTTGCTATGGGATGCTGAGCATCGCCATGGCGACAACACCGTGACACTGGGGACGCCCAGCGCTGTCGCTATGGCGATGCTGAGCATCTCTGCTCCC
>NW_009650823.1:0-210 GCF_000708025.1 Charadrius vociferus
ATGGGCACAGGCAGGGCCAGGCTGCCAGGGCTGGATGGGATGCTCCCGGGACACTGGGGTGCTCCCAGGCTGATAGGATGCTTCAGGGTGGATGGGTTGTCCGATGTAGATGGGATGCTCGAGGCCGGAGGGATGCCTCGAGGTGGATGCGGATACGGATGGGATGTCTGAGGTGTATGGGATGCTCCAGGCCAGAAGGATGCTCCAAGG
>NW_009650824.1:0-210 GCF_000708025.1 Charadrius vociferus
TGGTCTTCTGCCCTGCGTGTTTGACTTACAACACAGTTGAATTGCCTGCTTCTGTGCTTCAAAAATAGGGTTCGTATAAACTGACCAGCGCTCGTGGACTCCTAAGCCCACAAAAACAGATTTCCATAGTACTCTGTTAAACAGCTCCCATAATAGCTTAAAATATGCTCTCTTGAAATCGACGGTAGCAACTCTGCTGTTCTTTTTTCT
>NW_009650825.1:0-210 GCF_000708025.1 Charadrius vociferus
GGGGCTCTGGGGAGGGAGAAGCTATTTCTGGGGAGAAAATGTCCATTTTGGGGGTGCTGAGGTGAGAAGAGGGGTTTGGGGGGTTCTGTGAGTAAGGACAAGGTATTTCTGAGGGGTAAAAGGTGCATTTTGGGGGTGTCTGAGGTGAGAAGAGGCGTTTTGGGGGGTGTTTCTGAGAAACATGAAGGTATTTCTGAGGAGAAAAGATGC
>NW_009650826.1:0-210 GCF_000708025.1 Charadrius vociferus
TTATCTACATTGTCAAAACACAAAGGTGAAAAATAAACTGGGGGGAAGAGAACAAAAGGCATGTACTGCTTGTTAATTAAGACTGATGATATTAACAGAATATTAATGCTAATAGGATGAAAGAAGAGTTCATCTGAAATGTTAATGTGAAGCAAGACTTATCAATGTTACTAAATATAAATTCTGTATTTGATTAATCACTTTTTTTTT
>NW_009650827.1:0-211 GCF_000708025.1 Charadrius vociferus
ACTGGGATGTACTGGGCCATACTGGGATAGCACCAGAGGAACACTGGGGGGTGCCAGTATAGTACTGGGATGTACTGGGAGATACTGAGGGGCACTAGGACACACTGGGGCATACTGGGACATACTGAGACATACTGGGATGGACTGGGGCATACTAGGATTTACTGGGATGGCAACGAGTGCCACTGGGATATACTGGGATGGTACTGGG
>NW_009650828.1:0-211 GCF_000708025.1 Charadrius vociferus
TTTTTTTTTTTCCAGTGCTTGGGAGATTTAATTTGGGCACGCGCTTTTTCACATAATTTTCTCTTAGGTACTTACTTATTTCTCTATTTCACATAGAATGCAATTTTAATTTGAGACGTGTTTTCTTCACTAAACTGTAACACAAGTATATGATATGAAAAATGAGGAACTGCTAAATGAGAGTCAGTGGTATCAGTCATCAGCAATATTT
>NW_009650829.1:0-211 GCF_000708025.1 Charadrius vociferus
AGGACCATCACCTTCTACTTTTCTGCTATTACCAGGATACTTTCCAGAACATTATCCAATTACAATAACTAGGACAGAGGGACAACAGAAAGCTTCTAAAGCAGAAAGCTTCCCCTGTCATTCATCTGCAGTTAGGCTTGTTATATTTAATATGCGGGGAGTGCAGAGGGAAGGATTGATTTTACTTTATAGATGTTCAAGGAGCACACAA
>NW_009650830.1:0-210 GCF_000708025.1 Charadrius vociferus
AGTCCGTCCCTTGTGCTTCTGCCTGCCTGACGTAGGCAATGCATTGGGAAGGGGAGGTGACATACAGACTGCTGAATACTGATGAACCTTTTCACTACTGTTTTGGGAAAGGTGTTGTGGAGGGTAGTGCTCCAACCTGCTCTTCTTGTGTGGTGGTGGGTATCTATAGTAGTATCCACAGCTGTTGATGTTGCCATGATGGTTCCTTGC
>NW_009650831.1:0-211 GCF_000708025.1 Charadrius vociferus
ATTAAGTCCTGGAGAATTTTGAATGTCGTCCTCTACACTGGCTGATTCATTAGTTATGCTGAAGCAACACATGCCTTCAAAACAGAAGCAGCGTTTATGGTGTCGAAGGAGGAAATATTCCACCATCAATCGATTTTGTAATGTTCATTGGCGTACAGCTGTTACCTACTCAGAAAAAATAGCGATGAGAAACATTAATATCAAAATCACT
>NW_009650832.1:0-210 GCF_000708025.1 Charadrius vociferus
AACAGCCTGTCATGCCTGACCAGCATGTTGTGTGTTGGGACCAGCTCCCGTCCAGCATGTTGAGGGGTCCATGGAGCTATGGCAAAAAGATTCCTCCTGCTTCCCCATTCCACTCATCTCCGAGGGCTCGTAGCTCCCTACATACCCGCAATGCTGAGCTGAATGGTAGAAAGAAATCCCTGGCTGGGTCAAGAACCAGGGGAAAACTGG
>NW_009650833.1:0-211 GCF_000708025.1 Charadrius vociferus
GCTCCGTGAGGTCGGAAATCTCCTCTGCAAGGAAGGGTGAAAAATGCAATGGTCAGGCAGACAGCTGCTTGGGGAAGGGCCCTGGTGCACCAAGGGGACAGGTATCTTTGCCGACCTGCAGGCACAGACAGACCCACACAGAACAGTGGTAGTGGTGGGTGGGGAGAAAGCCCTGCCAGGAGCAGAGGGCCAGGGACTTACGCTGCAAGTT
>NW_009650834.1:0-211 GCF_000708025.1 Charadrius vociferus
AAAAAAAAAATACAATGTCATCTGCTTCATCTGCTGAGGTGGTTTTCAAACCTCAGGAATAACTTTGTACATGGAATACTATAACTCATATAAGCACTATTAGCCATCACATTTCACTGTATCACAGAATGGTTGAGGTGGGAAGGGCCCCTTGGAGGTGATATGGTCTACCTCCACTGCTCAAACAGGGCCACCTAGAGCCAGTTGCCCA
>NW_009650835.1:0-211 GCF_000708025.1 Charadrius vociferus
GATCCCAAGGAAGTTAGTGCAACATCTCAGAGCACTTTTTTTCTCTCTCCACGTAATACAGCACAACAGAACATGGACTAGGTGAAAGCTGTCTTTACAAAATTCTTGAAAGAAACTCTCAACACAGATTAGAAGACATTGCAAAATGTTAGAAAAACACCCCGAAAGCCAACTGCTTTGCACTCACCATTCTCAGCAACAACAGACTGTT
>NW_009650836.1:0-211 GCF_000708025.1 Charadrius vociferus
GCTATAGGTGGAGCTGTGGGGGCGTGAGGTGTCGCCGTTGCTCCGGCAACGGCCGCACCGCCTCAGCGCCTCCCGCCAGAGCTGCCGGCCCCGGGCGCGTGCCTGCGCTGCCCCGGCAGCTCCTCCCTCCCTCAGGAACACCGCCTGCGCGCCGAGCTCTGCCGCTGCGCTGAGGGTCGGTCCTGCTCCGGAGCAGCTCCCCTCGGCGACT
>NW_009650837.1:0-211 GCF_000708025.1 Charadrius vociferus
TACACATTTTAGTGGGCAGCTATTGTCTTATAATTTTCTTCGGACATCCCTGACTTTAGAGGTGAAGATGAAACACTTATTAAATTAATTAGTATCACATAAAGAAGTTGCAGTCAGACTAAGAAGTAGTATAAACACTCGGCATTTAACCTAGTAGCTGGGAAGAAAACGAAAGAGCAACCTTCCCTCCCTACATCATCTCTGCTTCTAT
>NW_009650838.1:0-210 GCF_000708025.1 Charadrius vociferus
ACTGAATCCGGGGATGCTCAGACAATGTTTCTGCATTCCTTTCAGGTTACACACCCTTGCTTCCGGTCTCTGTATGCTTCCTTCTTGTGTGTGAGTTTGGCTAGGACCTCCTTCTTCATTCACTGAGACCTCCTGGCATTTTCGTCTGACTTCTTATTTGTTGGGATGGAACATCTTTGAGGGTAGGGAGGGTGCCAGGGGGATGGGAAC
>NW_009650839.1:0-211 GCF_000708025.1 Charadrius vociferus
ATTGTCAATAAAAGGAGCTGGGATGAGCTATGACCTTGCCGCCTCCAGCACTTCTCTCTGCACCCCACAGAGTATGAAAAAGCAGGAGCCTCTCCAGGGTGGGCAGACATTTGTCCTGCGGGAGGTGCCTATGCCTGTGCTGGAGGTGTCATGTATGTGCATGCAGAGCTCAGTTTCAGTCATCTTTGGGAGCAGTGAAGAAGCCAGGTGT
>NW_009650840.1:0-211 GCF_000708025.1 Charadrius vociferus
TGTAGAAAGGCCTAATGCTACTCCACGGTACGTACAAAAGAGACACTGGTGGTGTGGTGAAGGGGAGAACAGGACTGCTGATCGGCACCAACGAGCAGAGCAGCTGGTCACTTAAAATGAAACCTCACCTGAGGCTTTGAGAACAAGGTCAAACATGCCAGATGCTGTTGCAGAACACCGTAGATAAATTGTGTGTGTGTGTGTGTGTGTG
>NW_009650841.1:0-211 GCF_000708025.1 Charadrius vociferus
AGCGCCCGCGATGCCCACATGCTGCTGCAGAACGAGCTCTTCCTCAATGTGGCCACCAAGGACTGGGCAGAGGGAGAGCTGCGGGGCCAAGTCATCTCCCTGCCCTACAGTGGACTACTCGCCCGCTACACAGGTACCTGGGGGACACCAGGGGTGGTAACGGGGGGCAGTGGGGCAGCCCCCCATCCCCCCACCCTGCCGCCCCCCCCGG
>NW_009650842.1:0-211 GCF_000708025.1 Charadrius vociferus
AGTACTGCAATGTGATGATTACTGCCAGTTGTGTATACAGCTTGTATTGTAAAGCCGCTCACTTTGTCCACGAGTGGTGGCAAATTGTTGCTCGTGAACAGAAATACCAGAAATGGAGCACTGCGTGCTCTCTTCTATCCCTTGAACACACAAACTGTTATGTGTAGCAGAGAGTACCTTGGACGTGTCTAACTTTTTACACCCAGTGGTG
>NW_009650843.1:0-211 GCF_000708025.1 Charadrius vociferus
TTCCTTGCAAACACCACTGACTTCCACTTTTCAACCCTTTCCACTCTGAACTGTGTCTGCCCAGGTATTAACACATATGTCAGCGTTTATCTTTTAAAATATATATTCCTCCTTTTTATAATAGTTCCCATTTGCAGGATCCAAAGTACTAGAGTAACACTTACGTAAGTGTTCATAAAAACATAATCACACTGATTGTCTGCTTTGGAGT
>NW_009650844.1:0-211 GCF_000708025.1 Charadrius vociferus
GGGTGGATGGAAGGTTCTGACAGTTCTGTTTACAAGTCTATTAGTCAGGCAAAGAAAGTTTATGTTTACGATGAGAGATCTCGGCTGATTTACTATTTACATCCCAGAAACACTAAACAGCTCTTGCACTTCCAAGAACTGACTGCCATGAGCCTATTTCCTTAGTTTGCCATTATTAATCTTCTTTAGCCCTGAAAAGAAAATGATGGCA
>NW_009650845.1:0-211 GCF_000708025.1 Charadrius vociferus
GAGTCTGCCCTGTCTGACTGTACACACCCTGGATGGGGTGAAAACAACTGTGATCATTCTGAGGATGCTGGAGTGATATGTTCAGGTAAGGAGCGAACCCGTTCCGCACCTTTGGGACCAGGACAGGGGAAGGGACCTGGCTGTGCCCTCTAGGAGCCATGAATGGATGCCAGGGCAGGGTCTGGTGTGACTGGTTGCACTGCCAAGCTGG
>NW_009650846.1:0-211 GCF_000708025.1 Charadrius vociferus
TTCCAATGACTTTGGTAGTCTTTGGACGTGGTCTGAAGAGTGTGTAGCAAGTCCTCCCATGGAGGGCATTAAACGTGAGGTTCTGTAGAGAGCATGGCCCGGGGTCAAAATTCTCTGTAAAGGCTTTGGGGGTTACTTTTAAAGTCCGTAAGGAGGAAGGAGAAGAAAGGAAGCATTTGAAAGGCTTGCTACCAGCCATTAGATTTGGAGG
>NW_009650847.1:0-211 GCF_000708025.1 Charadrius vociferus
CGGTTTAAGTTGGGTAACCGGCGTGCTAACCAAGAGATATCTATTCCTGCCTTTTCGTTGACATTTGAGGCCAAATCCTTTAATCTTTGTATCTTCTCTTCCACTGGTTGAGAACGACCCAACAAACTAAACCACCCACTCCTTGGAATTCCTCACTCCTATGATTATGTCTTAAAAGTAAGTAGTCAATTGCAGCTTGATTTTCTAGGGT
>NW_009650848.1:0-211 GCF_000708025.1 Charadrius vociferus
TAACTAATTTCACAGATAAATGTTGGTTTCTTAAATGTGGGGTTCATTGACTGAGACAGGTGTTAAGGCAGTGTATGCGCTTCTAAATTTACATGCTGGCTTTAAAATATGGCCTGTGCAATTCAGACTTTCTAGTTTTGTTCCCTACCCACACTCAAAGTGGTTGAAATTCACCTTTAAAATTGTTTAGAGGAACAAAACTCTACTGGAG
>NW_009650849.1:0-211 GCF_000708025.1 Charadrius vociferus
TGACAGTGACAGTGGGGGGGTTGGGAGTCCCATGGGGGGGTCTTAAGAGGGGACCCACGTGTCCAGGCACCCCTTGGAGGGGACCCATATGTCCGGGTGTCCCTGGGGAGGGTGTCACCAGTGCAACGTGATCCCGAGGGGTGACAGTGACGGTGACAGGGACACTGGGAGGAGAGACAGCGATAGTGGGGGGGTTGGGAGCCCCATGGAG
>NW_009650850.1:0-211 GCF_000708025.1 Charadrius vociferus
GGTGGCAGCTGACTATGGTTACTGGAGTTTTGTTTACAGCTGTATGAGAGCTTTTTAATTGTGCAGGAAATAAAACACCAAAGGACTCCTCCCCTCTATCCCTTATTTGCAGCAGAAAGATTTAGTTTACAAATCTATCCTGTAACAGATCCTTTGCACTTTTATTTTTCCACCAAAAGATATACTGGTTATTTACAAACACAATTAAATG
>NW_009650851.1:0-211 GCF_000708025.1 Charadrius vociferus
AACTCATGGGTTGAGATAAAGATTGTTAAATAGGTAACACAAAAGCTGCGCACATAAGCAAAGCAATCTCAGCAATTCATTCACTACTTCCTATCATCTGGCAGGTGTTCTGCCAACTCCAGGAAAGCAGGTCTTCATGATCCATAATGGTTGCTTGGGAAGATAAATGTCGCAACTCCAAATGTCCCCTTTCCTTCTTCTTTCCCCAGCT
>NW_009650852.1:0-211 GCF_000708025.1 Charadrius vociferus
GCAAGCATTAATGGTGCTACAACAGCACTAAGGAATTTGCAAGAGAGTATCTGGTCAATAGACTTAAAAAAAAAAAGTTTCCTTTCTCCCAGGAGTGTTCACGCTATTGTATTTACTTCACAGCAATCCCCCTCCTGCTACAAACACCGAGGCATATTAGCAGAGGCAGCTCCCTGGAGCATTGGCCAACCTCTTCCCGCAGAAGTGCTTC
>NW_009650853.1:0-211 GCF_000708025.1 Charadrius vociferus
AGGGAGCGGAGGGGGGAAGGACGGCCGGAGGCCGGACACCACCGCGGGGAGGTCCCTCCGAGGGCCGGCATCCCCCGGTTCTCCAGGCGGAGGAGCTGGCGTTTGACTGCGCCGTCCTTCCTTGGCAACCTCTCCTGGCGAAGAAAGAAAGAAGAGGCATCCATTGTGTGTGGAACTGTGGGGCAAGAGCGAGTGAGAGGAGGAGCAGCGG
>NW_009650854.1:0-211 GCF_000708025.1 Charadrius vociferus
TTTAGCCTGAGAGCTTCCAGCTCGGGATGAGACGCCTGCATTCCCTCAGCGGGACCACTGCCCTGCACAGGGGAAGCCAACCCCTCCCTGTCCCACCCTGTGTGTCCCGCTTTTATTTTGGGACAGGAAAGGCATTCTTTAGAGGGAAACATTTACAGCCTTCGCAGGCAACACCACTCTGGTATGACAAACCATGCTGCTGGAATCAGTC
>NW_009650855.1:0-211 GCF_000708025.1 Charadrius vociferus
TAGCCATGGCACCCTATGGCCACGGCAGCCCACAGCTGAGAGGTGCACAGCAGAGGGTCCCGGGGGTTGGCATGTGTGTCCCCGTCCCCCCCCCTTAACTCCTTGGTGGCCGTGCTGGGAGATGGTGGGACACGGGTCAGGCCCCGGGGGGTGGCAGGGGGTGCGCACACGTACGCGGGTGGTGCACACGCGTGTGCATGGCACGGAGGGC
>NW_009650856.1:0-211 GCF_000708025.1 Charadrius vociferus
CCCCCCAGATGTGCATCCCTGGGCATGCATCCCCCCAGATGTGCACCCAGGGCGTCCAGCTGCCCTCGCTTGAGCCAGGAGGGAAACTGAGGCAGCCCATGGAATGGAGCGTAGCGTTGGGGAGAGGACCCAGAAACGGAGCTGCTGTCACCAGGCAGCTCTCTCCCACACAGAGCCCGGAATAGACGCCGGTTCCCTGCGCTGCGACGCC
>NW_009650857.1:0-211 GCF_000708025.1 Charadrius vociferus
GTTACTAGTGCCTCTTGCTAATGTGAATTAACTGCTGGGGTTTTGTTAGTCTTAAAATTGGTGTGAATGTAGGGAATTGGAGTTACTCATATTATGAACTGTCCTGTCCGATACAGCATTTCCTGTGAATGTTAGTTATTGCACATAGATGGAAACATTGCGTTGATAACTGCAGAGTCAAGTAACTTCCAAATTGCCCATGTGCATGCTG
>NW_009650858.1:0-211 GCF_000708025.1 Charadrius vociferus
TTTTTTTTTTCTCCTTGGGGTGTTTCATATGAGACCACCTGATCTCAGATAAGTCTTTGGCCCTTTGTACAGTTTTCATTTTTGCTTATGGTAGTGACGAAAATGATGGAAAACATTGAAATGTAAAAATGAATATACATGTATTTTTTTCTCTTTACAGAAAGAGACTGGGCCCAAAGAGTGCTGGTGGATGGAGTTAAATCCAGTTGGC
>NW_009650859.1:0-211 GCF_000708025.1 Charadrius vociferus
TTCCTAATGTCCAATCTGAACTTCCCCAACACAGCTTCATTCTAATTCCTCATGCCACTGGTCACCAGAGAGGGGAGATCTCTTCCTCCCCTTCCCCTGCCCCCCCGAGGAAGTTGTAGACTGTGATGCGGTCACCCTTCAGCTTGCTCTTCTCCAAGCTGAACAAACAATGTGACCTCAGGCACTCCTCATAAGTCTTGCCCTCGAGACC
>NW_009650860.1:0-211 GCF_000708025.1 Charadrius vociferus
CCCATCTTTTTGTATTATTTAAATGGATGTTTCCAGGTATGAATGACCAAGTTACTATTCAAAAACTACAGTGTAAAGTAAGAAATTAGGCTCATACTTCCTTAAATATTAACTCCACCTCTCTTAAAGGCAGAGAGGGTATTATAGGGCAACAAAATGAATGGAGTCAGGAAAGCTCTATAGGTATTTCTGTAAAACGTGAACATCTTGT
>NW_009650861.1:0-211 GCF_000708025.1 Charadrius vociferus
CCCTCCCCCCACCGCCTGCATGGATAGCAGAAGAGGCACTGGGTTCACAAGACTAGAAACGCAAGGCCCAGCTTCATCACGAGCACACAGGCCTTTGCTAAAGGCTGTTCTTGCTCTTCCCAACACCACTAACACTTGGCAATGCGACAGGGAAGGCAGAGGATGACCCAGACAGAAAGGAAGAGAACACAACAGATCAGGCGAGCGATGA
>NW_009650862.1:0-211 GCF_000708025.1 Charadrius vociferus
CCTTGACATCTCTTGCCAGGTTTAATTTCAAGTGGGCCATAGCCTTCCTCATTGCATCCCTGCATAGTCTGAGAACAAAAATGCTTCAATATTTATTGAAACAGGGACTGGAACACAGGTACCATTTCTCAGCAATTGCAACCCAAACCATGAGGTCAGAGGGTTATTCTTATACTATCTCTAATACAATAAAATTTTGTATCATATTATA
>NW_009650863.1:0-211 GCF_000708025.1 Charadrius vociferus
AACCACACCACCCCCCATCGCTCTGCCCCACGGATCCTGGGGGTCAACCCAGGACTCCTCCTGCCCCATAAGTGTGGGTCCCAGGCCTCCTCCTGCCCCATAAACGGCGTAATCAGGCGTCCGACTGCCCCACAACCGCATCACCCCCCATCCCTCTGCCCCACAGATTCTGTGGGTCAACCCAGGGGCACCCAGGAGTCCTTCAGCCCCA
>NW_009650864.1:0-211 GCF_000708025.1 Charadrius vociferus
TATTTCTCCAGTTTTCTCGGAAGTTTTACATAGCTCAGTGGTTCCGTGATACTACTATGGAGACAGAGAAAGCAATTAAATCTCAGAAGGATGACGATTCATCTGAAGGAACTCATCATGCAAAAGATATTGAGACCACAGGACAAATCATGCATAGAGCGGAAAGTCGCAAAACGTTTCTTCGCAGCATCATTAAAA
The DNA here is from genome assembly GCF_000708025.1 of Charadrius vociferus. Taxonomy (NCBI): domain Eukaryota; kingdom Metazoa; phylum Chordata; class Aves; order Charadriiformes; family Charadriidae; genus Charadrius; species Charadrius vociferus. The sequence continues at coordinate 199 of NW_009650864.1, forward strand.
CTGCTCCATCTCA
>NW_009650865.1:0-211 GCF_000708025.1 Charadrius vociferus
GTATTCCTTATTACATACGGTCCAATCCCATAAATTTTTGGTCTGAGTGCTGGTATAGGTTGTGTAGTGGGTATTACAACTTCTGTCTTAAATTCCCCCCAATACCTTGAGTTATTCTTCCCATGCATGATTTTATGGGAGTACTGCACTGCAGTAAGATTTAACCTGCAGTCTTGGGTTTGGGTTTTGCATGACAGAATAAGGCCATGTG
>NW_009650866.1:0-211 GCF_000708025.1 Charadrius vociferus
TCTTCACTTCAGGGCAGATTTAATACTACTGTTGATATCTTGTTATCTCTGGAGTGTAATGTATTTGTGTTACAGTATAATTGTATTTTACACTTCTTTGTTTAACATTTGATTCTCAAATTCATCTACCCATATCAGAGGGGAAAACAGACTGAAGATATTTTAACTGTGTTCTAATCGTTCCTGACTCTTAATTTTTAAACAACATATT
>NW_009650867.1:0-211 GCF_000708025.1 Charadrius vociferus
ACACACACACTACGATTGATAAGTTGATAAGTATTTTTACTGAGATGTGATGGCTGTTTTTATAGTTTACATATTGTTTATATTATAGCTAACTATTTAAAATTGTTTTCCTGTATACCAATCTTTTTACACAATTGTGTTAAAAGATACTTTTTAGAAGTAAACTTTTAGAATGTATTTGTTATTAAAATTACTGTAAAAGTAAGGGCTT
>NW_009650868.1:0-211 GCF_000708025.1 Charadrius vociferus
GGGGGGGGAATATCCCAGACCAAATGTGAAATCTTTCAAAGATGGAATTCTTGTTCTGGTAGAGACAAGCTGAGCAAAACTCAAAATGGGATGCAGAGGAGCAGCAAAAAATAAGGATAAAGGTTTAATGATTTTTGCTGTAAATAAACCAAAATATTAGACCAAAGAGGAGACTGGCAAAGTTGCTGGTGGATTCTTAGATCCATTTTTT
>NW_009650869.1:0-211 GCF_000708025.1 Charadrius vociferus
CTGTATTTCACTCAGTCATGGCTGGCTAAAAGAATATAATCCGATCTTTAGTGACCCTACTGCGCTGAGTGGACAACAGCCAAGCATTTAATACACACGCAGAAAAAGGTAGAGGAATTAAAGGACAAAAAGATGGCTGTAACTGCATCACATTTTGTGGCGTGGTCTGGCAATGGCTGCAAGTACGCTTTTTAAAGAAAGTTTGGTTTTG
>NW_009650870.1:0-211 GCF_000708025.1 Charadrius vociferus
TTTTTTTTTTATCAAAGTGTAATCCATTTAAATGGCATGAGATTATGCAGAAGGGAATATAGCTTTGAAAAATGACATTTGATATGTCACAAACGTTATTCTAATTCTTCACAGAAATTAACGTGTCATTACTGTCCTAACCTCTCTTCTGTTACGCTTTCTTGACAGTGCGGGCCCAGTGTGTATTACAGTGTTAATGATTCTTCTGGTT
>NW_009650871.1:0-211 GCF_000708025.1 Charadrius vociferus
TCACATGCATAATGCTTTTATTCTCTTACGTTGCTGATGTTGAGAGCATTGACTTTGGACTGCAGCATTACAGGAGTATCAGAAGGTATGGAAATCTGAGTCTTATCTCTATCCCAGGCTTCACGATACAGACGCTAAGGAGAAAGGAAACAGAATGACATTTCACTATGGTCGGACAACCCAAAAACACCAACCAACAGCAATTCTTTGG
>NW_009650872.1:0-211 GCF_000708025.1 Charadrius vociferus
GCTGCTGCTGCTCTTCCTTTGCAGAGCTGGGCTTCTGAAAGAGCCATTCCCCTCACAATACCTCATGGAATTCTTTTATTTATAAGATGTGTAGACAAATGCCCCAAACAGTTTTAACCTGTAGGAAAATACAGGTGTATTTGATAACAATAAGAACCTTTGCCACACACTCTTAAGGACACTTGCAAGGTGAGGAGGGGTATTTGGTCTA
>NW_009650873.1:0-211 GCF_000708025.1 Charadrius vociferus
GCCCCACGCCCTCATCGATTACGAGATGGGGCGCACCCCCGATCCCGAAGACGCTCGGGGGGTCCTGAGGTGTGACATGGCCGAAGGTGGGACCTTGGCCTGTTTGGCCTACGCTCTTCTTCTCATGTTGACCTGTACCGTCTACGCCGTCAAAGCCCGGGGGGTCCCCGAGACCTTCAACGAAGCCAAACCCATCGGTTTCGCCATGTAC
>NW_009650874.1:0-211 GCF_000708025.1 Charadrius vociferus
CAGGTGGTGAGAACACCTGGGTTCTAATCACATCGTGGATAATTACTCACCAACACTCTGATGGAGTCACATAAGCTCAGTGCCTTCAAGCCTGACCTCAAACCTGTTGAATCAATGGAAAGATTTCCATTGGCTCCAGTGAGCTATTGATCTTTCATTTCTCCATCTGCAATATTAGGCCAGTCAGATTTTTTATTTTATTTTATTTTAT
>NW_009650875.1:0-211 GCF_000708025.1 Charadrius vociferus
TCCGGCACGAGGCGAACTTTTCCCGCAGCAGGTCGCGAAATTAAATAAACAGACTAGAAAATAAATGGATTTTTGGGGAGCGGGGTGCAGTTAGAATAACTTTATATTCCCTATTATTCAACAGGAAACAAAGCTTAGCGGGAGAGGCGAGCCAGAGAAGGGACAGGGGAGCTCTGCGGGTGACACCGGTTGTGAACTGGGCCCACTGACG
>NW_009650876.1:0-211 GCF_000708025.1 Charadrius vociferus
TTGGTCCAAGCACCAACAATCCCCTTCCAATATGCTTCAAATGCCTATACAGAGCTTCAACAAAGCAAAAAAATAGGACAAAAAAAATTTTGATTTTTATTCAGTCCACATGCCACACATATCACAGAGAAGATGCACATCCCAGCAATTCAAGAGAGGAAGGTAAATCCTCATGACAAAAATGAGAAAGCTCTCCAGGAGAAGATCAAAA
>NW_009650877.1:0-211 GCF_000708025.1 Charadrius vociferus
CTGGATGTTCTGCTCATCCGTTTGTCCGTCCCACTTGTCTGTCTGTCTGTCCTGCTGCTGTCCGTCCATCCCCCTGCCCCATCTGTCCTCCATATCTAGCTATACTTCCATCCATCTGAACGTTCAGCCACCCGTCCATCTGTCCATCCCTCATCCCTCCATCCATCCATCCATCCCACCACTGTCCATCTGTCCATCCATCCGTCCCTCC
>NW_009650878.1:0-211 GCF_000708025.1 Charadrius vociferus
TAGAACAGAACAGAATATTTCAGTTGGCTCTCTCTTCAGTTCTTTAACTACATAACACTTAATTCCTTGTGTATAAGTATAAATATTGCAGATGTGCAGAGAGAGAACATACATACAGACAATACATACAGACGGTGACACAATAAAATATTATCATAGAATCACAGAATTATAGAGTATTTCAAGTTGGAGGGGACCCACAAGGATCATC
>NW_009650879.1:0-211 GCF_000708025.1 Charadrius vociferus
ATTCCATATCATTTGCATCATGCTCAGGTCCCACATATCTATATCTTTTAACCATCCCATTGTATTTCATTCTCATTACTGGAATCCCTTCTTACCAACACTTACAACTTAAAGTACATACTTAAAACATCTCTATACCCAACATACATGTTTATACATTCTCATTAACTACTGTCCCCCGTCGTTTAACAGATAGATATTACTCTCCCAT
>NW_009650880.1:0-211 GCF_000708025.1 Charadrius vociferus
GTGGTATATGTGCAGGGAACTTTGTAAAGGGTTAGTTTTGTTCTAAGGGTTTTTGTGCAGACAGAAATCATAGAGGTCGAAAGCCTAACAGGATTTTTTAAAAGGACTGGACAATGCAGATGCCCACAGTTACATTAGAGATAATAGCTCTAGAGATAATAATATATTTTAGGAGACATAAACCCCCCTCCAGCTTCAGAATAGAAGCCAG
>NW_009650881.1:0-211 GCF_000708025.1 Charadrius vociferus
TTAAATTGCTGCTACCTCAAAGTTGTGTAGGATCCATAATCATTCATTTCAGGACAAACTGGCGTAGTCAGCAGGCTCCTAAAATCACATTTGCAACAAACTGGTGCAGTCGGTAGGATCCTAAAACCTACTTTCACAACAAGCTCTCCTGGCTGTGTCCCCTTCCAATTTTCAGCCTATTAGGTGGTGGGGCAGCATGAGAAACAGAAAA
>NW_009650882.1:0-211 GCF_000708025.1 Charadrius vociferus
GGGGGGGCCTTGAGGGTTTTGGGGGTCCATCAGGGTCTCGGACCATCTTCTTGGGGGTTTTGATGTCATCCCCTCCCTTGAGGGGTCTTGAGTTCTCATCGAGTGTGTTTGGGGGATCCCTGGGGAGGTTTTGGAGGGTCCCCTGGGAGGAATTTGGGGGGAATCCCTCGGTTTGGGGGATCCCTCGGTCGGCTTTGGGGGGGTCCCCGGG
>NW_009650883.1:0-211 GCF_000708025.1 Charadrius vociferus
CGTTATATGGGAGAACAGATTGAGGCTAATACAACACACGTTCCCCTCCAAACAAGAACCCAACATTCCTTCTTCAATTTTTTTTTTCCCCCATCTGCAAACACTGTCAGTGAAGCTGAGTAAATATATAAATAATTAAACAAACAAATACTTTTCCTGCTGCCCCCGGGCCTTTGAAACTGAGACTTAGTTGGATTTCAGGCAATCAAAC
>NW_009650884.1:0-211 GCF_000708025.1 Charadrius vociferus
AAAGAGTGGGGGGAAATGGGGTGTTGGGGGAAAATGGGGTGTTGGGATGGGTTCCAACCCACTGTGGGGAATTGGGGTGGGTTGTCCCCAATCTGCCAGAACGAAATGGGGGGAAGAGGGGGTCCCAAACTCCCCACATTTACTCCGCAGCACTCCACAGCCCCCTTGGGGTGGGCAGAGCCGGGAAAACGCAGTATTAAGAATGTCCCCA
>NW_009650885.1:0-212 GCF_000708025.1 Charadrius vociferus
GCCGTGGGGACATGTCCCACCGTGGTCACATCCTCCGCGTGGCCAACGGTGACGTGTCCCGAAGTGTCCCCAGACCGGTCGGTGGCATCCGGTTGGGCCGTCCCCTCCAGGAGGACACCACCCTCATGGGCCACCACATCCTGGTCCCCTCCCCGGCATGTGGTGGCACCTCCGGCTGTGGTCCCGTCCCCCGCGTGGCCCACGGTGACGCG
>NW_009650886.1:0-212 GCF_000708025.1 Charadrius vociferus
CAGGGTCCCCCTGGGAGGGGGTTGGGGTCCCTCCCCTGGACACTGGGGTCTCCCCCAGATGTTGGGTCCCCCCTGGCACGGAATTGGGGTCCCCCCTGGACACTGGGGTCCCCCCCAGCGTGGGGTTGGGGTCCTCCCCCAGATACTGGGGTCCCCCCTGGATGCTGGGGTCCCCCCCAGACGCCGGGGTCCCCCTGGGATGGAGTTGGGGT
>NW_009650887.1:0-211 GCF_000708025.1 Charadrius vociferus
GCCACCTTCCACAAGGGATATCTGGACAAGAACTCTTTTAGACAGAGAGCTAGGAAAGGATAGATATAAACATAATTAAGGATTTGAGTCAAGAGTTCATTAGACTTCTGAGAGATGGGGCAAGTTTCTAACTGCCTGAGGCTCAAAGCAGCAACCACAGAGTTTGGAGGAATCTGAGTGACCTACGAGCCAGGGGAGGGGGAAACCTGGA
>NW_009650888.1:0-212 GCF_000708025.1 Charadrius vociferus
GGGGACGTGCCCCCCCGCCTCGGGGTGTCCCCAGGAGGGGACCGGGGGTGGCCCTACCTGGGGGGCGTCTCCGTGGTGCTATCGGGCTCCTCCGCCTCCTCGTCCTCACTGTCCTTCTCCTCCTGCCCGGGGACGTCACCTCAGAGCCCAGGGGACACCAGGGGACAGCAGGGGACAGCCCAGGGGACAGCCCAGGGGACACTCCGGGGACA
>NW_009650889.1:0-212 GCF_000708025.1 Charadrius vociferus
GCACCCCCATCCTGCCCCCCAGCCCAGCTGCCTGTGCTGGAGCGGGGGGAAGGCAGGGAACTGCTCCCCGCAAGATGGATGGGTGGAATTAAACCCGATTTGGTTTCATTATCGGCCGCAAAGCCCGGAGCCCTGGCTGCTCTCCAGCTAGGCAAGGGAAGGGCTGGAGGAGGTGTGTGGGGGGGGGCACAGCATCACCAGCTCTCTGGAGC
>NW_009650890.1:0-212 GCF_000708025.1 Charadrius vociferus
CCATCCTAGAATAGCATAATACCCAGGGTTAAAAGTGAGGAGAGGGGGGAAAAGGGTAAAGGAGAAATAGGGTAGGATAATCCAGTACAGTGCGATTATGGTGCCAGTGGAACTGCATCTGTTGATAGAGTTAAGAATATTCATAAAGATGTTCAGGAGGGTAATGAAGACACAGGACAGTCATATCCCGGGAGCCCAGCACATGTAAGGAC
>NW_009650891.1:0-212 GCF_000708025.1 Charadrius vociferus
GGTGGATGTCATGGGTGCAAGTGTGCCCATCTGGAGGAACTCTTCAAGCAAGTAGCCATGTTACAAGAGGAGCTTAACAGGCAGCGCAGTACCTGGGAATCTGAGCGAGAGATCGATGCATGGTATTGTGCGCTGTCACAAGCTTAGCAACAGCCCTGTATAAGGCTATGCAAAGGGAAGGTAAACTTGCTTCCAACCCTGAGCTGACAGAC
>NW_009650892.1:0-212 GCF_000708025.1 Charadrius vociferus
CTGCCTCAGGAGGCAGCATCTCCCCTGAGCAGCTCTACGGCACAGGACGCCGAAGAAGCCCATGGACAAGGAGGCGAACACGCCGTCTCAGCCCGACAAGGGGCTGCCGAGCCAGCAGAAGAGGCGCCAGGTGAGGGACGGGGCACGACGCAGAGGCCGCTGGTGGGACGGGGCCGCACCGAGCGGCCTTGGTGCCGGGGCCCGGCTTGATG
>NW_009650893.1:0-212 GCF_000708025.1 Charadrius vociferus
ACCCATAAGGATCATCGATTCCAACTCTGGCCTTCATGAAATGGTAACAATGTGAAAATATAACTTCTTTTTAGCAAAATGGTTCTCTAGATTATTTGCTCTCATGGAAACTTAAGGGAATGGAATTTATTTCTGGTAAATGAGGTGTGCAACTACCCTGTTCTGTAGGGATATAGCCTTGTCAGGGCTTTTAAGGCCAAGTTCCCCAGCTC
>NW_009650894.1:0-212 GCF_000708025.1 Charadrius vociferus
TTGTTACCCAGGTACAATTTTTGGTCTTATTTTGAAACGCTAGAGGTGACTGGTTTTTCGAGGAAAGCAAGTTCAGGCAAAATTGTGAATCTATCTTTAAGATATTTCTTTTCACATGGGGTCTCCCCCATTGGATCTGTAAAGTTCTCTCCCTCCTGGTTCAAACAGACTTTTCTAATTACCGGGGAACTTAACACCTACTTGTCAGGCCT
>NW_009650895.1:0-212 GCF_000708025.1 Charadrius vociferus
TGTTGTTGCAGGATGGGTGCTGGTTGCACGAAGGAGAGGATGTCCCCATCACTGACCATCGTGGGCTCTTCCCAACCCCCACTCGCCCTCCCTGCACTGCGACAGCTCATCTCCCAGCGCTGGGACTGCACGCCAGCGACGGCTGTGACCACCTGAGAACCAGATGGTGCCTTATCCTCATAGGAAGAAGCATCTGGTCGTGCTGGGAGGTC
>NW_009650896.1:0-212 GCF_000708025.1 Charadrius vociferus
GCAGACAGACACCACTGAAAGGAAAGTGGCACACACAACTTCTCCTTACTGAGAACAAGCATCCCTGCCTGGACGTATGCAAAGAGATTTCTCTGCTCATCGCACACTGCTGACAAAATGTCAGATGATCTCAAGGGCAGAAGCAATATGTAGCTCCAATGAAGACGCAGTGGTCAAAGGATCAGCTCAAAGATACCATCCCCCAACCACAG
>NW_009650897.1:0-212 GCF_000708025.1 Charadrius vociferus
CCACCAGTCTGGGATGCTGTGATACTGAGCTGACTCCAGCAGTTCAGCATCCAGAAGCGGCTGAGGGGAAGCTGTCCCGGCCGTGCAGGGATTTCCCCTCACACCGGGGGTCGGAGCCCTCGCAGCCCTCCCCTCCAAAGCGCACTCAGCCTTCGTGTTCCTGCAGTACGGTTTCCTGTGTTTATTAGAGCAGAAATAATGAAAACCTAAAA
>NW_009650898.1:0-212 GCF_000708025.1 Charadrius vociferus
GGTCTCTTCTCCCAAGTAACAGGTGGTAGGAAGCTAGCTCCGGAGCTCAGTTCCTTGTCCTGTGCAATACCTTTTGTTCTTTTGCATTCCCACATTTACCTTTTCTTAGAGGTACAGCACAACACAGGCCTGGAGAAGAACGAGATCAGTGTTTACAATCACACTTCATTTCTCACTCACAACAAATGTACTGGGTCTGGCTGGGATGGAGT
>NW_009650899.1:0-212 GCF_000708025.1 Charadrius vociferus
TGCCTTGTGAAAGACCATTTAATTTGATTACAACCCTGGTGCAATTGTCAGGCTCTCCCCACACAGAAACAGTTGCAGTGTCGAGTTTGGCACAGTAAGTCCTATAACACTGCAGATAATCAAGCATTTAAAAAGACACAGGCAAAGGTTGTTCTGCTCACCATGGAAACAGATAATTCTCCAGTAACATTTTTCACTTTGGGCATCTAAGA
>NW_009650900.1:0-212 GCF_000708025.1 Charadrius vociferus
CTGCAAATGCCAGGAGGAGGAATTCAGCACTGGAGCTGCCGTTGGACATTTGTTCCTTCTGAAAATAGGGGCCTTTTCAAAAAAGGAAATCACAATGAGGAGTTAAGACAGACACCTCCAAGCAGAAAATATTCCATTTGTCCCAGTAAGGTCTCCCAAATGACCTCTGTCCTTTCACGAAGACATTTGTGCAGATCCTGATGTGATCCTGG
>NW_009650901.1:0-212 GCF_000708025.1 Charadrius vociferus
AAAAAAGACAAAAATGTGTTTTCATTTGTAAAAACAATTATAAGTCAATTACCTGTAAGTGGGCAAACTGAGCACAATATGGGCAAGATGGACTTCAGCTTCTGGAAATACTGACTTGTCACCCATTTTAAAAGCCCAGAAATGGAGATCAAGACAACTTTGCACTGGTAATGTATCTGATACATTTATTTGATTTCTATTGCTCCACTTTC
>NW_009650902.1:0-212 GCF_000708025.1 Charadrius vociferus
GGTCAAAAGCTCTTCTATATGAGTGGTAGATTTTACCTGTGATCACTCCTGTTTCTTTTCTGCTTGCACAAACCTCATCTCGGAATGAGAGAGGACATTTGTGGGTCCTTACTCTGACAAATGGATCAACTTCTTCTTGGCGATGATTGTCCTAAGTCCTCACTGTCATTTCTTTTTTTAAACAGGCATCTGTGTGCAGAGGGAACAGATGT
>NW_009650903.1:0-212 GCF_000708025.1 Charadrius vociferus
GAACAGAACAGGAAACAGAACAGTTGGAAGGGAGCTACAGTGATCATCTAGTTCAACTGCAAGACACATGGATTTGAGCTCTCTTGGACTAGGAAGATGCTGAATCAAAATGTCCTTTGTCTTGGGTGTGTAGTCTCAGCACTAAGGTACCCCAGTGCCCCTGGCCATGAAGCTCCCTGGCAGAGGAGGTGGGATGTGTCCAGGCTCTGAGG
>NW_009650904.1:0-212 GCF_000708025.1 Charadrius vociferus
AGTCACCCAAAGGGAAAGTGCTAAATGCAGGTATCCGCAGGGAAATCAGGACTTTGCTGTCCCAGGGGAGGCTGTGGGGACCCGGCCAGCACAAGGAAAGGAGGCTGGAAAGTGATTCATCTCACCCTCAGGCATAACTGACTCACTGAGGTGACTTTGGAAATGCTCCATACTCCCTTCCAGCACCTGCCACATCCACACATCTCCAGGGA
>NW_009650905.1:0-212 GCF_000708025.1 Charadrius vociferus
GAAGATTGGAGAGATGTTGGCCTTTCTGTTGTCATTCTGTTCCAGAACATGTGTCCCAAGCAGCAGGTAATTTTTCCACTCCTCTGAAAGCGATACCATAAAGACAAGGGTTTATGTTTTCTCAGTCTACTAAGGGTTGTCATGCACAAGATGACATCTTGGAGCCCCCTAGTTATGTCATTCAGCTGATATAGAACCATGGAATGGTTTGG
>NW_009650906.1:0-212 GCF_000708025.1 Charadrius vociferus
GCTGCAGTGGAGGATCCAGTGGTGGCAGTGGTGGTTCCTCGGGCCACGCAATCATCATCAGCTCTGGAGGGGGCAGCGGAGGCTCCTGCCAGTCCATGCAACAGAAATGCCCCATTGTCATTCCCCACATCGAGTCCCACCAGACCAAGCAGGCCTGCCACTGGCCTCCCAGCCACCAGAAGTAACAGCCACAGCTGGCCCTGGTTCTCATC
>NW_009650907.1:0-212 GCF_000708025.1 Charadrius vociferus
TTTTTTTGCGAACGAGCCATCCTGTTGAGAACATTCACCCCAAATTTGTCAAAAGCTTTCTGCTGTTAATTGAAGGAAGCAGAAATCTGTTTGCTGAAGCTCCACGAGAAGAAAAAGATGTCAGATAAATTATTCATCGCGAATTACTCACTTGGCTCATGTTAAGAAATTACTTGTTTTCACAAAGATTGCATCAGATTAATTCCTTATTT
>NW_009650908.1:0-212 GCF_000708025.1 Charadrius vociferus
CAGGTTTTATATACGCTTTTGTAGAAACTGAGATCACTAGACAGGAGTCTAACCTTGCTTACACCCAAGCAACCATTCACTTCAATGTAAGTGATTCAGATTTTTCCACTGATCACAACAGCAGATCTTGCCTTATTTCAGGTCTTTGCTAGGCCTGAAATCATCCCCCTAAAGTCTGAAGGCTCATCCTTTAGCTCTTCTACTGTGGAACA
>NW_009650909.1:0-212 GCF_000708025.1 Charadrius vociferus
CCAGGATGCTGTTGGCCACCTTTGCTGTGGGAGAGCTTTGCTGGCTCATGGTCAGTTTTCTGTCCACCAGGACCCCAAGGTCCTCCTCTGCAGTGCTCTTCCTTCAAGTCATGTCATTGTAGAAGTCTGTCAGATTAGCTAAGCATGATGTCCCTTTCATAAATCCGTGCTGACTACTTCAGATCGCCTTCTTGTCCTTCAGGTTTTTGGAC
>NW_009650910.1:0-212 GCF_000708025.1 Charadrius vociferus
TCTTTCAACCCAAACCGTTCTAGAAGTCTGTCATTTTACATTACAGTAGTAACTGCTCTTGTTTTTAACCTGTTCCATGCTTCCTTCTCTGTCTTTCTTATTCTTTCTTATTCCTGCCATATTTTATGGCTTTTATCCTCTGTTCATCCTCTAAGAGGCATTTAGACAGTGACCTTAATAAGGTGATTTAACTTGGTCAGCCCTGAATTGGT
>NW_009650911.1:0-212 GCF_000708025.1 Charadrius vociferus
TGACTCTGTGATGCTCAGAGAGATGCTCGGGAGGATGCTCGGGGAGATGCTCTCCCGCTCCTCACCCCGTGGTCCCCAGCCCTGTTTTTTTTTTCTCCGAGGTTCCAGCAGGGAATGAGGGCTGAGACCCGCTGGCAAAGGTTCGTTTATAGTTTTTAACGAGCTCTGCCAGAGCCCTCCAGGAGCTGCTTCTCCTGGAGGACTCGGGCTCC
>NW_009650912.1:0-212 GCF_000708025.1 Charadrius vociferus
ACCCCTGAGGGACACCACTCATTATTGGTTTCCACTCGGACACTGAGCCATTGACGTCAACTGTTTGGATGCAGCCATTCAGCCAGTTTCTTATCCATCTAACAATCCATCCATCCAACTCATCTCTCTCCAATTTAGAGGTAAGGATGTTGTGGGGGGCCATATGAAAGGCCTTACATAAGTCTAGGTAGATGACATCCGTAGCTCTTCCC
>NW_009650913.1:0-212 GCF_000708025.1 Charadrius vociferus
TCGCAGAGCAATTCCTGAGAAATTGTGTTGTCGTTACTTCTATTTTCAGAGTGGGGCTTTTTTGAGAGAAATAAATTACATATACAGAGTCTACTGACAATATGCAGTGAAGTGTGCCTGCGATTGAGCACTCAACGGTGTACTTTATGTGGCTGTGAACACTTACATCAGGTTTATTTAGTATATCCAAATGGAGTGGCATAGCTGCAGGA
>NW_009650914.1:0-212 GCF_000708025.1 Charadrius vociferus
TCTGTTAGTTTCCCAGAGGTCACTGTTTATTTACATTGAACTCCATGATGTGATTATATCATACATTGGGATTCAAGTGTTTAACAAAGCAACTAACTTAACATCGATATCAAGGGAACTTGGAAATATTTCCCTCTTTCCTTTACCTGCAAAGTTCCTGCTTAGCAGCGTGAGCCTATTTGGTAAAGCAGTTCTGGAAGAGGATTTTTTTT
>NW_009650915.1:0-212 GCF_000708025.1 Charadrius vociferus
CTTATAAACATTGGCACTTGCTGTGATACCAGATAAAGTTCAGAGAAATGCTTTCAAGCTGTGGAACAACCTCAGGTCTATTACTGATTTGAATGGCTTGTTTATCACAAGGCAAATTACCTAGCACTAATCACTGAAGTTGAAGTCTTCTGTATTTAGTACCTTTTTAATTGGCTTCCCTCTGTTATATGTTTGGACTCCTTTAACAAGCA
>NW_009650916.1:0-212 GCF_000708025.1 Charadrius vociferus
CACCCATACTGTATGACAGCCTAGACAATCATACAGAAAGGCACCTGCAGGTGGAGATGCAGAGCAGCAAGCTTAGGAAGTGCCCTCAAGAGTGTTTGGATCAAGATGGTCTTTCTCCCTTTGCGCACTAGGGACAGTTCTGCTATGACTATGAGGAGTCCTTGTGAAAGCCCCCTCACAGCTCAGCAGGGATGAGTTTCCATGCTATAAGA
>NW_009650917.1:0-212 GCF_000708025.1 Charadrius vociferus
GCAGTGCCGTCCCTGACGCCGCCGGGCTGCAGCTGCGAGAGGAACCCTTCCAGGCAGGGACCTTCAGTGCTGGAAGGCGCCTAGTGCACATGGGGGCACTGTAAAATAAGACATTAATTAATAATAATAATAATTAATGTTGCGTTCCCCTGACTTAATAAGCCGCCTCCTTCGCTGCTGCGGGGGAAGGCTGCTCCCTCCCTCCCTCCCGC
>NW_009650918.1:0-212 GCF_000708025.1 Charadrius vociferus
AAGCTCTTCCTTGGACTGCTGCTGCCATAAGCAAGTCAAATTGATTTTCACCACCTGCTAATAGGTGTATCTTATAAAGGAGAGCTTTCAACAGTTCAACAGTATTATGATGATGAGACATTTTTATCTTCAAATGTTTCATTTTTTCAGTACCCATCCATAATGAATCTACAACATCAAAATTGAGTACAGGTCCTTCGTAAGGATAAAGG
>NW_009650919.1:0-212 GCF_000708025.1 Charadrius vociferus
GGGCTGCCTGGCAGCAACACACTCCTTTGAAGGGATGTCAGGATGGTAGGAGCCACTGCTTTGTTCTCTTCTTCCTCCTGCTATGCCCCTGTTGTTTTCTGCTCTGATTCAAAGTTTCATGTGATTGTAGCTGTCACTGAGATCTGAGTTTGCACAGCACCTAGCACAGTGTCAGTCCTGGTGCAAGCTGCTCCTCTTCTGGGACCTTCAGC
>NW_009650920.1:0-212 GCF_000708025.1 Charadrius vociferus
AGCTTGTGGGAGTGCTACTTACTGCCAGCAATAACGTGACAGATCTTTTTTGGCACTGAAAAAATGCTTCTTAGAAGTCACGTTGTCGAAGGCAAAAATTGAGATATTTTCTTTCACACGTCTGCTAGGAACACTTAATACATGAAAATAAAGACCTAGCATTGAAAGGGGGCCTGTCTGCATCGATTTCCGTGGCAGAATTTAATTGTTCA
>NW_009650921.1:0-212 GCF_000708025.1 Charadrius vociferus
TGCTGACTTCAAACAGAGGTAAGAGCACTGCACCGCTCAGCACCATTAAAAGCAATGTTGGTTCATTCATATAGGTTCATTCAGGCTGGACTCTGTTGTAAAAATAGCTATAGGGGAGCTGGTGGGGTTCAGTGGCTAGTGTGTGTTGGCTGGGAAAAAACAGCCTTATCTTCCTCTTTCTCTCCTCACAGATACAAGGTGCTCAATGCCAG
>NW_009650922.1:0-212 GCF_000708025.1 Charadrius vociferus
ACCACCCCAGACACCCTCGGGAAGGGGCACTTGGGCATCTCTTGGTCTCAAGAGAGACAAGAGGCAGCAGCGTGCACATGGGGTGAGTGAGCAGAGAGCACGACAGCCCTATGGGGACAACTTCCTCACAGCTTCACGGGGAGAAGAGCCTCACGAAGGACCAGGGTGGGAACAGCTACGTAGCGGAGGATGGCTTTCATCCACTGCTCCCT
>NW_009650923.1:0-212 GCF_000708025.1 Charadrius vociferus
GGCCCTTCCAGCCCTCACCAGTCTGCGGTTGTGTGAGGAGCCTGAGCTTCCTCCATCATGGAATCGGGGAGCAGCGAGGACCATCAAGGACATCTCACCTTGATCTGGTACATGCTCTCGGCCTCGGCGCGGCTGCGGTTGGCAATGTCCTCGTACTGCGCCTTCACCTCGGCGATGATGCCATCCAGGTCCAGGCTGCGGTTGTTGTCCAT
>NW_009650924.1:0-212 GCF_000708025.1 Charadrius vociferus
ACACCATGACTCTCATCAGGCCGGAATGTGCCCCTTCGCACCCCGCAGAAGTAGGTGCCCGTGTCACCCTCAGCCAGGTCCTCCACAGTCACCGTGAATATCTTCCGTGCACGATTGTCGCTGATGGAGAATCGGTCCCGCCGCACCACGGGCTGCAGCTCCGAGGTGATGACGATGTCATCAGCACAGGTTAAAAGAAATTTTGCCAGATA
>NW_009650925.1:0-212 GCF_000708025.1 Charadrius vociferus
TAGGACACTTTGCAATAAGAAATGAGAGCTGTTCAACTCAAATAACTTGCTTAGGCCTGTGAATCATTTATTCGGGTTTTTTTCCATGACCCAAAAGCAAAATCTTGAAGAAATCCTTAAAGGACCACACATAGCAACTGATGCATCCTGGATTGCCCCTGCTGGGGACATTTCCCTGGCCATCTGACAGTACTGTCAGCTGTGAACATTTG
>NW_009650926.1:0-212 GCF_000708025.1 Charadrius vociferus
CTCTGCGGGGAGGAGGGGGGGGCTCAGCACCGCCGTGGGGAGGACACGGCTCAACCCTCCCCATCGCCACCGCGCCGTAAATAATGGTGGGCGAGAGGAAAACGAGCGGCTTTTTTGGCTTCCTGCTGGGAAAGCCGAGCTTCGAATTGGCTCCTTTGCAAGAAATCCAGGTGCCGGGCACGGAGCGGGGAAGGGACCCCCCCGGCACGTCC
>NW_009650927.1:0-212 GCF_000708025.1 Charadrius vociferus
CTGAGGAACACCACTCATAACTGTTCTCCACGACCAGTTATGCACATTATAAACTTGGTTTGGGCTTGACTGACCAGGTTACTGAAGAAGAGTGAATAAAGGTCTGTTTCCCAGTTGCAGAGGGGACAGGTGACTGGCCTGACGGTTGAACATCTGTGGGTTCTGAGAATTAACCAAATTGTACTTTATGATTAATTTTAATAATTACATTA
>NW_009650928.1:0-212 GCF_000708025.1 Charadrius vociferus
GTTTAAAGAATGACATATTTGACTTGAATTCAATGTGCTGGTAAGATTTAATATTGCACCTGACTCTGTAAATAAGTTGTGTGTGGTTTCTCCTGGTTCCTTTTCACCCTGAAGGGGCCAAGGCTGCAAGGCCATGGTGGGGACCAGCCCCTGCTCCAGCGTGTGGTGTGACCTCAGGGATGGTAATTGGTGTCTCATCATCTCCGCTAGCC
>NW_009650929.1:0-212 GCF_000708025.1 Charadrius vociferus
AAAAGCCAAAACTCTTGTATAAATATACTCAAGTGACTGGCTTAAAGGAGGATAAAGTGTGCAGATGGCTTTAAGGTCTGCTAATACTCTTCTCATTTATACAAAAGCAAAGAATTTGGGATTTAAAGCTCCAACTAGAGAAAGGCAGAATGATAAAAAGTAGAAACCATGGCTACGTACAATACTTATTTGTCTTTTACTGTACAGGCTGG
>NW_009650930.1:0-212 GCF_000708025.1 Charadrius vociferus
GTGGTATATGTGCAGGGAACTTTGTAAGGGGTTAGTTTTGCTCTAAGAGATTTTGTGCAGGCAGAAATCAGAGGTCAAAAACCCAACAGGATTTTTAAAAAGGACTGGACAATGCAGATACCCACAGTTATATTAGAAATAATAGCTCTAGAGATAATAATTACATGTTTTAGGAGACATAAACTCCCCTCCAGCTTCAGAATAGAAGCCAG
>NW_009650931.1:0-212 GCF_000708025.1 Charadrius vociferus
AATAACCTGCGCTCCAGATTCCCTTACCACCCATCCCAAGGCCCTGAAGTCTCTCCGGATCGCCCTCGGACTACGCGTTGTGGCTTGGTGGCCACCCACGCGGAAGAGCAGTGCTGGGCAATAGTCCGAGGGCCGTACCAGGCCGGGAAGTTTCCCAGGGATGTCCTTCACCCGGGCCCCAGGGGGGCAGCAGACTTCCCGAAGAGGAGGCT
>NW_009650932.1:0-212 GCF_000708025.1 Charadrius vociferus
AAAAAGGGGTCTTGGCTTGCAAAATGGGAGTCCAGAGTTAAGAAAATGGACTCCAGGATTGCAAAAAGGACCCCCATATTTAAGAAAAGTCACCTCAGATTTAAGAAAAGTCACTGCAGGTTTAAGAAAAGGAGCCCAGGTTTGCAAAAAGAGCACTCCAGGTTTGGAAAACGGAGTCCCAGTTTGGCAAAAAGGGGTCTTGGCTCGCAAAA
>NW_009650933.1:0-212 GCF_000708025.1 Charadrius vociferus
CCCCGAAGGCGGAGCTGTCGCCGGACAACGTCCGCCCCTCTGTGGGCAGTCTGTGGGCCCCGGACAGCCCATCGCAGGGGAGGGGCGGGGCAAGGCCCGTGATTGATATGCAATCAGCCAATCAAGCCTCGAGGCCTGCAGGAAAGGCGGAATCCTGGGTAGCCAATCAGAGGAAAGATCGCCTCAGGGGAGGGCGGGCAGCACAGCTGGGC
>NW_009650934.1:0-212 GCF_000708025.1 Charadrius vociferus
CATCAGCCTCCAAATGCAGTGTACACCACTTTGTTGAGCAAGTTACAACAGGAGGAACCTCCTTTGCTGTTGCAGGAGCATAAATATTTATCAAAGAGGTTTAGTGAGGCGTTATTACATTGCACTTTTTTGATTTCCTCCTTCTGTTGTTGGGGGCGGTGACGGTGTTCAGTTGTGTGTGCTGATGGGCAGTTGTCACCTTCCTCCAGAGA
>NW_009650935.1:0-213 GCF_000708025.1 Charadrius vociferus
CCTCCCGGCAGCAACGCGTCGGATAAGCAGAGCCGGGCCGTGAGGGGCATCGCGCAGGGCCGTGCCCCGGAGCTCTCGGATTCAGCATCTCGGATTCAGCAAATGGCTGTGGCTGGAGGAAAAGGGAAGGAGCTGGGCTGGGGGCTCCACCGGCAGCGTTTTCCTTTGGAAACGCATCTCCTGCAAAACATGAGCTGATGCTTTTGGCTTCTG
>NW_009650936.1:0-212 GCF_000708025.1 Charadrius vociferus
TAAGGTCCAAGAGCATGAGGTTTTCCAAACCTTGAAAGAGATGCTGGATGCTAGTATTAATGTGGGAGAAGGAAAGATTCAGCACTTGCAAGAGGTGCAAATTTCGGAAAGGACCCTGTGAAGTGTTGATATGAAGAGGAGTGAAAGCTAGGTCCAGCAGCTCCAGGTTAACACTGTCCTTGATAAGCACATCTTGGAGGTGGAGCTTTATG
>NW_009650937.1:0-212 GCF_000708025.1 Charadrius vociferus
TTCCATCAACTTCTGATTACTGGAGTATTTTGTGGATGTGTCGATTCACGGTGGGGAAAATGTCTCCAAAAGTCAGGCTTTCTTATTGGAAGTATGGTTTTGCTTTCCTGTGGCAGAGAGTATGTTCTGTCTTGTAATAATGTTGTTAATTGATCAATTGCATTTGTCATTTGTCTGATCAGATCAGCAAAAGTCAGTCAGTCCAATGTAAG
>NW_009650938.1:0-212 GCF_000708025.1 Charadrius vociferus
TAAGGTCCAAGAGCATGAGGTTTTCCAGGCCTTGAAAGAGATGCTGAATGCTAGTATTAATGTGGGAGGAGGAAAGATTCAACACTTGCAAGAGATGCAAATTTCAGAAAGGACCCTGTGAAGTATTCATGTGAAGAGGAGTGAAAGCTAGATCCAGCAGCTCCAGGTTAGCACCTTCCTTAAAGAGCACATCTTGGAGGTGGAGCTTTATG
>NW_009650939.1:0-213 GCF_000708025.1 Charadrius vociferus
TGATGATAGCCCCACCAGGCTAGTGACACCTCCATGGGGCTGGAGACAGCCCCCTGGGGACAATGACAGCTCCGTCGGGCCAGTTATGGCTCTGCAGGGATGGTCACAGCTCTGTGGGGATGGTGACACCTCCAAGGGGCTGGTGGCAGCTCCAGGGGGCTGGTGACACCCTAATGGGGCTGGTGACACCTCGATGGGGCTGGTGACGACTCA
>NW_009650940.1:0-213 GCF_000708025.1 Charadrius vociferus
GGTGGTGGTGGCCTGGGGTAGAGGTCGGACACTGCCCGAGCAGGGAGGCACAGCACTCTGGTGTCAACACTCCCCAGGTATTTCCATCCCTTTTTCTGTCAGCTCCCTGGCAAAGGAGATCTTTAAGGAGGTGCCGAGAGGAACCGAATGGGCTGGGATAGGTGACTGGCATGGGAGCGAGCAGCAGCAGGGCAGGAGCTGGATCCAGCACGG
>NW_009650941.1:0-213 GCF_000708025.1 Charadrius vociferus
GACACCCTGGGGCTGGGGGCACCCCGGGGGGATGGAGAGGGGCTCTGCTGGCACTGGGGGGTGCAGCAGGGACACGGGGGTGCCAGGTCAGCTCCCACCCCCCAAATTAGGGCAGTGGGAGGTGCTGGTGCAATGGGGTCCCCTACCCACTGCCCCAGGGATGAGCTGGACCCCCCCAGACCCCCCAGGCAGGGCAGGGGGATGGGGAATGGG
>NW_009650942.1:0-213 GCF_000708025.1 Charadrius vociferus
AGCGTGCTCTTAGAATGCTCTGGCTACTGGTTCGATTTCAAGCGTGACTCCAAACACAGAAATAACAGGGGAAAGCACTGTGTGAAGAAAAAAGAATCCCCCTAAATTTCTGAACTTCCTGTGAGCAGTTCTGTCCCATGCAAGTGCGTGTCTGCAACCCCTGCGCTGCACTCTGCGGGTGCGCGTTCCGTGGTCTGGAGGATGGGGCAGTGC
>NW_009650943.1:0-213 GCF_000708025.1 Charadrius vociferus
CAACATCGCAAACGCATTAAGGAACGGCTTTGTGTCCAGCTATCAACCACGTCCACGTACACAGATTCAGGAAGAAATGATCAGACAGGAAACATCTCCAACACCCACTGTCAATCACGATCCCGTCAGGCCGAATCAGCACATCTCATTCTACACAGTAAGGGTTCGCCTTCACCGTTACTACTTCATACGAGACAACACAAGAGATGCAGA
>NW_009650944.1:0-213 GCF_000708025.1 Charadrius vociferus
AGGGATGGGGGGGACACGATGGGCTGCAGGGAATCGTCCCAGGGGCAGTCATGGCACAAGCCATCCCTGTCCCCATGGCCATCCTCAGCCCCTGTCACCCCCAAAGGCAGGGGACACTGTCCCCCCCTTTCCCTCTGGGTGCCAAACCCACCTCCAGGCCCTTCCCGCCGCACGCAGCCCTGGGCTGGGACGAATCTCTCGCCGCCACCGTGG
>NW_009650945.1:0-213 GCF_000708025.1 Charadrius vociferus
GGTTGCCAGGAGGTGCCATGGGGCACCCCAGCCACTGCAGGGTGCCATAAGGTGCCATGGGATGCCATAAGGTGCTACGGGGCACCGTGGGCTGCCCCACGTACTGCAGGGTGTCACGGGATGCCACGAGGTGCCAAGGTCTGCCCCCAGCACTGCTGAGTGCCACGGGGTGCTGTGGGGTGCCATGGGGTGCCCCAAGCACTGCAGGGTGCC
>NW_009650946.1:0-212 GCF_000708025.1 Charadrius vociferus
GCATCTTGTATGCATCTGTATATGGAGTGTTAGCATTCCTCAGGAAAGCAGCTGGCACACAAGACAGCGTCCTTCAGGGTATGGGATGGTTTATCACCTTTCCCCATCACCCACGGAGTACCATGGCGTGCCTGGAGCCTTTGCAGCTTGCGGCAGGCTCCTCGTAGATTGTGTCAGGGCTTCACTTACTTTGTGGGTCTGTAGCAGAGCCC
>NW_009650947.1:0-213 GCF_000708025.1 Charadrius vociferus
ATGCGTGCCCCAGGCAGAGCCGTGCCCCGTGCCCGCAGGTGACACGCTGATCGATGGGGACGAGCACTACTGGGAGGTGCGGTACGACCGGGACAGCAAAGCTTTCGGCGTGGGGGTGGCATATCGCAGCCTGGGCAAATTCGACCAACTGGGCAAGACTTCGGCCTCCTGGTGCCTCCACCTCAACAACTGGTTGCAGGTCAGCTTCAGCGC
>NW_009650948.1:0-213 GCF_000708025.1 Charadrius vociferus
TTTAGCCATTGCAAACACACACTGGAAATGCCGGCCAGAATGGTAATGTGTCATTAATGTTGGATACTTCCACTTTGAATTTTTCTTGTAAGCCTATTTAATCTTTCTATATAAATATAGAAAGAAAAGAAAGTATATTCTAGCATCCATTCAGATTGCAACATGAAGCTTTAGGCGAAAAGTGTGCTGTTTCCAAGGCCCAGTGTAGCTGTT
>NW_009650949.1:0-213 GCF_000708025.1 Charadrius vociferus
GCATCCTAAGCTACTGATGTTGTCATATGCATAAAATTGTATCCATCAGCTGTGTATGATGACACTGGGTACGCTGTATCCACATCTTCAAACTGAAAAGTGTGGGTTATTTGTAAACAACAGTTACAGACCCACTTAATAATAAAAGTTGTGGTATTAGAGGCAATAAACGTGTTCATACGTGGATAAACAGGGTCCTAATTTATCTATATC
>NW_009650950.1:0-213 GCF_000708025.1 Charadrius vociferus
GGTTTAGGATCAATGTACAGAAGCACCTAAATGTGTTTCTAGAATAACTGTAAGATTTCTAAAGCATGTGAACATGTGAATGCATCATGGTTTTGAAAGACTGCAACTATTTTTCACTAAGGTATTTAAAGACTACATTTTTGACCACCAGTGTTGGTTTCCTCCAGATCTAAATGTCTGATTTTTCAGAGTGATTTTATTCTTGGCTGTTAT
>NW_009650951.1:0-213 GCF_000708025.1 Charadrius vociferus
CCACATACACTATTTTCTAACGCTGGAGCAGCAGCCGACGCTGGCTTTACGTACGTTTGCGTACCGCTTCCAAAAAGCTAAGAGTTTGCTTCCTACAAGACGCAGGAGACTGCTAAGCGGTTCCAGCGTCACGCTTCAAATGACTGGCCAAATCACTGTCTATCTACAGAACGCTGTTAACAGACTGAAACATTCCACATGCTTACACTCTGG
>NW_009650952.1:0-213 GCF_000708025.1 Charadrius vociferus
GTTTGGTGGTGCCGTCAATGAAGTAAGGGAGCTGGAAGGGGACATCACGGCATGTGACCACCGGGGCACGGGGCCACCGAGGCACCCACCCCATAACCACTCCCCCCCTCCTCAAGACCACCTACGTTGGGGAAGTCCAACCCCAGTTTCTCCTTCTCGTTGATCCATTGGCTCTTGTCGTAGTCGGGAGCTGGAAGGAGGGGGTGGAGGTGG
>NW_009650953.1:0-213 GCF_000708025.1 Charadrius vociferus
GAAGAAGTACATGGGGGTGTGGAGGTGTCGGTCAACCACCACCAGCAAAACGATGGAGATGTTTGCAGCCACGGTCATGGTGTAGATTATCAAGAATAGCAGGAAGAGAGGAACGCGCAGCTCAGGGTGACTGCTGAATCCCAGGAGGGTGACCTCTGTGATGGATGAGTGATTCCTCCGGGCTGAAGTCTCCATGGAGGGCTCTCAGGGTAG
>NW_009650954.1:0-213 GCF_000708025.1 Charadrius vociferus
ACAGAACAGCGAAGGAAAGAGGAAAACGACAATAATACTGAGAGAGGAATATAGGAGATACCATTAATGTACCACCACTCACCGACCAGACCCAGGAAGCCCTCAGCCCGCTCCCAAGCAGGGATTTCACCTCTACACATACAGATCCCATTCCCTCCGTCTCTGGGCCATCCCTCTAAAACCCCCGTTGAGTTCCTTTAATCCGTGGCTTTG
>NW_009650955.1:0-213 GCF_000708025.1 Charadrius vociferus
ACAGCCCGGCCAGGCGGCACAGCCCCAGGGGAGCGCCAGCAATGCCCCCCCCGAGGACGCAGACCCCGTCTGCGGGACCGACAGCACCCTGTGTCCCTCCAAGCAAAGAAGTCGGTATCTCCCACCCTGTTACAGCCGACGGCCGTCTCGTTTTTGCATCACTTCAGCAAGAAACGGCTCCTTGGGAGGGACGTGCCCCATCCTGCACCCTCC
>NW_009650956.1:0-213 GCF_000708025.1 Charadrius vociferus
ACTGGAGCTGGTCTCCTCGGCGACTGATTTTGATCTTGACCTCTGCTTTGGTTCAGAATTCAATGAATTTGCACTGATCAGTTTTATGTTATTTTAAGGTCCAGGCAGCAGCTGCCTAGTTCAGCCAAACTAGCAAGGTGATCTCTAGAGATACCAGTTTAGCCTGTCTGGAATAAATATTAGGAGTTACCTGGGAGTCCTGGTGGACAACAG
>NW_009650957.1:0-213 GCF_000708025.1 Charadrius vociferus
CACCAGTACCCCCAAGGCCTTCTCAGGATTTCTCTCAATCCCTTCATCCCTCAGCCAGTATTCATACAGGGCCTTGCCCCAGCCCAGGTCCAGGGCCCTGCATGCACTTGGCCTTGTTGAACTTCACGCGGTTCATACGGGCCCACTTCTGGAGCTTGGCCAGGTCCCTCTGGATGGCTTCCCAGTCCTCAGGCACATCAACTGCACCACTCA
>NW_009650958.1:0-213 GCF_000708025.1 Charadrius vociferus
AGGTAGTTTGAGAAATTGGCTTTTAATAAATACTACTGCGCTTCTTCTAGAGGCTCTTATCTGGGACTTCAGCAGGTCAAGGTTGGCAGCAATGCCAAGTTGCTCTCTTCCAACCCAAGCTAAGATGCAAAATACCCTGCATCTGATGTGCTTATGACAGCAGCATGGCTGTTCAGGGAACAATAGCTCAAAAGACACCCATTTAGCCCAAGA
>NW_009650959.1:0-213 GCF_000708025.1 Charadrius vociferus
CAAGAAGGTCATGGGCAGGGATGGGGACATCAAGACCAATGGGGACATGGGGACCCACAGGGATGTGGGGGACCAACGAGGAGATGGGGACCCATGAGGTCATGGGGTTGGATACCTCCTCTATACCTCCCAGGACCACCCAAGACCCTCCCAGAACCCTCCAACACCCCCCAGGAGACACCAAGACCCCCCAGGACCCCAAGAACCCTCCAA
>NW_009650960.1:0-213 GCF_000708025.1 Charadrius vociferus
GTTGATTGCTCCATAAACCCTTGCCCGCTCCTACATATTATAAAGGACCTGGTCCCACAGCACAACAAAGAGGAGAAACAGAAAAAGAAGTGCTCGGGTCTCAGGAGTTGCCCCCTCCGGGTAGGATTGCCCCCTCTGAGGTAGTTTCACCTGCAGCATCTGTCTTGTAGCACCACACACAAATGACACCCTTCCCCCTACAGCAACAAAAAG
>NW_009650961.1:0-213 GCF_000708025.1 Charadrius vociferus
GTTCCCTCAGGACCCTGGGATGTATCTCATCGGGTCCAATAGACTTGTGTATGTGTAGGTTCTGCAGGTGATCTTGAACCTGATCTTCTCCCATGATGAGTGGGACTGCATACGCCCAGTCCCTGCCTTCAGGTTCAGGGACACGAGAGATGTGGGAAGAGAAATTACCTTTGAAAATGGAGGCAGAGCAATTGTTGAGTACCTCAGTGTCCT
>NW_009650962.1:0-213 GCF_000708025.1 Charadrius vociferus
ACCTGTCCCAGCGGCTCCAGACCAGGGCCACCAACACCATCACCGCAGGCACCCAACGCCTCTCCTATGAGGACAGGCTCCCACAGCCGCCCGTGTTCAGACCCCAGAAGAGAAGGCTCCGCGCAGACCTCACTGCGCCCTTTCAAGGCTTCAAGGGGCCTTGTAAGAAAGACGCGGGCAGACTTCTCACTAGGGCCTGCAGCGGTAGGACAA
>NW_009650963.1:0-213 GCF_000708025.1 Charadrius vociferus
AGAGGCTTTTGCACGAGGCCCTTGCACGAGGGCGGCTCTGGCACAAGCCTCGGGCACAAGGTGTTCCCACGAGGCTCTCGCATGAGGATGGCTCTCACACGAGGTCCTTGCACGAGGGCGGCTCTTGCACAAGGCTCTTGCACAAGGCTGGCTCTCGCAGGAGGATGGCTCTCGCATGAGGCTCTCGCACAAAGGCAGCTCTCACATGAGGCT
>NW_009650964.1:0-213 GCF_000708025.1 Charadrius vociferus
AGAGAAAAGGCAAAGCAACATTTGGTGTCCATGTGAAAAATTGCCTACGTTAAACGGGGGCTAATTTTCAGCAGTTCCGTGGGAAGGACTTAAGAAGGAAGAGAAAGCATCAGGGATTCAGGCAGTTCATCCAGCAGTACCTTTTATGACCCTAAAGCTTGCTGAGGTGAAGGAACAAAGCAAACTGAAGTCCATTTCCTTACAAGGAGCAGG
>NW_009650965.1:0-213 GCF_000708025.1 Charadrius vociferus
CTTTTCCAACCTAAATGATTCTATGTATTTCAGACCCTCTCCAGAGCAGGAAAATATTCTGTGTTCTCCCATCCAAGATTCTTTTCCCTGTCCTTCACCAGTTAGAAAGCCAGAGATAACCTTTGACTGACTGAACATTACCGCATGTTTGGCTGAGGGTAAGACTGTGCACGTAGATTAGAATAGCAAGCTATTATGTGTAAGCTGCTCAAA
>NW_009650966.1:0-213 GCF_000708025.1 Charadrius vociferus
TCTATGATTCTATGATTCTATGAAAGTCTGGTCACCTTTCGGTCTGTCAAAATTCTAGCCAGATCTGAATGAGCAAAAACTTAAGGAAATAACATTTGAATTGCAAGTCACTGCTATTCCTTCAGGGATAAAAAGAGTACATAGTCAATGTTATTGATTTCTAAACTACTTTCTCTAAGAACAGAGCTGAGAGTAATTGAAGAGACATTTACT
>NW_009650967.1:0-213 GCF_000708025.1 Charadrius vociferus
TTGACATCAGACACTTGGTGGTGCACGGCCACGGGGCTGGCATCACCATGGGGCTGGCATTGCCATGGGGCTGGCGTTGCTGTGGGGCGGGCATCGCCACCAGGAACGTGGTAGGGCACTGCCATGGAAGCAGCATCGCCACTGGGCATGCAGCAGAGCTGACATTGCCACCAGGCACACGGTGGGACATTGCCATGGCGCTGGCATCGCCAA
>NW_009650968.1:0-213 GCF_000708025.1 Charadrius vociferus
TGTGTTCCAGGTCTTGGTCTTGCTTAGCGTTAAACATTGGCGCGTATGTGAGTACACTGCTCCAATCCCCATGACATGTACTGTGGCTACTCCAAGCACCGCAATGCGTGCTGCAGCTACTGGACCAGAGAACCAACCCATGCCGGTATCAGTCACACCTATACAGAAGAAGAGATATACCAAAAAAAATCAGTTTGCTTAGCAAAGGATGAA
>NW_009650969.1:0-213 GCF_000708025.1 Charadrius vociferus
ACAAATTTGGTGGCCTTCTACGAGGAGCTTACAGCAGTAGCGGACAAGGGAAGCCCAACTAATATCATCTCTCTGGACTTGTGCGAAGTGTTTGACTCTGTCCCACGCGATACCCTGGTCTCAGAATCAGAGACGTTGATTTGACAGATGGGCCACTGAGTGGATAAGGAACTGGCCGGATGGTCACTCTCAAAGAGTTGTGGTCAACGGCTC
>NW_009650970.1:0-213 GCF_000708025.1 Charadrius vociferus
CTTCTCGATCTGGCCCTGGAGAAGGACTATGTACGCTCAAAAGTTGCTGAGTACATGAACTACCTCATTGATATTGGCGTAGCAGGCTTCCGAATGGATGCTGCCAAGCATATGTGGCCTGGGGACATGAAAGCATTTCTGGACAAGCTGAAAGACCTAAATACTAAATGGTTTTCTCCAGGAACAAAACCTTTCATTTACCAGGAGGTAATC
>NW_009650971.1:0-213 GCF_000708025.1 Charadrius vociferus
CTGCAGCTCAGGCCAGGCTGACCCACAAAGGACACCAAGTGACTCCCAGGTCCTGCACTGGGCCCTGAACCCTTACAGATGGCCCTGAAGATTAGATCTGCCCCACGCCCCTCAGGCCTTCTTGGCAGCCTTCCAGCCCCTGCCAGAGGATTTCTAGCAGGGCTGCTTCCCTGGATGGATGTGCATCCATGGGTTACATGCAGCAATAAATCT
>NW_009650972.1:0-213 GCF_000708025.1 Charadrius vociferus
TTCAAAAGATAAGGAACAAAGACAACCGCATCTTTACAATTGACACTGTTAACATTTTCTGGGAGTCTTTCCAGAGAGGTTCGAATTAATGGGATGAGTCCTATGCTGAAAGTAAGGCAAATGCTTATATTCTTGCCTATCTGGAACGTCATTATACATTCTTTAGCATCTAAAGGTACATCTTTTTTTCCTACAAAGAACCAATGTAAAGAA
>NW_009650973.1:0-213 GCF_000708025.1 Charadrius vociferus
TAACACTCTTGAAGCTCAAGACATCTGCTTAGACACAGAACAAAACATTTGACACTTTGAAATCCATCCGAATAAGGTTCCTGAAATTGAAGCCATATATGCTGGAAAATGATCCATTTGCATGTGAACACTGTATGAATCCTTATTGATACATGAGTTTTCATATAACCAAATTGGCTCAACTTTTGTGTATGCAACTTTTCTATGATTATT
>NW_009650974.1:0-213 GCF_000708025.1 Charadrius vociferus
AAAAAAAAATATGAACTTGAAAAAATGTATTTTCAGTCACTATAAATGATAGTGTGAGATCATGTAACTTTCAGACACATAAAGGATGAAGACAGTGTCAAAATACACATTTAAGGATGTCAGATTAAATCTGCACAACGACCTTTTAATCCTAGCATAGACTAAATTCTTATAGCACTTGATTTCATAACCGTATCTTTTTCTAAAAAATCA
>NW_009650975.1:0-213 GCF_000708025.1 Charadrius vociferus
CACCAGTGCCCAGCACCATGTCCAGTGCCATGGACCATGCACCAGCTCCCAGCATCATACCCAGCGCCTTGCATGCCGCACCAGTGCCCCGCACCGGCGCACCAGCACCGTGCACCAGCACTGTGCACCTCGCACTGCACCCAGAACCGTGCACCAGTGCCCAGCACCGTACACTGAGCACCACAAACCAGTGCCCAACACCACGCACCAGTG
>NW_009650976.1:0-213 GCF_000708025.1 Charadrius vociferus
CCTCCTCCAAATTCCAGAGGAATGATCGTAAGGGAGGCACCGCGGAGCTTTTAAACACCGTGTTTTGTATGGTAGGTTAAGAAATACAAGCAATACATTTTCTTTGTGAAAATGTTACCTCCTGCAACTGTAAAGCTTTTGGTGGCTTTCTATCAATAGTGATACAGAAAAGTCTGTGAAAACATGGAATAAAAGTGTGACTCACAGGAGAAA
>NW_009650977.1:0-213 GCF_000708025.1 Charadrius vociferus
TGCCAGGAGGTGTGACATCAGTTCAGGTAAAGCAGCATAACTCCACTGAGCCGTTCTCTCTCTCATCTTCAGCTTCTCCACGCAAGGAGAGAGAAGAAAGGACCTGGAGAACTGCACAACAGACAGAACTCCACTAGGCCAACAGGAATTTCCTCCTAGCACAAAAACCTAAACACCACAGAGGAGAACAACAACAATAGCAATAAAAGGAAC
>NW_009650978.1:0-213 GCF_000708025.1 Charadrius vociferus
TCTGCATTAGTGCCTCTTGCTCATGCTGCAGGTCTTGTGGAAAGCAGAAGTGAGGTTATATTTGTGTGATGGTTGCAGTAGGGAGAGGAGATTAAAGCATGATGTCAGTAGAAGTCTCATCTGTGTGGAACAGCACGTGTAATAAAAGAGGGGAGGATATTACCTAGAAATTGATAAGTTGATTTTAGCCAGTGTCCGTTGGATGACTGCTCC
>NW_009650979.1:0-213 GCF_000708025.1 Charadrius vociferus
GACAAGTTAAGGCAGACTTCTTTGAGCTCATCCTGTGCTGTTTCAAAAAAAAATCCCTTGGGTTGAATGAGAAAGGTGTCCCTCAGTGACTGTGTGGTTTTTCTGCCTATTTACTCTAGTGTGATAGCATCAGCACTCAGGACATCCATCTCTGAGAGGGAAGAGCCCAGGGAGTGACCCATCCCTTCAAGATCTGCTGTCCTTCAAGATCTG
>NW_009650980.1:0-213 GCF_000708025.1 Charadrius vociferus
CCGTTCTGTGATTCTGTGATGCCACTGCGCTGCTTCGGGGTGGAGGAAATAGAAGAGCTTTGAATGAAGGAGGGAAGTTGAGTCTGTGAAGAAGAAGTGGGGATGGAGTGAAGGTATTTTCGGGTTTTTTTGCTTGTTCTCACCATCCAGCTCTCTTTATAATTGGCGAGAATTGAAATGAATCTTCCCCGAGTCAAGTCTGTTTTGCCTGTG
>NW_009650981.1:0-213 GCF_000708025.1 Charadrius vociferus
TCTTTCATCCGTGGTTTTATGGTTGTTTCTGCATCCTGCCTGAGTTGGCAGATGTTCTTGTTTAACCACCTGGGTAAAAAAAGTTACCCCAGCATCGAAGAGGAACAAAAACCAGCTGGGCAACAAGAATTGTGTGTCTTGAATTTCTCTCTTCTGATTTTCTCACTCTCTGCATTGAAGAGGTGCAGAGGATAAAGCTAAAATCGCAAAAAA
>NW_009650982.1:0-213 GCF_000708025.1 Charadrius vociferus
GATAAAAGTTATTCCTCAGAAGCATATGCAATAAAGTAACCCATAACCAGTAATTTCTGGAGAAGAAAAGTAAAATTTTTCAAATGAATGGTATCTGTGGCCTGTTTATGAAGCTATCAACCAAGCTAAAAACTTAAAAATCAACATGAAAAGGCAATTGAAAATATGTATTAAAATTAACCAGATTGCATGCACTTCTACTCAATGAAGGAT
>NW_009650983.1:0-214 GCF_000708025.1 Charadrius vociferus
GCTCGTTTCTCGAGCCTTTGTCATTTTTAACAAGAAACTGGCTCTCCATCACCACGGCGAAGGCGTCTGCCAGCCTGGCCCCCTTCCCGAAAGCTGTTCTCCATCTCCTTGTGCCGGCCAAATTTTCAGGGGTGCTCCATTTCTCCGGGATGCTGCTCCGCTCCCCAGCACCCTCTCCCCATGTGCTCCCCTGTGCTGCCCTGCAGAGAAGGGG
>NW_009650984.1:0-214 GCF_000708025.1 Charadrius vociferus
TGGAAGAGGATCAAGCAAGGGAATACTTAAACTGGACATTCATGAAAGTCCATGAGCCCTAGTGGGATGCTCCCATGAGTGCTGAGGAAGCTGGCTGATATCATTGTGAGACCACTTTTTATAATCTTTGAATGGTTGTGGCAATCGGGAGAGGACTGGAGGAATAGAAATGTCACTCCTATCTTCAAAAAAGGCAGGAAGGAGGACCTGGGGA
>NW_009650985.1:0-214 GCF_000708025.1 Charadrius vociferus
TTTTAATTGCACTAAAACTCTAATGTACCTCCAGTGAGGAGCAGTAAGGTGGAAATTGGTGCCCCAAATATTTCAAATTGATTAAAGCCCAGGATGACTCAATAAGCTTACATATTTCTATTAATTATTAAATGTTATTAATTTTTTGTTAACATTCCCCCCCTTCCTGAAGCCACATTCTGTATGATGTTTCTGAAACAAGATACTTTCACTA
>NW_009650986.1:0-214 GCF_000708025.1 Charadrius vociferus
AGGGATAAGGCTTAGACATGGGTATTTTTTCTCTCTCATACACACTGAGACATACTGCTGCCTATGCTGTCCTTCTTAATCTCCCCTAATACTGGCTCAGAAGTCAGACTTTGAGAAGCTGTTATTCTATATTACTTTGCTTTATAGGCAAGCAGGTAGGAAGGAAAAGCAGAGACTGAGCAGAGACTTATTACTTTGGGTAGGAGTGCAGAGA
>NW_009650987.1:0-214 GCF_000708025.1 Charadrius vociferus
AGTCCTCTTTAACAGACAGTAATTGCTCATGTTCAGAGCATTCGAGGGCTAGACTGGCACGTGCTACAAAGTCTCAAGAAGTGACAGAGATGCAACAGAGCTTCTCGAGATGAGAAACGAACAATAAATTTTCAGCAAACAATAAAAATAGGAAAAAAATTAAAGATGTAGGGATCCTAATAAACAAGATGTGGACTGGTGGTGCCTTTATTAG
>NW_009650988.1:0-213 GCF_000708025.1 Charadrius vociferus
TCTGCCAGAGGCTCCATTCTGCTTCTGGGCCCACGTAAAACTGAGGGAGCACGGAGCTGAGGCCTGTGCAGCCCAAAGGGAGAGGAGGAGATGTTCATCCAAGGATGGGAGGGGACATTGGGGGATGGGGCACCTCAGCCTGATGCCGGGTCCATCCCTTTTCCCAGCTCTGCTGGCCACGGTGGCCTCTGGGCTTGTGCCTCGGAGCGTTCC
>NW_009650989.1:0-214 GCF_000708025.1 Charadrius vociferus
TTTTTTTTTTTTGCAAAGGCTTCAATAATGGAAGCCTCTGGTAAGTATCTGTGACTTGTCACTGTGCCATACTTAGAGTGGTTTCAAAGCCCTATTTGTATATTGTGGTTTTTGTATGACTTAAAACATAATTTATTTCTCATATTGTACATATTGTAAAGTTTTAAACATTTTCGTTTTGAGTAACAGTTTTTATAAGCCTGAAGACAAAAAA
>NW_009650990.1:0-213 GCF_000708025.1 Charadrius vociferus
GGCCCTGGCAGTGGGACAGAGGGGTCTCAGGACCTCTGGACCTCGCCTCTGCCTGTGGCTGTCTCTGAACCTCAGCCCCACAGAGCTCCTGGCTGGGAGATGGGAATGGCCTGAGGTGGAAGGGGGACAGGGGGTGCTGGGAGGAGGGACCAGTGCGGTGAGTGGGGAGGGTCTGTGCCAGCCCCATGCCCTTGTGCTCTCTCCAGCTGGTGC
>NW_009650991.1:0-214 GCF_000708025.1 Charadrius vociferus
ATGAATAGCGGAGACAGCAGGTTTCATTAGGCGGGAGAGCTGTGAAGTCTCCTCCCATCATACAGCCGATACTCATATTTTCTCTTTCACTTTTTTCCTACCCATGCATTAATTAGATTAATTATTTTCATTGCACTATAAGGACATTTTGCAAAGCCCCAGTTACTCTCGTATGACCAGATCAACATCTGGGGATGGATCCTGGACCATCTAG
>NW_009650992.1:0-214 GCF_000708025.1 Charadrius vociferus
AGTCATGGCGGTATGGTGAGGTTCCTGAGGACTGGAAAAGGGGAAACACGGGGCCGACACATCAGCCCAGATGTTCCCAGGAATCAGTGTGATCTACCGTAACTGTAGGTGGGTCCCGGGTTCCCGTTCTTGGAAACTCCTTTCTTTCAGCTCCCCCGTCCCGGCCCAAGGCAGACACAGCAGCCCGGTCATTTAACGACAACCCGGTGAAGAA
>NW_009650993.1:0-214 GCF_000708025.1 Charadrius vociferus
ATGAAAAGGGAGCAAAGGATATGGCCTAATACCAATGACTTTTTGTGGCATTTCAGTAGTTTCACACGGAGAAGGGAGTCAGAATTAGAAAACCATTTTATTTAATGGCATAGTATGAATTAATATAGTGATGTTTTTTAACCATGATATACGTAGAAAAGAACTGTTCCCTAGCTAATCTTCTAAATCATTATGGCTCATCAATTATAATTTT
>NW_009650994.1:0-214 GCF_000708025.1 Charadrius vociferus
CAAAGCAGAATGTGACATACTTAGTGATTGGCCACTTTTACTACCCCTCCTTGCTCTATGTCATGTGAAGGTGCATCTTCATCTCATCATTTGGTCATTTTGATGTGGTAATACTACTATATATTGCTCTCCAGGAAGAGAACCAAAGGCCATTCTGGTCCAAGGTCTCCTGAATTCAGGTGGGGGAGCAGCACAGAAGGAGGAAAAAAAGATT
>NW_009650995.1:0-214 GCF_000708025.1 Charadrius vociferus
CTGCTGCGGCCCCACCACGATGCTCCCAAAAGCACCGACAGGTTTCTGTGCCTCTTGGCACAGCCACAGGACGAACTGGGGTGGTAGCCACTGTACATTGCCGCTCTGGCAGTGTCTAAACACTCTCCAGGAGAGTGAGAAACTGTTCACACCAGTTGCCCGAGCAAGCAATGCAGCTGGGGAAAAAAAATAATTGCAAATATTCCCTTCTTGA
>NW_009650996.1:0-214 GCF_000708025.1 Charadrius vociferus
CACAGCTTTTATAGTTGTTTAAGATCAGAGAAAGAACCTGCCAGTTGCTTTTCCTTCCCTTTTGCTTCCTGCTTCTGCCTCGTGCAAGATGGAGCTAGAAAATGAAATGATCAGCACCTCCAGCAATTCTTCAGCAGGCTCCAGAGAGTACAAGGTGGTGATGCTAGGAGCTGGGGGAGTTGGCAAAAGCGGTAAGTTTGAGCAACAGTATTTT
>NW_009650997.1:0-214 GCF_000708025.1 Charadrius vociferus
CCTCTACACATCGTGCAACTGATGCTACATGAGTACCTGGGTCGCACTGATAATGCAATGGGCTCAAATGGGAAATCTGACCGCCCAGGAATCCTGGAGGTGATCGTGAACTGGCCAGAGGGCTGGAACTTCGGAGTGTTGCCAGAGGAGGTGACTCATGCTGAAGAGGCCTCTCTGTAGAACAAATTACCAGAAAATGAGAAGATATATGCCC
>NW_009650998.1:0-214 GCF_000708025.1 Charadrius vociferus
GATTGAAACTTGCACGTATTAATGCTTTGTTAATCCTACTTATTTCACTATTGGTAACTGCTCACCTGTAGATTCTCCATCATCCCAGAACAAGTCCCCAGAAGCTGCATTGTTGTCATCCAGGGCAATTATAAGTCCCATTGGATTCTTGCGGCTGTGGAAAGAGAGACTTTCTGTCTTACGTGCCTATCAAATACCTAAACAGTCTGAATGC
>NW_009650999.1:0-214 GCF_000708025.1 Charadrius vociferus
AAAAAAGAAGGACAAAATGTGGAAGTGCATGAATCATACATTCCAAGCAGTAAAAACATAAAATTATAGAAGTTAGACTGTATGATTTTCCTGTCCCTCCCCACTTCGACTCCATCCCCTGACTTAAAATAGAGAGAAGAAACCTGCAGAGAAGTGAGATCAGGGATTAAGTAAGTCAAGAAAGGAATCAGTGGAGCTGCTCTGAGATCTGTAG
>NW_009651000.1:0-214 GCF_000708025.1 Charadrius vociferus
CCGTGTCCCTGAGGGCGTTCTTAAAGGGGCAACGCGCTGAGGTGTGTCCAGGGCCCCAAAATACCTTCTTAAAGGGGCAACACCCCCCCATACGGATGTGTCCTTAAAGGGGTAATGCCAGTGAGGGGGCCCTTAAAGGGGCAATGGCAGTAGTGGGCTCTTAAAGGGGCAATGCCACTGGTGAGCTCTTAAAGGGGCAACACCACCGGGTGGG
>NW_009651001.1:0-214 GCF_000708025.1 Charadrius vociferus
CCAGTGTCCCCGTGTCCTTGTCCCCGTGCCAGCGAGCGTGGCCCTGGCCCCGAGTGTCCCCGTGCGCGTCCCCGTGCACGTCACCGTGTCCCCAACGACCCCGTGCACGTCCCCGTGCACGCCCCCATGTCCCCATCCCCGTGCAAATCCCTCTGTCCCCCATGTCCCCGTTGCACGTCCCTGCGTGCACATCCCTGTGTCCCCACATCCCCGT
>NW_009651002.1:0-214 GCF_000708025.1 Charadrius vociferus
AAAAAAATCCCAAGTCCTTGTATTAATAGCTTAATGGCCTACCTACTGGAAATTTAAAATTTCTTCTGTCTCCAACATGCACTTGCCCAGCAAATAGCATCAGCTCTACCCTTTACTTGAAGTGATTAGATCATAATTGCTAATATTGCAAGTAGTCTACTTTGCTTAATCTACTTTGAACTCCTACTTTGGTACTTTCATCAAAACCACAAAA
>NW_009651003.1:0-214 GCF_000708025.1 Charadrius vociferus
GAAGAGAAGGCTCAGGGGCATCTCATCGATGGATGCAGACACCTGATGGGAGGAGTAAGCCATATTGTGCTCAGTGGTACCCAATGCCAGGACAAGAGACAACATCCTCAAAGTGAAATACAGGAAATTTCATCTAAACATAAGAAAAAAACATCTTTACTATGAGGGTGGACAAATGCTGGCACGGGTTGCCCAGGCAGGCTGTGCACTCTCC
>NW_009651004.1:0-214 GCF_000708025.1 Charadrius vociferus
CCCCCCCCAAGCAACCTCAGCCCCCATTCTCCCGTGGGCACCTCGTTCCCCCCGCAGCCCACCACGGACATGCCCTGCACCCCGTTCCCCTCACTGAGCCCAACCCCTTCCCTCTTCCCCTCCACAGGGGATGCCACGGCCCCCTTGAAAATTACCCCCATCCCCCACAGACACCCCCATTCCCCCCTTGCAGAAACACCACATCGCTCTTCCC
>NW_009651005.1:0-214 GCF_000708025.1 Charadrius vociferus
TGAGTGCTCCAGGATGGAGAAGTCGTGGGGAGGCCTCCTTCTCATTTCCCTCTCTACTCCCCTGCAAGCTGCGAGTGGCACAGGAGCGGAGCGTCTCGGGGCAGAGCGGGGCGTGTGGAGCAGAAAGGGGGACGAGTACGTGATGTGGAGCGGGGCTTTGTCCCCACCCCCGCTGGACCATCCAGGTGCCTACGGAGACCTGGATGGGAAGAAA
>NW_009651006.1:0-214 GCF_000708025.1 Charadrius vociferus
GGTGCTGTGTGGGTCAGGGCTGCTCATACCTCCACATGACAGCCATAATATTTCCAAGGGGATGTTTCAGGAGTTCTGACCTGCCCTTCTCAACCTGCAGTCAGGAACATGTGCTCAGGCAGTGCCCTGCAAACAGACAAGTTTCCGTAGGGCCAAGGTGAGTACACAGAGATTGGGATGGAGTCTGTGAGTGCTCACAGGGAAAAGACATGGG
>NW_009651007.1:0-214 GCF_000708025.1 Charadrius vociferus
TATCATTGTAATGGGAAGAATGATCATCACTCACACCAGCTTTACTGGATGCTGATAAATTCAGCATGAGCAGTTCAAAGATTCTAGAAAGGGTGCGTTGGAAGGTGGTGGAGGGGAGGGAACTGGGGAAGGAAAGGTCAGCAAGAGAGAAGATGCTGCCTGTCTTATGGCATTGAAAACTTCAGCCCATAATTGCATCTGTCTCAAAGAAACA
>NW_009651008.1:0-214 GCF_000708025.1 Charadrius vociferus
CCCCAGACCCCTCTCTGCTCCCCTGGGCAGCCCCCAGACCCCGCTGTGTCCTCCCAAACCCAACTCTGCCCCTCAGGACACCCTCCAGACCTCACTCTGCCCCTTCGGACACTCCCTGGACCCTGCTGTGTCCCCCAGGACACCCTCTGACCCCGCTGTGCCTCCCCAGACCCTTTTCTGCCCCTCAGGACACCCCCAGACCCCACTGCACCCC
>NW_009651009.1:0-214 GCF_000708025.1 Charadrius vociferus
GGGGGGGGGAAGGAAAGAAAAAGAAAAAAAGAGGGAGAAAAAAAGGAAAAGCAGAATAAAAACGGAGAAGAAGAATAAAAAAAAGGAGGAAAAAACCAAAAATGGAGGGAAAAAATAAAAACGGAGGGAAAAGAAATAAAAACAGAGGGGGAAAAAATAAAAACAGAGGGGAAAAAAATAAAAACGAAGGAGGAAAAAAATAAAAACAGAGGGA
>NW_009651010.1:0-214 GCF_000708025.1 Charadrius vociferus
CTTGAGTATTTTCATTATCTGCAGCTATAAAAGATCACAATAGTTTTTTGACAAAACTTTAATTACAAATAAGTATTTTTTTAAATGATTCAGTAATGCCCTTTTGTATTTTTTTTAAGTTCTCTATTGCTTATATTAATGACTCTAACATGTATAAAGGTAGGCATGGGCAATATTCAGCGTAAGTATTTTAGTGAGGTGTGGCCATTAAAAA
>NW_009651011.1:0-214 GCF_000708025.1 Charadrius vociferus
GCCAGCCCTTTTGCCCATGGAGAAATGCTTTCCACAGCACTGCCATTTAACAAACAACTGAGTAAGCAGTGTAAATTAACTAGCTGCTTTCACCCACTGCCAGAATCATGAAATAAAGGCTCTCTCACTGATACAAATGTGCAGGTAGCCTCAGGGCCTGAATTAAAGCATAGCCTCCCCAGGAACTGGAAGAGGCTATTGCAGGGTTAAAGTT
>NW_009651012.1:0-214 GCF_000708025.1 Charadrius vociferus
GGCGGAGCTGCCGGCTCGCAAGCTGCGTCTCAGCGCGGAGAAGCACTACTTCACGGTGAGCGGGGAGAGCGGGAACCTGTACGTGAGCGAGCGGCTGGACCGGGAGGAGCTGTGCGGCGAGTCGGCGTCCTGCTCCGTCAGCTTCGAGGCGCTGGTGCAGAACCCGCTCAACGTTTTCCACGTCGAGGTGGCCATCCAGGACGTCAACGACAAC
>NW_009651013.1:0-214 GCF_000708025.1 Charadrius vociferus
GCTTATTTATGTTTGATGTACAAGGCACACAGAACATTCATCCAAAAAATGTTGGCAAATCATTTGAACTTTCACATGGATAAAACATATCTAGAAGAAGGGAAGATTTATCTCTCCAGGGACTAATGAATCAAAAATTACTTGTGCTAAAAGGTTTTGCTAGCTGGAGTATTCTGTATCAAAACTTCCCAAGCCCCAACCATGCTTCCACAGT
>NW_009651014.1:0-214 GCF_000708025.1 Charadrius vociferus
GGCAGCGAGGAGCGGGGCTGGGGTGGAAGGGCACCACCCATGGGTGCCCACCTTGGAGCTCAGGACCTGGCTGCCGGGGCCGCCCCGGTGCTGAGCATCCCCCGGGGCTGACTCTGGGCTACTGCAGGCACCCAGCCAAGAGCAACACCAGCCTGGAGCATCCTCCATCTCGAAGCCATCTAAGGACTTGACTGTCCCGGGCAGAAGCCAAGGC
>NW_009651015.1:0-214 GCF_000708025.1 Charadrius vociferus
AGGGACACACAGCTCCACCCAAGGACATGTGCAGCTCCGTGCACACCCCCTGGGCCACACATCACCCCGAGGACACACACGGCTCCACACACACGCCCAGGGACACGCACGCCCCGGAGAACACGCGTAGCACCACGCACCGCCCAGAGGACACGCATCCTCCCCCCCCGAGGACACGCGTGGCTCCGTGCAGAGCCGGGGGCTCCGGAAAGGG
>NW_009651016.1:0-214 GCF_000708025.1 Charadrius vociferus
ATGCCTATACTGGCCATTTTCCAACACGGTCTTGCGGACAAAGAGCATTCTCACTAAGACTTCTGAAGTATATCAGAATATACAATATATAGATTTATTTATACCTCTCTAGCAAAAGGAATATAGAAATACATTTGGATTAACTAATCCAAATGTATCTTTACTAATTACATTGCTAAGGAATTACAAAGATCAGATTACCAATTACAACCAC
>NW_009651017.1:0-214 GCF_000708025.1 Charadrius vociferus
GATCCCTTCCTCTCATCCCTCTCCTCTCCTGCTTGTTGTTCACTGAACATCCAAACTTTTATGGGTCTCTGATGCCCGCCGTGTGGGCAAAATCCCCGTTGGCGTCGGTGGTTTGACCCGGGGGTCTAACAGATGCCAGCATGGTTTGGTGGGGAGTAGCCGGGTGCGAGGTGCCCTGTGCTCTGGGTAACCTTGAAGTCATCAGATCACGACT
>NW_009651018.1:0-214 GCF_000708025.1 Charadrius vociferus
CTGAGGCTTGAAATCCCACTGGGACAAGTACTGTGTAAACACCAGGAAAGAACAACTTCTACCCCAAGGAGATGACAGTAAATAAGGACAAAAGAGAGCCAGGAAAAGGAGACATTATTTTCTTTCTCATTCTTATAAGTGGTGTTTCGAAGAACTGTGAAATTAATAACCAGAAGCACAAAAATATTTAAACTGCTACCTTTCCCAGTTGACT
>NW_009651019.1:0-214 GCF_000708025.1 Charadrius vociferus
GGGCTTGTTGGGGATGTGAAGGTCAAAAGCAGCTTTGGCTTTAGTGACCCTGAGATGGCGGTGTTCAGGATCATGTGAGGAGCGCAAAAAGCGAGATTACAACCCTAGACTTAAGGAAAGCAGACTTTGGCTTTTTGAGGGATTCATTTGAAAGAGTTCCATGGGATAAGGCCGTGGAGAAAGAGGAAGCCCAAGAAAGCTGGTTAATATTCAA
>NW_009651020.1:0-214 GCF_000708025.1 Charadrius vociferus
TTTTTTCTGATTAATTCTTGCCCAATAAACATATAAATAATTATGTACATCATCTTAGTATATCAACACTGAATCTGACTATCTGATCATAGGGTAAAATCCTTAGAGTAACTTCTTTGTGTATATATAACCTCACATTATACAAATACACCAATGTGCCTTTGGTTATTCATGGGCACTGTTTATCAATGCAAATCACAGAATCACAGAATGG
>NW_009651021.1:0-214 GCF_000708025.1 Charadrius vociferus
GAATTCAGCACCCCACACCCTGCCTGCACCCCGCTCTCTGCCCGTGCACCCAGCACCCCGCATCGCGCACCCTGCATCGCACACCCCGCATTGCGCACCGCATCCTGCCCTCGCACCTCACCCCGCACCATGCAGCTCACACGGTGCGCTGTGCACCCTGCAGGGCACCCTGCACCCCGCCTGCTGTGGCCAGCATCCTGCACCCCGCGCCATG
>NW_009651022.1:0-214 GCF_000708025.1 Charadrius vociferus
CCCCCCAAGATGGAGGGGAGATGGAGATTTGGGGTGTTGGGGGGACACCTCCGTATTAATTCGCCCCACTGAGGTGTGGGGAGGGGACAAACTGGGGTGTTGGGGGGGGGAAACCCTTCCTGACCCCCCCCTCAAGGACACGGGGAGACAGATTTGGGGGGCTGGGGGGGGAACCCCGTCTTAACGCCCCCCCAAGATGGAGGGGAGATGGAGA
>NW_009651023.1:0-214 GCF_000708025.1 Charadrius vociferus
GGGGGTGAGGGGGAGGGGAGCCAAAGGGAGCCGGGACTGAGGGGAAGGAGAGCTAAAGCCAGCTGTGCTGAGGGGACCGTGAGCCAAAGGGACCCGGACCAAGGGGTCTGAGAGCCCGGGGGGATCCAGGACCAAGAGTCCAGGCAGCCCTGGGCTGAGG
This sequence comes from Charadrius vociferus, assembly GCF_000708025.1. Taxonomy (NCBI): domain Eukaryota; kingdom Metazoa; phylum Chordata; class Aves; order Charadriiformes; family Charadriidae; genus Charadrius; species Charadrius vociferus. The sequence continues at coordinate 161 of NW_009651023.1, forward strand.
GGACCGAGAGCCCAGGGGGACCCGGGGCTGAGGGCACCGTCACCCCACCAGGAC
>NW_009651024.1:0-214 GCF_000708025.1 Charadrius vociferus
GAGTTTGGTCAGGAGCTCTTTGTTCATGCTTGCAGGCTTCCTGCTGCCTTTGTTTGATTTCCTGCTTGTCAGGATAGACCACTTCTCACCTTGGGGAGGTGGCACTTGAAAATCAGCCAAGTCTCCTAGACACTTTTCTGCAGAGCTGTACCCCATGGGATTCTTTCAGGTGGATTCCTGAAGAGGACAGAGTCTGCTCTCCTGAAGTCCAGGG
>NW_009651025.1:0-214 GCF_000708025.1 Charadrius vociferus
TTTATGCAGACTAGGCTTACAGGCAGTCTTCTGTTTCAATATGATTTTCTCTGCACATTTACTACTGCTGATCGAAGTACATGAATTAAAGAAGTCTGCTGTCCAGTCTAACTTGCCCAGATCTCCACACAGAGCATTAAACAGCAGCACCCTGTTAACTTCAGTCCAAATAATCTCTCCTATACTTCCCATTCTACTCTAGTTTAGAGTCTTT
>NW_009651026.1:0-214 GCF_000708025.1 Charadrius vociferus
TTACTAAAAGTTCAAATGGCCTAACTCTCTCTTCTATGTCCCAATGAAAATATGCTTACCCATACACATGCCCACACAAATATGCATATATTACATAGATATGGGAACAAATTCATCCTCTCTATATATGCACATATTTTTTTTCTTCCTTTCCCCACTAAAATTTAGGAAGCCTCTCCTCTGCTGTACAGCAGTGCACCAGAAAAAAAAAAAA
>NW_009651027.1:0-214 GCF_000708025.1 Charadrius vociferus
TCTGGGCAACCTGTTCCAGCATCTCACATAGGATCATGATTATTAAGTCCAGGGTGTCTTACCTGCACAGTTTAGTTTTACATAAAACCAATTATTATCTGAATGATGACAAAAATGTCCTATTGCAGGCTGGATGAAGAATCCCTGGCTCTTATAAAAGCTCAGTGCTGTCACTGGGAGCTACTTGTTATGTAGGGCTGGAGCACCTCTCCTA
>NW_009651028.1:0-215 GCF_000708025.1 Charadrius vociferus
TGTTTCACTTCTGCAGGCCTTGCAGCACCTGCAGGAGAGGGAACGGGTTTCTTTCCTGGACTCAGACATCAGCTGAATTATTAACAAATCCTAATGAAAGAATTGCTAACCCTTTCAGTATGCCTGAGCCCACATGAGCACAGCTCGACCTTCAGAGCCCAGAATGGAATATAAAAATACGATGACATGCATATAAATTAGATTTTTACTGATCT
>NW_009651029.1:0-215 GCF_000708025.1 Charadrius vociferus
CTACCAACTCCCCTGGGGACTAGTGACCTCAACCGGTGGCTACCAACCCCCTGAGGACTAGTGACCCCTTGCCCATGGCCACTGACCCCTTAAGGCCCAAGATCTTGCCCCATGACCACTAACCCCGTGGCCACCAACCCCCTCCAGACCCCCTCTGTGGCCACCAACCCCTCCAGACCTTGCCCCATGGCCACCAACCCCCTCCAGACCTCCCC
>NW_009651030.1:0-215 GCF_000708025.1 Charadrius vociferus
TCTCACAAGCACCAAAGAGAAGGGAAGGATCACTTCCCCGGACATGCTTGCTACACATTTACTCACGCAGCCCAGGATGCGGCTACCCTTGCTTGCTGCCAAGGACTCATTGCAAGCACTGCTGCTGACATGTTCAACTGGTTGTCCGTCACGACCTCCAGAGCTGCTTCCTAGACTGTTAGCCTGCTATCCAGCCCATACTCACCAACTTGGTG
>NW_009651031.1:0-214 GCF_000708025.1 Charadrius vociferus
GCTGGGTCTCAGTCCTGCTCCCACCCCGGGTGCCGCGACAGAGAGGGTGGCTGCTGTCTCAGCGGTGTCAATGGCTGCCCGTACCTGGGGCGGCTGTCGGTCCTTCCCGGCAGACCAGGCTTCCCACGCCGCCCACTCTGCCCTTGCTTGCTCTTGTCGCTCTTGCCGCTCTTGCCACCGGGTCTTTACCTCGCCCCACTGGGTAGATAGCTGC
>NW_009651032.1:0-215 GCF_000708025.1 Charadrius vociferus
CCCTCAGCCCCCTCCTCCTCCAACTAAACATCCCTCCCCTCCTTCAGCCGCTCTTCGTATGATTTCTTTACTCTGTTTCCTACAGAGGTACACAACGCCATCGGGAAAGTTGAACATTTACGTTCGAAACATACCGTCGCCGCCTCTTCCAACACCTTTGTGCTTCCTCCTTTAGCTAACAATAAAATATTAAAAATAAATAAATAAATAAATCA
>NW_009651033.1:0-215 GCF_000708025.1 Charadrius vociferus
ACGCCCTGCCCCTGGGAGCAAGGGAAGGGATCACCTCGGTGATAGCTGAACTACGAGAGCAAGGGGTAATTGTCCCTACACACTCACCTTATAATTCCCCAGTATGGCCAGTCCGTAAACCCAACGGGAAGTGGTGATTGACAATTGACTACCGGCGTCTAAATGCCAACACAGGCCCCTTGACAGCAGCAGTACCTAACATAGCTGAATTGATT
>NW_009651034.1:0-214 GCF_000708025.1 Charadrius vociferus
CCCCCCCAGCTGGATTATTAGAGCAAAGAATTACAGCTTTTCTTATTTTTCTAAAAAAATCTAGACACCCGTCTTCCTGCAGGCTGCAAAAGCTTCCCAGATCTTGTTTCTGTGGTGAAGCGGGACGGTGATAACAGCATGCTTGCGAGGTTCACGGGTGCTGGTGTGCCACAACGTGCTAGGAACTAGAGTGAGCTGCTTAGAGTGTGGGGGG
>NW_009651035.1:0-215 GCF_000708025.1 Charadrius vociferus
AGCGACTCCTGGATCTCCTCCCGCGTGTACCCCATGGACACCATCAGCTCTGGGGAGGGGGGACACAGACCTCAGCACCCCCTCAAGGACACCCCCCCCAAAAAAGGGGACCCCGGTGGCCCCAGTGGGGTGTCCTACCTGTCCTCCGAGGGTCCTTGTAGTCTGGCACGGGCTCCATGTAGGGCTTCAGCTCGTCGTCCTCGTGGCCCACGTTC
>NW_009651036.1:0-215 GCF_000708025.1 Charadrius vociferus
ACCTTTGTCCTTCCTGTGTATCCATGTCTATCAAGCTCCTTTTGAATCTGCCCTTTCGATTCCAATTTAATTATTGATTCGTTTTGATCAATTCTTTCCCAGACTACCTTTAAATCTTTCATGTCTATTTTTACGTCATTCCTGAACTCGCAGATCAGAGTAGCGTTTTGTCCTAAAAACCAAGTCGTATCATTGACTTTTATTGAAACTTCTAA
>NW_009651037.1:0-215 GCF_000708025.1 Charadrius vociferus
CTTCAAGTGTGCTGCAGTGTAGCCAGAGCATCTTGGATCAATAGTCTGAGGGCCTTTGCTAGCACCCTGTCCCTCTAACCTTGCTGTGTCATCCCACAGCATGTCATGGGCAGGCCTGATATTATCACCCTCCTCCTTCAAGGCTAGTTTAAAGCTCTGTTAATGAACCCCACCAGCTTGTGAGCAAGGACCCTCTTCCCTCTTTCAGAAAGGTG
>NW_009651038.1:0-215 GCF_000708025.1 Charadrius vociferus
AGAAAAGAAAATTAAATTCCTTTAAAAACACATATATAAAAATCACATTTTCTCTTATTGAGAGGGGACTTTCACCAAGATAATTATTGCAATTACTCCCTTTCTCTCTCCCAATGAGTATTATTTTTTATTCGGTGCCTTTATCCTCATTTCGCCCGTTCGGGGAGAGCCGCGCACAGCTCTGCCGGTGCTCTCGCAGCCCTCCGCGGCGGGGA
>NW_009651039.1:0-215 GCF_000708025.1 Charadrius vociferus
CAATGCCCAAATTCCTTACAGTATGCACATTGATTTGGCCCTAACACTCTCTCTACCCCCTGGTTTGAATTAAACCCTAAGCTTCTACCTCTTTCTACTCTTCCTCCTCTCCTAACACCTCCTCTGCCTCTGGAAAAACTGCTATCTCTATTAGACATTTGAACATTAGCAAAAGCAGCTGCTAGAATTGCAGCCTTCTGTTTCCTGTCTTTTAT
>NW_009651040.1:0-215 GCF_000708025.1 Charadrius vociferus
CTCCTGAAGAAGGAGGGCCGTCGCTGTCGAGCAGGGGCGTGCGGGAGGGCCACGATGCCTGTGGGGAATGGAGAGCTGTAGGCGAGGGCCTGGGCAGGCAACGGGCAAGCTGCTGCCAGGCCCCTGCCACCGAGTCCGTTGCCCAGGGAGGGGTGGCCGGGGCAAGGCCAGTCCCCGTGTGTGCTGCCGGCCTGCCCTCGACTCGGGGACCTACC
>NW_009651041.1:0-215 GCF_000708025.1 Charadrius vociferus
ATATATATATAAAAACATAAATATATCCACTACTGCGAGGCCATCTATGGGATCGACGCATATCTCCACAGTGAAATGTCACCTCAGCAGCAAGAATTGCACCCAAACAGGACGCTTATGGCACAAAAAACATGATTGGTGTGAGGTTTTCTTGGAAGAAACCACCAAAAAACAGTGAAAATTGCCTCTGTGGACACATCTCCTGCACTGACCAT
>NW_009651042.1:0-215 GCF_000708025.1 Charadrius vociferus
AGAGGAGCTTATTGTGAAATCATGAGCCACCAACGGTAAGTATGGTATGCCAATTACTCAATTTTTGTAAAATATAAATACTTACAATGTACAAGCCAAGTTGTGCTAGCTTTGTGGAATTCCCACCTCACACCCATCTCTGCGCAGACACGAAGTAAACAAATGTCTTGCCTCTGTGTGTGAGCCTCGCTCTTTGCACACCAGGTAAAGAACCC
>NW_009651043.1:0-215 GCF_000708025.1 Charadrius vociferus
TGTCCCCTGGCTGAGGGACGTGGCTCCGGACACGACTGGTGTCACCTCTGCCAGGTCTGGGGTGTCCCCGAGCTGTGGGACATGACTCCAGGCATGGCTGGTGTCCCCTGGGTGTCACCTCTGCCACCTCCGGGCTGTCACCTCCCCCGGGTGACCCTGTGCCAGCAACGCCCACCCTGTGTCCCCCCGTGCCATCAGTGTCCCAGTGCCACCAG
>NW_009651044.1:0-215 GCF_000708025.1 Charadrius vociferus
CGGGGAGCTGCCCCGTCCCCTTACGGATGTCCTCGAGGTCGAGGTCGTCGTAGAGGAACTCGTTCTCCTCGAAGTCGGGGTCCTGCGAGGAGTCGACGTAGTACTCGACGTCGTCCTTGATCTTGCGGATGGCGTCCACCAGGATGGAGTCGTTGTCCAACATGCGCAGGATGGTCTCCAGCATCCGCACGTGGTACCGGTGCTTCTCGATGTGC
>NW_009651045.1:0-215 GCF_000708025.1 Charadrius vociferus
TGATCTAATAGAAAAGTCAGGCTTTACGTACTTTTCTCTCATTAAATACACCAAGAACAACTGAAGATTAAAAGAAAGCTCAACTAATAAATCCTATTATATGAATTCCTGGACGCAGATCAGACAACCTCTCTCTGTGCAAAATGTCCACGTTCCCTTTAGTGTCATAAACCCACGGCATTCTCTTAGGCTAAATTAGGATTTTATCACAAGAA
>NW_009651046.1:0-215 GCF_000708025.1 Charadrius vociferus
AGCCAGGGAAGAGCCATGGGGCTGGAGAAACCCAGTATGAGGTGAAGTCTCGCTGGGGGGGGTGCACAGGGATGTGTCCCCAGCCCCGGCATGGCCACCACTGTCCCTCCGCAGGACTCGGGTGACCTGGGCTGCCCGCAGCTCTTGAAGGACGTCCCCGACTCCGGCATTTGCCTTTTCCAGCACAAAATTCCCCCTCGGTGCCCCTGGCTGGG
>NW_009651047.1:0-215 GCF_000708025.1 Charadrius vociferus
TTTTTTTGATTTTGCTGTTCAGGGTAAGCCAAGACAAGTTTTGAAGATCAAAAAAACCAATAATCAAGGAATAGTTGTTTGTACGTATGTCAAATAATAGGATTATCAGTACTCATACTGTGATAATATTGGATGAAGTACAATCTCAGTAAGCACAATTAGAGCCAAACTTCATCATGCTGAAAGACAGCCTATATAGGAAGGGAAAAAAAAAA
>NW_009651048.1:0-215 GCF_000708025.1 Charadrius vociferus
AAAGTAGTGATAAAAGCATGTCACAATTGTTTCATTTTTGGTAACTATTACATACACTCAATCCAGGTACGAAACTTTTTAAAGACATTTGAAATGAGGCCAATTAAAAAACAAATACAGGCATAAAATTTATACTTTTCACTCCAGTGTGTTTTCTACATGATGCTCCCTCCCTCCTCCAGAAAAACCACCCCCCCCAAACAAAATAACCTGCA
>NW_009651049.1:0-215 GCF_000708025.1 Charadrius vociferus
GTGGGTCACCCACACCAGGGGGGCTGTCATCCCACTCCACTGAAACCTCGTGTGGCCACCTCTGGACTAGTGTGCCCCTCTTTGGGGCTTCCTGTTCTAGACAAGTGGGGAGGAATGGAGAGTGTCCAGAGGAGGTCTGCCAATACGGGATTCATGGCCTCAAGGACATGCCCCGTGTGGGGAGGCTGAGGGACTGGGGCTCCTTCAGCCTGGTG
>NW_009651050.1:0-215 GCF_000708025.1 Charadrius vociferus
TTTTACCTCAAACCAGGACAATATATTTCATCAGAAGAGAGATAAAGGAGCAAAACCAAATTATTAAGTCTTTGCAGGGCAAAGGAGAACAGAATGAGGGGAGTGTGTTAGAAAATACTGGAAAACCAATTAGTTGCAGTTGTCTTGCGATCAACAAGGGTACTTGCACACTTGTTTACTTGTGCATGCTGTGAGAAACGCTCGCTCATGGATAA
>NW_009651051.1:0-215 GCF_000708025.1 Charadrius vociferus
CTATTTCTAACAATCATTGCCAGTCTCCAGTTCTCCAGACCTTTGTACGGCCCACTTCCCACCGATTGGATTCCCATTGACATATCCACTCTGTGGCACCTTTATAGGTATAAATGGTGGTTGTGCCATTCTCTGCTGCCAGCAGGAGAGCACACAATTGTCCCACCTGTGCACCATCTTCTCCCTCGTCTGTAACCATTTTCCTGGTACCAATT
>NW_009651052.1:0-215 GCF_000708025.1 Charadrius vociferus
CCCGTCCCCTCACTCTCCTCATCCCTCTGTTCCCTCCATCTCCGTCCCCTCGCTCTTCTTCTCACTCTCCTGGTCCCCCTGTCCTGTCTGTCCCCATCCTCTCGCTGTTTGGTCCCTCCCGTCCCCTCACCCTCCCGTCCCCTCTGTCCCTCCGCAGAAGGACCCGCACCAGGCGCTGAAGGAGCTGGCGAAGGTCTGCATCCTGGCCGACTGCA
>NW_009651053.1:0-215 GCF_000708025.1 Charadrius vociferus
CCGGGCTCCTGGGACGGAGAGAGCTCATGGCAAATGGGAGTGCTGCCCAGAGCAGCTCTGCCCAGGAGCAGCTCCCCTGAAAGCACAGCGGGGCTGAGGCACTGCCCGCAGACACTGCGGAGCCACGAGAGAAGTGAGAGAGAGTTAAAGGCAGCTGGAGTTGGAGGATGGTGAGAGTTCACCGGGGGAGAAATCCGCACAGCGCTGAACACAGT
>NW_009651054.1:0-215 GCF_000708025.1 Charadrius vociferus
TTCTCAAAAATAGTTGCTAAAAGTTCCTGTACACTTCTGGCAGACACTTAAACAGTGTAGATTAAATTTCATCAGGCCATGCTGATTTGATGATTGGTTATCCCAATATTCTTTTACCTGGGCTATCCTAATTCTGCCTTGTGACCTCTTTCTTCTCTTGTTAACTATCACTGCCTTAAGTACCTTGGTACTATCAGCCTTTTCAGTGAAAGCTA
>NW_009651055.1:0-215 GCF_000708025.1 Charadrius vociferus
GGTGTAGGTGTCCCCCCCAACCCTGAGTGCTGCCTGACCCACAGCACCCCGGGAACCCCCTTTTCCCCTTCTCTCCCCACCGCCTTCCGCGACGCCGGAGTTCGGCTCCAGCTTGCCCACACCTCTGCCCGGACACCGGGACCCCCGGGGATGGGGAAGGGGAGGGAATGGGGTGGTGGTGGTGGTGGTGGGGATGTTTAAGGAGGGGGGGAGTT
>NW_009651056.1:0-215 GCF_000708025.1 Charadrius vociferus
CACTGGGAGGGGCCGGGGGGGCTCAGCCCCGCTGTCCCCGCAGTTACTACGGGCTGACGGTGTGGTTCCCGGACATGATCAAGCACCTGCAGAACATCGAGTACGCCTCCCGCACCAAACTCTTCACCCGCGAGAAGGTGCGGCACTTCACCTTCAACTTCACCCTGGAGAACCAGATCCACCGCGGCGGAGAGTACTTCAACGACAAGTGGGTG
>NW_009651057.1:0-215 GCF_000708025.1 Charadrius vociferus
CACCCATACTGTATGACAGCCTAGACAGTCAAAGCAGAAAGGCATCTGCAGGCAGAGATACAGAGCAGCAAGCTTAGGAAGTTCTCTGAAGAGTGTTTGGACCAAGATGGTCTTCCTCCCTTTGCGCACACCAGGGAAAGTTCTCCCATAAGTATGAAGAGCCCTTGTGAAAGCCACCTCACAGCTCTGCAGGGATGAGTTTCCATGCTATAAGA
>NW_009651058.1:0-215 GCF_000708025.1 Charadrius vociferus
CTAATTATGAGAGTGTCAGAAGTAAACCTGCCAGCTGTGCAGGGCTGTGAGCTGCACAGTGAGCTCTGACAAGTGAGCTCTGAAGGAGTTGAGGCTCTTCAGCCTGGAGATCAGAAGGTTCCTGGGAGACCTTATTGTACGTTATATAAAGGCGGCTTAAAAGAAGGATGGAGAGAGACATTTTACCCAGGCCTGTCGTGACAGGACAAGGGGCA
>NW_009651059.1:0-215 GCF_000708025.1 Charadrius vociferus
GAGTCAGTCGTGCTTTGCAGCAACAGGCAGACAGGAGCCAGGAGTGATCGCAAGTTAAATCTACTGCAGATATAAAAGAGCTTTTGACCATCGTCACTCCCACTCCTCCTAGTGACAGAGCACAGATTTGGGGTGGCATTTTTGTTTATTCTGCTCCTGTTACCCCTGTCCCAGCTCCTCCTGGAGCACCATCCCAGAGAACCTGAAAACCAGAG
>NW_009651060.1:0-215 GCF_000708025.1 Charadrius vociferus
GGAGCTGCAGCAAGCGGAGGGCATCCAATGGCAGCAACATACCCACCAAGAGATCCAGAACCCTGGGAGATGGGCAAAGTGCCTCACGCCACCCCAGACGCTCTTAATAGGTGTATAGAGAAGGCGTGGAGCAGGGATCCCCACCACATGAGACCCACACCCACCCACTTCAGCCCCAGCCCTCTCTTAATTCATTAAAGGTTTTGGTGTTCGTT
>NW_009651061.1:0-215 GCF_000708025.1 Charadrius vociferus
ACAAACAAAAAAAACCCCAACAAAATGTTGTGGATCTCTCAGCTGAGATATTTTTCACAGGATCATTAAGGATCAGCGGCTTAACTAGACAGACTCTGATCTCTGCACCACAAATGTACAGTTGCCTCAAACAGTACCTTGACTGTTCTGTACACTAATTGATATATCACAAACACTTATGTACATAATTTCCATCATTTATCAGCAGTCCTAGC
>NW_009651062.1:0-215 GCF_000708025.1 Charadrius vociferus
AAAGTACCAGCCTGGTAGTGAACACACCACCATGCTCCAGCGCAGGAAAAAGGGCAAGTACAAGCTCTTTGGACATGCACAACACTGTCCTGCATATGGAGCATTGATTGCTCAAAGAATATACCTGTTGTTAACAATTCTTTCTTACTTCCGGTGCTCCTCAGGATAGTAACAGATACATTACACCTTTAGATATCTCTTGAATGCAGGGGACA
>NW_009651063.1:0-215 GCF_000708025.1 Charadrius vociferus
AGCAAGAAGCACATAGCTACTCAGTACAAGAGAAACAGGTTTCTTGAAAACTGAAATATGTCATGTGAATTTTGAGACCACTGTTGAAAGCTGATGGTTTTTCTGGCTAGCTCTGCGATCTGCGACTGGAAAGAAAATCTAGGTGTTCAAGATTCCATATCAAAGTATCTTTCTCAATCTACAACATGCTAAAAGGAAGGAATAAAATGGAAATG
>NW_009651064.1:0-215 GCF_000708025.1 Charadrius vociferus
ATAATCTTTGATTGATCATGGTGACTGAGATAATTGCTCGAAGACTGGAGGAAAGTAAAGAACAATCTTATGATCAAGAAGGGCAAGAAAGGGAACCCAGGGAATGGTAGGCCAGTCAACCTCCCCTTGATCTCTGGGAAGATGATAGAGCAGCTAATCCTGGAAATCCTTTCCAGGCACATTAAGAGCAAGAAAATCATCAGGAGTAGTCAGTA
>NW_009651065.1:0-215 GCF_000708025.1 Charadrius vociferus
GAGGGTGTGTGTAGTGGGGGAGAGATGCTCAGATCCTCAGGTAGGAAAGTAGGAGTCACGGGGAGGAAGTTGAAGATAATTTGCGTGGTAGCCCTGCTTAGGAGCAGGAGAGACCCAGGAGTGAAGCGAGCCACTTTATTAACTCAGGTTCTGTATATATATATGTGTGTGTTTATTTCATTAGATATGTAGAAAAGAAAAGAAAAGAAAAGAAA
>NW_009651066.1:0-215 GCF_000708025.1 Charadrius vociferus
TCCAGATCAGTGAGAGCCCTTCCCTAGGGAAAGGGAGGAGGTTGTCTTCTTAGGAAGAGAAGACCCTTGGCTTTATGTTTGTTTTCACAAGAAGTGCAAATTTAATCTGAAAGTCTATGGCCCCCAGCTTGCCCCTGTATCAGCAAACATCTCCCTTCCCCCAGCCCCTTCAGGCATGTTCAGAGATTAAAGGCTTTAGAGAAGAGAAAGGTTTA
>NW_009651067.1:0-215 GCF_000708025.1 Charadrius vociferus
AGCCACAGCAGCACGCGCCGGCAGGCTTCATGTCCTTGCTGTCGGTGAGTTAGAGTGCTGCTCCGGGACAACGCTGACAAGGGCAGTTGTGGCACCTGGTTTGCATGGCCAAAGGCACGCCACTTGAAGCTCTAGACAGAGACAGATGCTCCCGCTCTCAGCCCCACGCGCCATTCTCCACGGCGTTGGTAAATCCTTGTCGTGGCTTAACCCCC
>NW_009651068.1:0-215 GCF_000708025.1 Charadrius vociferus
GGGTCGGCTTTATGACGACCTTCATGAGCTCTGAGTATCTGCCTTCCCACTGCTGGGCAGGCAGTCGCTGAGACAGAAGTGACCTTACAGCCAGCATCCAAGGGGACCCACTGTTCTGCTGTGCTGGAGAGGGCCCTACTCAGCCCGCTCAGAAGCGCTGGTGGCACAACCCCAGAGGAACCCTCCCACATACCTGTCCCATAGGTCCTGGGGCA
>NW_009651069.1:0-215 GCF_000708025.1 Charadrius vociferus
GTGGGGTTGGGGGCTTTGTTTTTTGGGTTTTTTTTTTTCCACCCTCCCCATCCACGCTAGGAAGAATTCCAGTCGCCCAGGCATCTGTTCTGGCAGAGTCGAGCTAAAGAGCTTGTCCTGGGCTTGGCAAACCGACCGGCGCTGCCGACGGCTTTTCCAAGGGCAGCTTTGGCGGATGCGGAGCAGCAGGTTGACATTGCAGGGAAAAGGAGCAG
>NW_009651070.1:0-215 GCF_000708025.1 Charadrius vociferus
CTCCCGGGACGCGGAGGAGTTGCCCCATAGCAAAGGCTGAGCTGTTCACTGCCCTCTAGCCCTCACCGTTCCCACTGCTCAGGGACATGCTATGGACTATAACAGGGTCCTCAATGCCATCTGAGGTCTGTGGGGCACAGGAATATTAAGTGCTTGTGGCCCAGTGGCACATCTCACCTCTGAGAGTCAGGAGTTGGGGAGCACTGAGGACAGAG
>NW_009651071.1:0-215 GCF_000708025.1 Charadrius vociferus
CAAACCCCTTGGGATGCCAGGTGGCACTCCTGTTGGCAGCCATGTCACCCCCATGGGCATCAGAGGCCAGAGGGAATGGGCTGCACCCTGTGGGGCAGCAGGGGTCAGTCAAGACAGCCACAACCACAAAGAGGAGAAAAACTCCAAACAAACACTGCAATCAGGCAGGATATGCTCTCAACCTGCCTCAACGTGCCCTTCAAATCCTACTAGAA
>NW_009651072.1:0-216 GCF_000708025.1 Charadrius vociferus
GGCCAGGAAGGCGTCCGCCTTGAAGTCCACGAAGTTGAGGGTGATCTGGGGGATCTTGCTGATGGCCCGGTAGCGCATCAGGTCCGAGTCGGAGGTGGAGTTCAGCAGAGCGCTCCGCACGTTGTTCATGGCCCCTGGGCGGGGGGACCGTCACCACGGGGGGGCCACGGCCCCACGGCCCCCAGGGCTGGGGTCCCACAGCCCCACTCTCCCCCA
>NW_009651073.1:0-215 GCF_000708025.1 Charadrius vociferus
GAAGTGCTTCTCCTGTGGGAAGACCGGACATTTTATGAGGGAGTGCCCAAAAAAGACGGAGGCCAAGGGGCCTCGGGTCTGTCTGCGATGTAAAAAGGGGAGGCACCTTGCCAACCACTGTCACTCCAGGTTTGACAGGGACAGCAGACCACTTCAGCCGTTGGCTCAGGGAAACCGCTGGGTCAGTGCGCAGAGGGGGCACACGACGACACAAG
>NW_009651074.1:0-215 GCF_000708025.1 Charadrius vociferus
CTCTGACGGTGGATAACGTCCAGCCTCTCTTGTACGCTGCTTGCATTCTTCAGGTGGAACTGGTAGCAAAGGCGTGCTGTGAATACATGAAGCTGCACTTCCATCCCTCCAACTGCCTGGCAGTCAGGGCATTTGCAGAGAGTCACAACCGCATTGACTTGATGGACATGGCTGATCAGTATGCTTGCGAACACTTTACGGAAGTGGTGGAGTGC
>NW_009651075.1:0-215 GCF_000708025.1 Charadrius vociferus
AAACCATTCTATGACTCTGTGATAACCCAGGTCTGCATCAGTCTTTTTTACTATCCAAATATATTCACCTTAATAGTCGTTCCATGGTCAAATAATGAAAACTACTGAATCAAGGAGAGCAGAAGATGCTTTATGACTCTGAAAATCAAGCTATTTTCATTTAGGTACATGTTAAAGAGTCTAACAGTTAGCCATCAATTAAATAAAAAAACCAA
>NW_009651076.1:0-215 GCF_000708025.1 Charadrius vociferus
GGTCCTGCGCCTGGGTTGGGGTGATCCTCAATATCAATACAGTCTGGAGGATGAATGGTTGAGAGCAGCCCAGCAGAGAAGGACTTGGAGATACTTGTGGTAAAAAAAACCTGAACATGAGCCAGCAATGTGGCTGGCAAATCGTACCAAAAAAGCCAATCATACCCTGGGATGTATTGAAAGAAGCATGGCCAGCAGGTCAAGAAAGGTGATTC
>NW_009651077.1:0-215 GCF_000708025.1 Charadrius vociferus
TTCAATGCTTACTAACAGTGATGGTCTCTGAGGATGCGTGGGTGGGAGTGGAAGGGGTCAGATGATGCAGAGCAGGGCTGTAGTGTTCCTCTGTGTATGCAAAGGAGGAAGCAGGAAGGATCAGAGTGTGAGCTGTGGGGAAGAGAAGGGATCTGAACGCACGTGAGTGGGAATGGAAGAGGGAGGACATGACTAGGAATCAGAGTTTGCATGAG
>NW_009651078.1:0-216 GCF_000708025.1 Charadrius vociferus
CATGAGGGTGGTTTTGGGGGTCCATGGGGTGTTTTTGCGGTTCCTTGGAGTGGTTTTGGGGACCCTGGGAGTAGTTTTGGGATGGTTTTGGGGTCCCTTGGATAGTTTTGGGGGTCCGTGGAATGGTTTTGGGGACCCTGGTGGTGGTTTTGGGTCCCTGGGGCTGGTTTTGTGCGTCCCTTGAGGGTCTGGGGAAGTCCCACCGGGTTTTGGGCC
>NW_009651079.1:0-216 GCF_000708025.1 Charadrius vociferus
CCCTCCAGCACCCCGACGGGCGCCCCGGCACCGGGGTCCCAGTAAGGGTTCCCCCCTGCCTTGGGGCAGCAGGGTTTGGGGATGCCCACCACCAGCACCCCAGTAGTCACCCAACTGGTCCACGGCACCCTCGGTGTGCCACGCTGCGCCCTGCCCGAGGGCACGGACGGGAGCAGGGCTGGGTGGCCGGTCCCCACCGAGCTGGCGGCGGTGCCA
>NW_009651080.1:0-216 GCF_000708025.1 Charadrius vociferus
CTTCTCCCCATGGCCATCTTCTCCCCACGGCCACCTCCTCCCTGTCCCCAGGGAAGCTGCCCATCGTCAACGAGAGCGACGAGCTGGTGGCCATCATCGCCCGAACGGACCTGAAGAAGAACCGGGAACACCCCAACGCCTCCAAGGACGGGCGGAAGCAACTGCTGTGTGGGGCGGCCGTGGGCACGCGGGAGGACGACAAGTACCGCCTGGACC
>NW_009651081.1:0-216 GCF_000708025.1 Charadrius vociferus
GCCCGGAGGATGCCCGGAGAGATGCTGTGGTGGACGGGTGGGCATGGGTACCACGAGCACAGGATGTCCCGGGGTGGGGGGCTTTTCCAGCAGCCCCTGAGATGCCACCATCCCCTCGCAGTCACCACTTCGCCCTCCTGCCCTCTCTTCCCCACCGAGCTGGTTCTGGTGCTGGAAACCTCATCCACGGTGTCACCAGCCCTCTTCTCCAGCATG
>NW_009651082.1:0-216 GCF_000708025.1 Charadrius vociferus
TTAAATGCATAAGTTAAGATTCCTAAATAGACATATTACAGAGATTTAAAAAGACAGTTAATGCATGTTAAATATAATCAATTCCAGGGGATGAATAGTAATGTTTTAGGAATCACAGCATAACAGATTAAGATACATAGCCTATTACTGATCTAATAATTAAAAGACAATAACCACCTATTTAAATCTCAGTAAAATGTGTCAGAAAACAAGGCT
>NW_009651083.1:0-216 GCF_000708025.1 Charadrius vociferus
AACAACAACAACAACAACAAAAAAACATTTCTAGGGATTGAAATAGGAGAGCTAGTTTTGTTGTTTGGACTGCAGAACAAAAGAAAGTCTTGTTCACATAGCTTTGTACACTTTATCATTATAAAGTAGGAGCAGACTGTAGCCAAAATGTGTTGCAGTTGGTGGTGACAGAGCAAAGTAGAAAACAATTTTCTTTGGAGAATATTCACAGTTTTA
>NW_009651084.1:0-216 GCF_000708025.1 Charadrius vociferus
GGCTGAGGCCAAACCACGACAAAGAGCCCACGGAACTGGAAAAGCTGTCTGCTTTGTGTTTCTGTCTGGAAAAAAAAAAAATATTTTTGACCCACAATACTTCCTTTGAGCAACTGCATGATGGTTTTCCTCAAAATCTAATTATTTACATGGTCGGTAAAACTCCAGCCTTGAGCAGAGCTCCCCCAGTTCTTGTCGTTCAGACACAGGAGGATT
>NW_009651085.1:0-216 GCF_000708025.1 Charadrius vociferus
CACTGCCAAACAGGCAAAGAATATGCATGGTGTTGGAACAGCTGGTGAACGACCTTCTCTGTGTCTGCCGAATCCTCTCCAGCAATGACTTCATGCCACGGCTGCAGCCAGCTGTCGGGGTGGGCGGCTTCCGAGAAGGCCGGAGTGCCTCTGGAGAAGACCTTGTCTATCGCCTGCTTGTGCCCCTACAGCCACCCCCTGGGCACTCCTTCCACC
>NW_009651086.1:0-216 GCF_000708025.1 Charadrius vociferus
GCTGTCCGGGGCTTGTCCCTGCAGGTGCCGGTGACGTTTGTTGACATTGCCGTCTACTTCTCGGCGGAGGAGTGGAAGAATTTGGAGGAGTGGCAGAAAGACCTGTACAATAACCTGGTGAAGGAGAACTATGAGTCTTTGATCTCCCTGGGTAAACATCCCTTTTCGCCCCTTTCCCGGCAGGACGGGGTGATGGCTGCGTCTCCCCGGAGGGTT
>NW_009651087.1:0-216 GCF_000708025.1 Charadrius vociferus
AGGAACAGGCACAGCCTACCATCTGCCCCCTCCCGGACTGCCAGGCCCCGCTCTGTGGCAGAGACCTGTGCCCAGGACTACACCGAAGGCAGTCCATATCAAAGAACTGATGCCAATGGAAGGGGGAAGGGAGGGTAAGTTCTAAAAGAGCAGGCCAAGCGGCGTGCACTGTCAGGAAGGAAGGAGGGAATGGAAGGAAAGAGGGAAGGAAGGAAG
>NW_009651088.1:0-216 GCF_000708025.1 Charadrius vociferus
ACTAACCATAGCATTGTCAAAGGGAGGGACACAGTGCAGAAGGTTGCATTATTGTAGAGCCATATTATTATACAATCATGGAATGGTTTGGATGGGACGAGGCCTTTAAAAATCACCTAGTCCAATCCTCTTGCCATGGGCAGGGATATCTGTCACTGTATCGTGTTACTCAAAGTTCCGTTGAACCCTACTTTGAACACTTCCAGTGATGGGGCA
>NW_009651089.1:0-216 GCF_000708025.1 Charadrius vociferus
TTGGTAAGGGGCTGTCGATGAGTGTTGATCTTTAATAATACTCCAGTTATATTTGTTCCAGTCTTGCAATGAAGTATTTTCTTCTGTTGCTGTTATGACTACATTTGGCTGAGGTTTTTAAGATTTTTATCCAGACTACTCGGCTAAGAGTAGTCTTCTTTCATGCAGTGTAAAAGTATTAGGGACATAAATGAGAGCACTTCATGGAATCATAGA
>NW_009651090.1:0-216 GCF_000708025.1 Charadrius vociferus
CCCACTCCTCCCAGTAACCCCCCAGGGTTCCCAGTGCTCCCAGAAACCCACCCCAGTAACCCCTCCTGCTGCTCCCTTTAACCCCCAGAACTCCCAGTGCTCCCAAGAACCCCTCCCAGTGCTCCCAGTAACCTCCAGGACTCCCAGTGCTCCCAGTAACCCATCCCTGTACTCCCAGCAACACCTCCTAGTGCTCCCAGTAATGCCCAGTAACCC
>NW_009651091.1:0-216 GCF_000708025.1 Charadrius vociferus
GAGGAGCAGGACGACAAGGATCCAGTGCAGGCCACAGTCTACCACCAGCATTCCCTTCTGAGGCAATGCCTGCGGATCCAAAGGCAGCCTCAGGGCCAGAGGCCTGCGCTGTCCTGCCCACGCTCCTCTGAAGGAACTCAGATGTGGAAGTTCACTTAGTTCTAGAAATAAAGCTGCCAATTTTCACAGATGCTTCAGTCCAATTCACTCTCCTGT
>NW_009651092.1:0-216 GCF_000708025.1 Charadrius vociferus
TTTGTAGCAGGTTTGTCATTGTATGTGTTCATGCACGATTCAGGGTTTTCTTTTGTCCTTTTGGGTAAAAAGTAGCAATGAATTGCTACTGAAACTAAACAACTATACCTTCTGTTTGGCTAGACGGCAAATGGAAATTAATTTATGTGCTCTGAGTAATAAAATTATCATCCAACTTTATATCAAAGAAACATTCTCCAGTGGGCTATATGAGGT
>NW_009651093.1:0-216 GCF_000708025.1 Charadrius vociferus
CCCTGGGCCCCTTTCCCAAACATCTGGATGTCCCCCTCGCCACACCTGGGTCCCTCCTGGGACACCCGGGTCCCTTCCCTGGACAATTGGGTCCCTTCTTGGCCACCTGGGTGTCCCTTCCCGAAGTCCTGGGTCCCCTTCCCAGACACCGGGGTGTCCCCCCCGAACATCTGGGCCCCCTTCCCGAATATCTGGGTCCCCTCCCCAACACCTGGG
>NW_009651094.1:0-216 GCF_000708025.1 Charadrius vociferus
TCACCTTCCCAGAGGAACACCCCTGGATGCCTTTGGGGTGTTTCCCTGGTGTTCCCCTCTTGGCTCCCAGGACCTCAGGAGCCCCTCGCTCATCTCTCCAAGACTCCAAGTGTGCTGCAGCGTCGCCAGCGCCTCTCAGAGCAACAGGCTGTAGGCCCTCGCTGGCACCCCGTCCCTCTAACCTTGCCCTGTCGTCCCACAGCTTGTCACGGGCAA
>NW_009651095.1:0-215 GCF_000708025.1 Charadrius vociferus
CCCCAGATTTTAAACAGGCCAAATTTGAGTGTCTTTCTGAGCGATGCCCAGAAGCACACACAGCTGTCATTGGACTGGTCCCTTTCCTTCATCCCTCCTCAAACCTCAAAGACATCATGATTTCTCAACTGAACAGGTTTAAAAATTTGTATAGCTTGCCAGGCTATACAGCTCTGATTTGGCTTGCTTACAGCTGGCCACATCAGGCAGATTTA
>NW_009651096.1:0-216 GCF_000708025.1 Charadrius vociferus
GAAAGATTATATATTTTTAATACAGGAGAAAAAGGAGACTATGGGACCAAGTACTGCAGCATTTTCTTCCTAGTTCTCTAATGAATCTCTGGAGCGGTCTTCTGTGAAATTATCAGAATTGTGTGGAATCTCTTCACTCAACTTAGGCACTAAAATTATTGAGTTATTTCTAATATGACCATCAACTTTCTACTTTACCAGTGGGGTCTGCTGAGT
>NW_009651097.1:0-216 GCF_000708025.1 Charadrius vociferus
TGAAAGCTGATATTGTTTCAAAAAAATCACAAATAATGCAGAACAAAAGAAGTGTGATGCATGCAACAGAGTGAAAATGCATTGATTCCCACTGTTTGAAGAAAGCTACTGCACTCCACCTTAAAATGCATCAGACCGATTTTAGTTATAACAAGACAAATCCCAAGAGTCAGAATGAAATAAAGCAAATATTTTAAAGATTTAAGAGCTGTTATC
>NW_009651098.1:0-216 GCF_000708025.1 Charadrius vociferus
TAGGAGTCACCTTGCTTCACGCCAAACATCATGTCAATCAGGATAATGCTACCGGAATCGTGCGTCAGCCGGAGCTTGCATGAATGCCTGGAGGGCAGCACCGTTAGGCGGCAGCATTTGGACTGAGGCAACATGGGCCAGGCTTCTTTCACCACTGCTTGCAACCAGCAGGCGGTTTTGTCGATGTCTAGGTAGGGTCCAGTGCAGAGGGTGTGT
>NW_009651099.1:0-216 GCF_000708025.1 Charadrius vociferus
TTCGGTGATTCTGTGATTCTGACCTTCCTCTCCTTGTGGTTTAAGAGGAGATGTGGTGGCTCTCCTGGCATGATACAAGGAACCTGATCTAACAGTAAACTGATCGGGATTAAAACCTCCTCCAAATGTGAAGATGCCTGGGGAACTGAGGCACTTCCATAGCTAAATAGCATCGGGGTTGCAACGCAGCTTAAGTGTTTGAGCTTCAACTCTCCC
>NW_009651100.1:0-216 GCF_000708025.1 Charadrius vociferus
AAGTTCCTCAGGAAGAAATACATGGGGTTGTGGAGGCTGGAGTCCACCACCGTGATGAGGGCAATCAGGCTGTTCCCCGTGAGGACCACAAGGTAGATCACCAGGAACACTGTGAAGCACAGGCCCTGCGGGCTGGAGGGGTCAGAAAATCCCAGAAGAATGAATCCAGATCCACCGGTGTGATTCTCCACGCCTTCTCTTTGGGGCATTTTCCCT
>NW_009651101.1:0-216 GCF_000708025.1 Charadrius vociferus
TTGGGGACACTGGGGACAGGCAGGGGTGAGCGGTGGTGTCCCATTGTCAGGTAGATGTTCGAGGTGGAGATGTTGGGGACACTGGGGACATGAGGAGGACTTTGGGGACCTCCAGGAAGCGGGCAGGGCCGAGTGGTGGGGACTCGGGGGGGACACTGGGGACACCCAAGAGCCGAGTGGGGACGAGTGTCCCCTGGGTGGTGGTGAAGCTGGAAG
>NW_009651102.1:0-216 GCF_000708025.1 Charadrius vociferus
CAGCACAATGCGCCTTTATCCCGCCTTTGTGCCGCCGCCCGGCACCAGAACAATCCAGCCGCGTGGGCCATGGCGTGCCCATCTGGCATTGCCTGTCCCTGGCACCGGCCACGTGCCCCTGTGGGATGAGCTGCCCCAGACGGGGGACCCAAAACACGCACCCCCAAACACGGCACCGGCACAGGAGCGTGGTGAGCCGGCACAGCCCTGGTGAGC
>NW_009651103.1:0-216 GCF_000708025.1 Charadrius vociferus
AAAAAATCAATAAACCAGCAAACTGTAAATGATGTGGAAATAACTTCTTTATGTTTTCCTGTTTTTGTAGTTTATAGTTAGCACCAGTACATAAACGTGACAGCTTTGTGCAAGGGAAGAAAAGTAAATCCAAATCTAGAGAGTGTTGTGATGAGCTATCTTCTCCTCAATGAATTCTGCTTTCTTCTATGAAACAATGGGGTTTGAGGTTTTTTT
>NW_009651104.1:0-216 GCF_000708025.1 Charadrius vociferus
CGAAAGGGGTGCCCCTCTTCGGATTTCTGGACGGCCTGGACGACGGCTTTGTAGACGCGGAGGCTGATGGTGACGGAGAGCAGGGCCAGGGCGAGGTGGGCCACCACGCTGACGGCGCTGAAGGTGGCCAAGGAGAGGAGGAGGAGGAGGCTGGCGCCGAAGACGACCCCCGTCTTCTTCACGTCCCGCCAGAAAAGCAGCTCGTGGACTGTTGGG
>NW_009651105.1:0-216 GCF_000708025.1 Charadrius vociferus
GGAACACGCGTGTGTAGGGCCAGAGGTGGCGGGGGCACGTGCGTGTGCAAGGCCGGGCACGTCAAGGCGCGCACACGCGTGTGTAGGGGTCAACGCGCCAGTAGCACACGCGTGTGCAAGGCCGGGTAAGTCAGGGCACACGTATGTCTGCAGGGCCGGACACAACAGGGGCACACGCGTGTGCAGGGCTGAGCATGTCAGGGCACACACGTGTGC
>NW_009651106.1:0-216 GCF_000708025.1 Charadrius vociferus
GAGGAGACGTCCCCCTTCGATGTGGCAGTGGTGGAGCTGGAGGAGAGTGTACCGGGCTTCATCCCCCCGCGCCTGGCGGACACCTTTCTCCAAGGTAAGCATCCAGGAGGACATGGGATACTGAGGTGTCACCCCCTTGTACCCACCTCCCACCTTCTCCCCACCCCAGGAGAGGAGGTGAGCGTGGTGGGCTTCGGAGCACTGGGGCGGGCGTGT
>NW_009651107.1:0-216 GCF_000708025.1 Charadrius vociferus
AACAAGTGTAAAATGCAGCATAGCATAGCAAAGGGACAGAAGTCCCCACTTTCCAGTGACTGGTAGAAAGAAAATGGAGTTGTACTTTTTAGTTCCACACGTGCACCTGTTGTGCTTACAATATAAAAAACTTCTGAATCAAACGACAATCAAATTGGGACAGCATCTTCTACAGATTCAAATTAAAAAGCAGAACAAAAGAGAATGTCTTCAAAT
>NW_009651108.1:0-216 GCF_000708025.1 Charadrius vociferus
AAAAAATCTTTTCTTCTTTTGTCATTCAATCAAATTCCAACGAAATCAACCAAGAGCCAGTCAAATCCACCACAGTCTTGTGCTGAGCTAGGAAAAAAGTTCACGTAATGACATGAAAGTGGAGAATACAGTCCCCCAGGCCGTAAGTTCAAATCAACTCGAAGTTGAAAGTGTGACATGATGGCGTCATGTAACAAGCTAAGAATTGGTTGCATG
>NW_009651109.1:0-216 GCF_000708025.1 Charadrius vociferus
TCTTAAAGGTCCCTTCCAATGATTCTACGATTTAGCTGTCTCCTGTCTATACCAAGTCAGTGCAAGGATGCGTTTGAGTGTTCCTGGCATGATAAGAAGCCACCAGAGTGTGTGTTAGTGGCATACTGAACTTCAGGGTATGCTTGGACTCATGGGATCATGTGCATTTCCAGTGATACTTTTCAAAAAACGGGAGAATCCTACCAACTTTGCTAA
>NW_009651110.1:0-216 GCF_000708025.1 Charadrius vociferus
GCTGCTGAATTGTGGCAAGATATTTCTGCTCGGGTAGAGAACCTGGTTGTAAAAGTGTGTCACGTAGATGCTCACATACCCAGGAGTTGTGCCAATGAAGAAGATTGAAACAACCAGCAGATGGACCAGGCTGCTAGAATTGCAGTGGCTCAGGTAGCTCTGGAGTGGGAACATAAGGGTGAGCTGTTTATAGCTCAATGGGCCCATGACACTTCA
>NW_009651111.1:0-216 GCF_000708025.1 Charadrius vociferus
CAGCAGCAGCATTTGGGAAGGGGTGAAGCTGGAAACGCTCTGCCCTGCGGAGACCTTGGGCTGAGCTGCCCCTCGCTCCTCCGCTTAAAGCCGTGTGGTGGATGTAAGAGATGAGCCGGCACGCGGGATGTTCTCCCACCTTGCTATTCCACAGGCCTAAAGCTGGGTTTGCCAAGGGGGGAACTGGGGCTGGAGAAGCTGCTCCAGCCCCCCCCC
>NW_009651112.1:0-216 GCF_000708025.1 Charadrius vociferus
ATTTTCTGTAAGATTCCTGTCATAAGACTGTAGTAAAAAAATATTTCCAACTGTTTTGGGAAAGAAATGATTAAAGATTTGCCAACAATAGAAGTGAGTATGGATGCAACCCAACCCAAACCCCAGACTTAATATCAATAATCAGAGGGGCAATGGACAGACAAGAGATGACAGAACACAAACTAAAAACCTGGATATAAATGACCCAGAACTGAG
>NW_009651113.1:0-216 GCF_000708025.1 Charadrius vociferus
GGGGACTGCAGCTTCCCCCGGGACGTGGCGTCGCTGGAGCCCAGCACCAACACCGAGAGTCCCTGTGAGTGCCGGGATTGTGGGGGAGGTTTGGGATGTTCCCGGGATCCCATTCGCTCACTGCTCGCTCCCACAGGTTCGCTACTGGCCGAATTTTTCCACGTTTTTGGGGATTTCGACTTTCCGGGGCGGGTGATCTCGCTGAGAGAGGGCCGT
>NW_009651114.1:0-216 GCF_000708025.1 Charadrius vociferus
GAGCACTGCCTGCTGATAGCCGGCAGGAAAAAGCCACCTGTGGCATCGCAGCCTCTTGGGGACGTTCACTGCCACCCTGCTCTCTGCAGCCCTTTGCCACCTTTGTCCTTCCCAAAACACACACACCAGAGAACAGAACCGCTACAGGCAGT
Source organism: Charadrius vociferus (assembly GCF_000708025.1). Lineage (NCBI taxonomy): Eukaryota > Metazoa > Chordata > Aves > Charadriiformes > Charadriidae > Charadrius > Charadrius vociferus. The sequence goes on from NW_009651114.1 coordinate 153, forward strand.
AGGCATGTTTGCGGGTGTTGAAGGGCCGATCTGGCTACAGCCGCAGCAGGCAAGCAGTGATGTG
>NW_009651115.1:0-216 GCF_000708025.1 Charadrius vociferus
ACCTCCGTTATCATCGGAGGGTCAAAAACCCATTGCGCCGCTAGAGGTGTGTGCCGCGGGGTACCCCCCAGAGGATGATCCTTTTGATCCAGGACCCGTGGACCCAGAGGAGGAGCCGCAGCTTTATCCTCCCGATCCTCATGATGTGTGGGCAAATATTAGACGACAAGCTCTGAAAGAGGGAGACTTACAAATTGCAAAGAAAATAGTTGCTCT
>NW_009651116.1:0-216 GCF_000708025.1 Charadrius vociferus
CTGCAGTAAATGCAATCAGACACACAGACAATTGTAATGAAACTGTTGGCTCATTTCTCGATTCATAATTGTGTTAACCTCTAGTGAACCATCCAGTAAGCCCTGTAATCCCTTCAACACAGAGTAGAAGACATTTGAAGGGGACTAAGATGCAGATAACAAGCTGTTCTATAAAAGAACAAACAACAGAGAAACAATAGCTGAACTGCAGATAAA
>NW_009651117.1:0-216 GCF_000708025.1 Charadrius vociferus
TTTTTTTTTTCAAGTGAACAGAGTGTTAGTATTGCCTTTGTAAGCATGATTCATTTATAATTTCAGTGTACAATATCACTCATGTTTGATCACAAAATCCTCAAGAAAGCATCTGCAACACTATCTGGTTTTAAAGTAAATGCATATTGGGCAATAACAGAGCCAGGTTTCAAGGATAAAGGAATAAAATCATCCATGTAAAGATTCTCAGCTCAT
>NW_009651118.1:0-216 GCF_000708025.1 Charadrius vociferus
TTCCAAACCTTCTGCCCGTCCCTGTCAGGTTAATTACTGTAATTTTGCAGTTTCAGCTTTCATTTAGTCGTGTGCAGCCTGGGAGCAGGAGAGATTTACAAACTATTTGTTTACTATGGCCATTTGGGGGAGGGAAGAAATAATAGCAGCGTAATTGTATCATTAAGGGATTTTGTGCGTTTCTGGTAATCCTGCAGGAAGAAGAGTATATCGGTA
>NW_009651119.1:0-216 GCF_000708025.1 Charadrius vociferus
CTACATTTTGAATGCTGCTGCTTAAAAGTTGCCCCTGTTCTCTGCAGAAACTGTTTACAAGTATTTGAAAGGTTAGTATAGCTTTGTGTATGTATGGTTTGTAATACACACATTGTATCTAGGCTGCTCTCTCCCTCCCTTTTTTTACCATGGAAAAATCGAAGGTTAACTCACTTCAGTCAGAATGCATAAAAATCATCAGTGATGGTATTTTAG
>NW_009651120.1:0-216 GCF_000708025.1 Charadrius vociferus
TGTAAAGCTCTCCCAGTTCATCCCAGTAACAACCAGCGACCTCCCAGTAAGCTCCGGTGCTCACGGTAACTCTCCCACAGCACTCCCAGTCTGTCCCAGTAACCCCACAGCTTCTTCCAGGAACCCCCAGTAATCTTACAGCACCCCTCTCTAAGGACTTGGCTCTCCCAGTTCATCCCAGTAAAAACCAATGCCTCCCAGTAACCCCTTCTCATC
>NW_009651121.1:0-216 GCF_000708025.1 Charadrius vociferus
GAGCTGCCTTGAGGCCAGCAGCATGCAGCAGTACGAGCAAGATCTCAAGATCCAGCTGGGTGCTCCCACTCCAGCTCCAGAGGTGCCTGAGGTCCACTCCGGGGAAATGGAGATGCCTCCCCACCACATCAAACGGCAGGAGACCTTGGAGGATGTCGTCCCAGAATCCAAACTGGAGCAGGAACCGGGCCTGCCAGTCAATGTGGAGGACACTCC
>NW_009651122.1:0-216 GCF_000708025.1 Charadrius vociferus
TAAAGCAGGCCATTGTGCACTGATTATAATGTGTAAAGAGGAAATATGCTTATATCACAATCTATTCTAAACTCAAATAGGCAGCAGTACTCTGTGTTTATAAATATAAATGCAAAACCTATGTTAAAATAATGTTAAGGGTCTGGATTCTAACCACAAAAGTCAGGAAATTCAGAGCAAACCTTGAAAGTTTGGGCCTGATTCTGATTTCATGCT
>NW_009651123.1:0-216 GCF_000708025.1 Charadrius vociferus
TGGGGAATGAACCCCCTCTCCCATCCCCCCTCCACCAAAGCACACCTCCCTTGTCTGCCCCATCCCTGTGCTCACCATCCACTGCGGAGCTGCAGATGTCCTGCGCAGTCACAGCGACACCTGCATTTTGGGCCAGAGAGGGTTTTGATTAGAGGGGCAATGATGTGGCTCATCCACCTGTTCCAGCCCAGGTTCTATTGATGGGAGCACCTTCCC
>NW_009651124.1:0-216 GCF_000708025.1 Charadrius vociferus
ACTCTGATTTAAGCATAAGAAATATCAGACATAGACACCACATTTAATAGACAAAAAGTAAATCACCTAGAACTAAACTCAATACATTTGCAGCTACCAAGTAGTCCCACTGATTTCAGTGAGACTATTCATCTGCTTAGATTTAACCAGATATCTTGTTCCTTACAGAAGCCAGACATTACTCACTGTCTCTTTTCTCACAAGAATGGAGGAAAG
>NW_009651125.1:0-216 GCF_000708025.1 Charadrius vociferus
GTTCCCCTGGTGTCACCTTGTAGCGGGTGGCGGTTGCGGTACCAGCGCAGGGTGGCGGGCATGGGGCAGCAGGCAGCTCAGCTCCATCCTAGTAGAGCTCAGTGTGCTGTCTTCGCTGCTGCGGACCAAGCGGCTCCGGGTAGGTGCGCCGCAGTGTGGGGTGGCGTGGGGTGGCATTAGGGGCTGCGTCGTGAGGCCGGGAGCTGCTCCCGTCTC
>NW_009651126.1:0-216 GCF_000708025.1 Charadrius vociferus
AACCTGGTCTGATCTCATAGCTGACTGATGTGAGCAGGGGGTTGGACTTAGACACTTTCTGCTGTCCCTTCCAACCCAAAGTACCCTGTGACCTGAAGACAAAGAGTTTGTCTGTAACCACACACTAAGTTGTTGAGTGGGAAATACACGTGAACCAATGGTGCTAGCTCCTTAGTGTTACTTTTGTGATGAAGAATCATAGAATGGTTTAGGCTG
>NW_009651127.1:0-216 GCF_000708025.1 Charadrius vociferus
CATTACACATGGCAAATGTCTTGAGGGTTTAGTTTATAGACTTGTTTATATTTTTATTTTAATCATTATTACTTTCTCCGTGTCATTTCCACTTTTGCATCTCCATACTCATTACGTATTTATTATCTCTTTTATAAAATCAATGGCTGCAAACCAGAGAATTTTGTTCCTGAAATAAATAGATCCAAATATATCTATCCATAAATTAAATGTTGT
>NW_009651128.1:0-217 GCF_000708025.1 Charadrius vociferus
CGATGTTGCCGTCGCTGCAGCAGGAGAAGCAGACTTTGGCGTCGGGGCTGATGGCCAGGGCGTAGCAGGCGGGGGCAGAGGAGGTGAGCTCAGCCTTGATGCGGGGCGTGGGCGCCGCCAGGTCCCAGATGGAGAGGGTGCTGGCCTCCCCCCCCACGATCAGGCTCCGGCCGTCGGGGAGCAGTTTGCAGGAGCGGATGTAGTTGTCGCGGTTCTG
>NW_009651129.1:0-217 GCF_000708025.1 Charadrius vociferus
CGTGACTCCAATTAAACCAGAGTTTGAAACACTGACATCTGCATGACAGAGATAAAGTGGTGTAAAATGCACCTTGCCTGGTGCCTGGAGGAAAGAGATTTGGAGAAAACAATATAATAATGCTGATGCTGGGGATGGCTTGGGAGGGACATGCAGGGAGGAGAGAAGATGCACTGAGGTGGCACGAGTGCATTAAGCTGCAAGCCAGGCTGGAGAT
>NW_009651130.1:0-216 GCF_000708025.1 Charadrius vociferus
TTTCCAACCAAAAAGATTCTATGATTCGGTGACACTGGAGACTATTTTCTTTCAGGCACAAGAGAATTAAGTTGGCTCAGTCAAATATGGGGACCTGTAACCCCCAAACTGGCCAGAAGCTGATGAATAAGTTAAGTATTTTCTTCCTTTAGGTCTTCTCCAAAGTCCTCCCAGGACGTTGGGAGAGCTTCCCTGGCTTCTGCAAGCACTGCTTGC
>NW_009651131.1:0-217 GCF_000708025.1 Charadrius vociferus
GCCCCGGGGACGGGGACTGCGAAGGCTCAGCTTCCTCCGTAGCTCCGGCAGTTTCTTCATCTTCATGGAAAGGCGGCGGACGGTACCCGGGGATTTCACCTTGTTGAGGGAACGGCCCTTTTTGGGGCTGGCGGGGGGCGAGGGGGTGGTCAGCCCCGTTCCCGAGCTCACGCACGGGATCGGCATCTTCCCTGCAAGGAGGAGGAAAAAGGGGTGA
>NW_009651132.1:0-217 GCF_000708025.1 Charadrius vociferus
GCTCAACGCTGTGTTTGATCACTGGTACATCACCCAAAGGTTCACAGCAAAACAGATGATAGGACACAGAAAAGCTCTTCTTCCTCTCACCGCAAAGGGAACTGCTGCTTGCTGACTGACAGCTCCCCAGCCAGATTATGTACATCTAATTACCGAGCCACAACCCAAATCAAAATGCCCTGTTGCAGCTGGTGTCTCACTTAATCCATTCATAACA
>NW_009651133.1:0-217 GCF_000708025.1 Charadrius vociferus
GCTCCTCTCGGGAGCCAAGGGGACAGGGCTGGCCAGGGGGTCCCCAGGGAGCTACTTACAGCCTGAGGAGGTTGGGGAGCCCCTGGAAGACGCTGGCGCTCAGGCAACCGATGCGGTTGTTGGAGAGGTCCCTGCAAGGCAAGCGGAGGGGCCGGGAGGGCTGGGGACGCCCCGCTGTCCCTCCTCCCGCCCCGGCTGCCCCCCCGGGGGGCTGCGG
>NW_009651134.1:0-217 GCF_000708025.1 Charadrius vociferus
CTAACACTTTTAACAGCCTCTTTGGTCGCTTTGTCAATAGAAGACTGCGAAGATGCTCTGTTGGAAGCTGCTACTTCTGCCTCCCTCCATCTCTCTTCTCCGGAATTGCCCGCTCGGGGGGCTCTTCCGGCAACGAGCTCTGACAGCTTCTGCCCGGCTGCCGGCCCTGGCTCAGCTGCATCAGATGCGCTGGATACCAAATGCTCCCCAAAGCTCT
>NW_009651135.1:0-217 GCF_000708025.1 Charadrius vociferus
GTTGGGAGCCCCCCAGCCCCTGGCCCAGCCGCCCCCGAGCTGACCTGGAGGGAGAAGATGACGACGGTGAAGCAGACGACGACGGTGATGCCCACGGCCATGATGACGGCGTCGGTGTTGTAGAAGCTGGCGATCATCCCCACCATGTAGGACAGGCTGACCGTCAGGATGGACTGGGGGGACAGACGGGCACCCTCTCACCGTGTTACCGTGTTAC
>NW_009651136.1:0-217 GCF_000708025.1 Charadrius vociferus
GTTCTGCAATAGCATTTGAACTTCTCCTGGTCCTTCTTAGGAAAGTCCTAATCCACTCATCACCGGAGAAATTTTATCATGGATTTTAACATTTGGGAAAAGAATACCTAGAGTGCAACTGCCACTCCATCCTAAAGGCAAGACTTTTCATGCTTTATTCCCACATATCCAATACCGTCCCTTCCCTAATGGAGCTGGCCATCCAGTAACAATATTG
>NW_009651137.1:0-217 GCF_000708025.1 Charadrius vociferus
AGGAGCGCCTGCAACTTCCTCAGGGCTCACTGGTGCTCTGGGTGTCCCTTCTGGCATCACACGGGAGGCAGGCTGTGTCCCTGGAGCGCCCTTGCTTGTCCCGGACACAAACTGTGTCGCTGGTCCCTTTGGCTCCAGCGTGGAGCTTATCCCGTGCTGGCTCTTGATGGCTGCCTGGGGGGTCTCGGCAGGGGCAGACTGGCCCCCAGTGCCCTCC
>NW_009651138.1:0-217 GCF_000708025.1 Charadrius vociferus
GAAGCCCTGCAGTCAAAGTGGAAGGTTTGTGGGTGATGGTGGTGACCGCAATGACCCGACATGCGGCTTTTGGTGCTGCTCTCTGGATGCTCCGAACCAACAGAACTCTGAGGGCAAGTACATAATGAATTGGAGCTTACAGAAAATACATGAAAATACTTGATCTGGTTGGAGCAGCAAAATTCCTGTTAGTGTTTGCCCCTGTAAAGGCAGTATG
>NW_009651139.1:0-217 GCF_000708025.1 Charadrius vociferus
TGGGGATTATTTTGGAAAGCACTGCAGTTCCCCTTTCTGTGGTATTTCTGTGGCGTCAGGGCAGGCAATGCCCTTCCAAAGTGCTTTTCCCTGTCCTATCCCCCCAAACTGGAACAGAAAAGGTAAAGAGAAATGGTCAGAGACACAGAGCAGGTAGTTTGGCCATCCCCCGGTGAAGTAGTTGGCGATGGGCATCACAGGGCGCAGACCTCTTGTC
>NW_009651140.1:0-217 GCF_000708025.1 Charadrius vociferus
ACTAAGGCTCTGCCTAAGAAAGCAACGGCACAGAGAACTGCTCACACCTTATCTAGAAAGCACAAAGTTAAATGTTATCACAAGGAAACAGAAATATTGGAACCACCAGGGGTTTGGGGCTCTTTTTTACATTTCTTGGATGTCACCAGTTCTCTCCTTAAGTCGTAAAGCACTGATTCAGCTGATGAAGAACAGGATTTCAGTTTTCAAGCAACAA
>NW_009651141.1:0-217 GCF_000708025.1 Charadrius vociferus
AAAAGTAACCATTATCTGACTTCGGTTCTTAACCAGGCTGCTGAACTTCTGCAGTGGTGCTATTTTAGCACTGTATTGATGAAGAAACACTTTGTCCAGGGGTAACATTGGTCTGAAAGATCTTATATGCACATTACATCACTTTTCCCACAAATTGCAGTTTTCAAAAGGCCATTATTTATCCTAAGTGAAACAGTATTATTAACTTGCACAAATA
>NW_009651142.1:0-217 GCF_000708025.1 Charadrius vociferus
TTTTTTTTTTTTTTTTAAAGGAGGGGGGTCCGCGTGCCTCAGTTTCCCCCAGTGGGGCACAGAAGGGGGGGAGGAGGGGGTTGTGGGGAGCCCCACCAGACCCTTCTCCTAAACCCAAACGTGCCTTAACCCCCCCAACCCCTCCAAATCTGCCTTGGGGGGGGGTTCCCCCCATTTCCTCCCCCCAGCGGGAAAGCGCTCCCAAAATCCCTTTTTT
>NW_009651143.1:0-217 GCF_000708025.1 Charadrius vociferus
GGGGGCGCTCGTCCTGGGCACGTCCGGCACATCTGGGCACATCTGGGGCCACGGGGGGTTGGCACATATGGGCGCCGGCACATCTGGGCACTGGGTACACGAGGATCGGCACATCTGGGCGCCGGCATAGCTGGGTTGCAGCACATCTGGGTGTCAGGGTGCATGTGGTATGGCACATCTGGACATCAGAACATCTGGGGGTGTGTGTCAGGGCTGG
>NW_009651144.1:0-217 GCF_000708025.1 Charadrius vociferus
AGAGGGTGAAAACAGTCATGGGGTTTGCATAGAGAAGCTTACATCAGGTGTCAACATGAGCGTGAAGATTTTGTGTGTGCCAGTCGCTGAGGATCCCAGTAAACATTCATGGTTTGTTTGTGCAAAAGTGGATCAATGTTCTCACACGGAAAAGCTCCCATGGAAAAAAAAAAGCTCACATGGAAAAGAAAAATGATTCTTTAATTCTATAAACAGC
>NW_009651145.1:0-217 GCF_000708025.1 Charadrius vociferus
CTGGGACCCCCCAGCCCTGGGCCAGCCTGGGACCCCACGGCCCCACGGGGCTGCCAGCAGCTCACCCCAAGAGGGGAAAGCCCCAAAAGCTGGTGCCGGGGGGTGGCTTTGCAGGGACTCACAAGACCCCCTGCCCTCCCCAACTGGTGGCTGCTTTTGGGGCCAAGGGCAAAGCTATAGGGCCAAAGGCAATGCTATAGGGCGAAGGACAAAGCTA
>NW_009651146.1:0-217 GCF_000708025.1 Charadrius vociferus
TGGGGTTGGAGGCTTCAAGTAGCCGCCGGTCATCCCATGCGACCATACTCAACCTTCGCTGCTCCTCCATAACTTTGGCCACTTGCACCTCCCCAAATAGCATTTATCCTGAAGGAGAGGGGAGAATTTTGGGGATAAGTAGCAGTGCCACGTTGTTCCCTCAGCCTCCTTTTGTCCAGGGTGGGAGACATGTACTTGCTGGAATCGCCTTGGAGGG
>NW_009651147.1:0-217 GCF_000708025.1 Charadrius vociferus
TGGAAAGAGATTTTCCACAGTGGAAATGCTTCTCATTTGAAGCAGTTGCATTTTATAAACTTTCCATCAGAGCAGATTTTCAGAGACAATATACTCGACAGTAGAATCCATCGCTAACAAGATTTTGCACTCTCTTTTGAAAAATAGAAAAAAGTCCACTTCCTTCCAAGGGCCCAAGCACAGCACGTCTTCCGAATTTGGCGGCATCACCAGTCTG
>NW_009651148.1:0-217 GCF_000708025.1 Charadrius vociferus
TTACTATAGTTTTCAATCCATTGTCTACAATATCCTACTAACCCCAGAATTTGCCTTATTTGTCTCTTGTTTTGAGGGGCTGGCAGGGACAGGATTCCTTTTATCCTTTCCGGGTCTATTTTCTTTTCCCCTTTGTTAATATAGTGGCCTAAGTACTTGACTTCTTCCTCTACAAACTGCAATTTTGTTTTTGAGACTTTGAGGCCTTTTATCCCTA
>NW_009651149.1:0-217 GCF_000708025.1 Charadrius vociferus
GGTCACCGCCAACCTCGTCACTGCAGCCCCCTCCCGAGCGCGGGGTTGTGGTGGCACCGTCACCGAGTCATCGTGGCTCCAGCACCCCACGCCGTCCCCAGGACCTCCGTGCGGCCGTGGCATCGTCACCGGCGTAGCCGCGGTGGCACCAAACGCGGCTTCGGCGCAAAGACCGCCCGCTTGGCCCGCTTCCCCCACCTCCAGGACCTCCGTGCTC
>NW_009651150.1:0-217 GCF_000708025.1 Charadrius vociferus
TGGCCAGGGAGAGATGCTGTCACCCCTGCAGCACCCAGAGGAGCTAGGGAGGGAGCAGGGAAGCCCCTTACCAGCGCCCTGGAAAGAGCTGACATGGGGGACTAACGGGGTGCACAACCCCCGAGGCGAAGGGGAGGATGCTGTGGGGGATCCCTGGGTGCAGCAGGCACCATGGGGTGACCAGGGCAGTTCTCACCAGCTTTGCACTCGCAGGCGG
>NW_009651151.1:0-217 GCF_000708025.1 Charadrius vociferus
AGTAACAACTTTGCACTGCTTGCTGACTTGCAGTGCTTAAAAATAAATAGAAGGGGTGAGAATGTGACACTTCTGCCAATGTTCTGCTGAAGATGGGGAGTTTTGTATTGCTTTTCTGCATACTTATCAGATGGTACAGAGAATTACTCATTTCCCTTCATCTTATCCAATGGCACATAGAAGATAGTGGACTCCTACTCAGCTGGATAGAGTTAGC
>NW_009651152.1:0-217 GCF_000708025.1 Charadrius vociferus
GGCACAGCAAGGCCAACCAGGGCTCTTCTCTCAGCAGAACCTCATGGACGACACAAACCTGTCTCCTTTCAGCCTTTCTAGGCCCACAGCAGCAGTTTTTCCAGCTAAGAGCTGTCAATCTCAACGGAGCTATGCCAGCAGGTAGGTCAGGCTTGTGCTACGAAGCTGCAGGGTCAAGTTGTTAGTCAGCAATCTGAAATAACAGATCAGCATTTCA
>NW_009651153.1:0-217 GCF_000708025.1 Charadrius vociferus
ACAGGCACAGTCAGGTTGCCGTAGGCATGGCCAGGGTGCCACGGGCATGGTGAGAGTGCCACGGTCACAGCTGGGTTGCCATAGGTATGGCCGAGGTGCCACAGGCTGGGTCAGGTTGCCATAGGCATGGCCAGGGTGCCACGGGCACGGTCAGGGTGCAACGGGCACAACCGGGGTGCCACAGTCACGGCTGGGGTGCCACGGTCATGGCCAGAGT
>NW_009651154.1:0-217 GCF_000708025.1 Charadrius vociferus
GGCAGCACTGATTGCTGGTGCTGTTTGCATTGATTCTGGGAGCGAGATGGTTTAGCGCTGCTAATAGTCACTGGCTGTGGGGTGAGCACCGTTGTGTTGAAGTCACCTTGTACAGAGGAGCAGTATCGCTGTTCCCGGGGGCTGGAGAAACTGAGGTCTGGAGAAGAGCACTCAGGTCCTAGCCTGGGCTCCTTGAGGAGAAGTGACATTTCCTGAG
>NW_009651155.1:0-217 GCF_000708025.1 Charadrius vociferus
TATTTATTTATTTATTTATTTTATGTGTGTGTGAATATCCTGCCAAAATACCCACCTGATTAATAGCTTCTTCTTGTTGATTGCCCAAGTTACGAAAAGACAGAATCAACTTGCCGCATAGAGGGTAGAGTATTTGTCAGGGTTTCCTGGAGCAGCTCAGAGGGAGAAATGCATTTTCCAACAGACTTATGGTGACATATCAGCACTGAGAAAACCA
>NW_009651156.1:0-217 GCF_000708025.1 Charadrius vociferus
AACCATTCAATGATTCTATGATTCTAAGATGATGATACGATGTCTTCATCAAATCATAATTTTATCAACAGCCCAGGTGGTAATTACATTAAACTGAAAGTTTGCACAGTATTCCACATGCATGTGTAATCCATATTAATGTGCACACTAGCAAAGTCAAGATAAGGTGGGCATGGTGACGAGTACCATTTATCTGGAATCGTTTAAGGGAAAAAAA
>NW_009651157.1:0-217 GCF_000708025.1 Charadrius vociferus
TTTTTTTGCCAAGTTGTGGCTCTGCTTTGTATCTTCTTGTAAGAGGTAAAGGGGCATTAGCTCATTTGCTAACGAGCAGTAGTGGACAGTGATTGCTTCATGTCGACCTGAGCTGACACACGCCAGTGACCATGAGAAGAAAGCCTGATTCTCCATCACTAGCCCCCAGAATAGTAGCACCGTACACGAGTGCTCAGAAAAGTGACGTGTTTTTTTT
>NW_009651158.1:0-217 GCF_000708025.1 Charadrius vociferus
GGAGGGATAATCTGTGGAAAAGTCTTAATTCCATAGCATTAATTATGTAGGTATGAATGTTTAATTTGCTGCATTTTCTCTGAAGCTTTGTCATGTTAGGTGAATAAATGAACTGTGCTGACAGGTGACGTTCAATTAAGATGCATCGAGCAGCACTTGAGTTCTTCTTGAGCACTACCCAGGAATTGGTTTTAGGTGTAACAGCTGAAGAGCTGGT
>NW_009651159.1:0-217 GCF_000708025.1 Charadrius vociferus
AGTGCCTGGAGCACAGCACAGCTCCCGCAGGGGAGGATTGTCTCCTCCGCAGCACCAGCCTTGCTTACTCACCTGCTTTCCTGAGCAGAGTTTCTTGGCCCCTTTGCTCCCCGCTGCGATGTTGGGTGAAATACATACGTGCTCTTCTCTGGGCACCAGCAGGGAGTGAAACAGCACGGACAGACCCGCAGCGAACAGCCCTCTGCATCAGCTCCTT